>NC_137457.1:1604322-1757570 GCF_964235325.1 Thermobia domestica | reverse complement strand
ACATATCCTAGCCTACTTTACTACTCTGCTATTATTATTATTATTATTATTATTATTATTATTATTATTATTATTATTATTATTATTATTATTATTATTATTACTATACTTCCAAACTATGCTAAACAGAGAAAAAACGTCGAACGCAAAAACGTATGTTACAAGCGTAAATTCTGCAGTTTTTGGATGTAACAATCTTCATGAAACGTATAACTGAAACCGTATGTTTTATAATATTTTCCGTATAAATGTTCAGAATAAACGTACATTTCATACGAAAGAAAGAACTGTATACAGGCGGTCAGAATCTCACATTCAGATGGACGTATATATCATATAGCTGACGTATGTAACATACGTATATACCACACATCCTTCAGTGACATATAAGCGGGGAAGGGACAGTGCGTATGTAGTATATGAATAACATATGCTCTGTACAGATTTCCGTAGTAAACATACAGATACCGTATATTTGTACAATATACCGCTGTCCGGATAACGGATTTTTCTCAGTGTATCCATATGAAAACTGCTATGCCAGTCCATCTGTCTGTCTGTCTGCCATCAGATATAAGGACAAAAACCGTAACAGACAGAGCAAAGTAATTTTCTGACAGGAATTCACGTTTCAGGAATATTTTATATTTCCGTTATTTACCCTCCTTTTTTCAACCGAAAATACACAGAGAAAAACCCGTTCTCCAGACAGCGGTATGTTGTACAAATATACAGTATCCTCTTGCTTACTATAGAAACAAGTACGGAGCATACGTTATCCGTATGCTACATAGGCATTACCCTTAGGTGTTACATCATGCCGTTGCAGGATGTCAGACATCTAATAGTTTTCCGTATATCACATACATATACTTATGTTACCTTCGTCGGTTACATGTTATATATATATATATATATATATATATATATATATATATATATATATATATATATATATATATATATATATATATATGTCCATTTGTATATGACATCCTGACCGCCTACATTGTTTCATAATGAAATTACGTATAGATGGAACACTTATACAGAAAGTATTATAAAACATGCGTTTTCACTTATACGTCTGCTGTACAGTCCAAAAACTACAGGAATTACGCATGTAACCTATCTTTTTAAGTACGCCACCTACAATTTTTTTTTCCAGTGTAGTAGAAATATTTGTAGTTTTGTTGCTAGTCGACATAGAGAAGAAACACTCAAATAGAAAGGGAAACAATTTTCTGTAATGGATGATAGAGAGCTTTTCCATGTAGATACATCAAGTTTTCGATGCCTGAGATTGTACGTTTAACGCACGCTTCTTTTGCGTGCAGATCCGAATTCCATTCCCAGTGGTTGCTCACGCAGTCCAGATCCCCTGTTAAGTTGTAGGTTCGCGTCTCATCTAGCCTCGCTGCTCAAACGAAAGCTAAAACCAGATCTACGAACCCATGAAAATGATATGAAATGAAATCTTTCAGTTTAACGTCCCACGATTATGCCTTTTAGCCTAAGGAAGACAGATAATTAAGGCAAGTCAATGATGCTGGAAGAATTGGTGGAATGAGAAATTGGGAGGAAACGGGAGTACCCCGAGAAAACCCACGGACACGATGTTGTCCACTACAAACTTACTAGGCCGGGGATCGAATCAGGGACCCCCTGGCACCAGAGGTAAACTGTACCACTAAGCCACCGTGCCCCCCACCAGCCAATAAAATCTATTATACTGGATATGCGTACCACTAGTTGAGAAACTCTTGCCGATAAGAAACCACCTGCACTTTCTTTTCCATGTAAACTTATAATCAACTGTACAGCGCCTTCCCCTAGAAGTTTGGGTTTTCTTCGAAACAAGAACTAAAGGCTGTCTCGTCTGGAAATGGTCATATTTCGTCTAAAAAAGTGTTTCCTTTTCTTAGAATAACCCTGGCTCGTGTCGTAGCTTGTCACGCAAATTCTTTCTTCATCTTGTGGGTAACCCTACCAGAGGTACTCTTACAACAGGTTGAGAATCGCTATCTGTCAAGATACTACTTTACATACCTTTTCCATGTATTCTCATCAAGTGCACAGCGCAGCCCTTACCCCAATGTGTACGCGCACAACAGATTGGGAACCGCTAGCCTTTAAATAACCATTTGCACACTGAGTTGGTAAAACTGTAATCTGTTCTGTGCCCCTAGTTCCCCTCCATCTTAGTTGGCATTTTAATTGTAATATCGTATCCCCCTTCATATGAAAGAAACCTTGGCTACGGAATTACGTGCGTAAGGGTTGTATATTAAAAGATTTGAGGAGTCTTCCCGTGTAAGACACACCAAGATTACTATAGCCTGTAAATCTTGAAGGCGTTATGGCAGAGAGGAGGGGGGACGAAAAGAAAAGAAAAGAAAAGAAAAGAATTGTTGAGCAGACGAGTTAATCCTTTCGTACGATCTGTTTGCACAAAAATTCTTTTTATTATTTATTCCTTACCTGCTTTCTGTTTAAGACTTGTGATAAAACCTTCACGCAGTATAAACTGCTCGAGTAGGAACCTCAAATGCAATGTTAATCTTTATATGCTCCAAGTATTATCTATTGATAAATAGCTCGGTAAACACAACTGATAACCCTTATCACACAGCTACCTTCTACAATAACACTCCGGAGGCAAAGGTTCTTCAACAATTTATTAACTATTATAATCTTTATTTGAGAATGGATTAGGACTTAGGTTTCTTCTTTTTTAAATAGTAGCTGAGTTATTTAGTTTTGTTTGAAAAGTAGAGTATGATATACAGAGTGCTTCTAAAAAAGAAACCAATTTTCGGGAATACTACTCTCACCAAAGTACAGGCTTAGCATAAATGATTCATTCATTTTAAAAAGGCTATAATTTCAAAAGTGTTACATGTACACACATGAAAAATATATGAAAAGAACCAAAAACTCACAAAGTTTATACACCCTCTACAAATGTTCAATATGTGTTCCTTTGGTGAGATGACACTCGAGCTCATTCCATTTTGTAAGATAGTTCTGCCAATTGACTGCACTGCAGCACTGATACGTTGTTTGAAAATGAAAGGAAATCTTTGAGTTTTACGTCCCACGGTTATGCCGGTTAGGCTAAAGGAGACGGTGATGATGAGTAATGAATGAAATGGTGGAATGAAGAAAGTGGGAGGAAACGGGAGAACCCCGAGAAAACTCACGCACACGGTGTTTGTCCACCACAAAGTTCACTTGGCGGGGGCTGGGATCGAACCCGAGACCCCAAGCACCAGAGGTGAACGCTCTACCACTGAGCCACCGCAGCCCCTGATACGTTGTTTGAACTCGACTAAGGATTGCGGTAGTAGGGGTACGTAAACAAGGTCCAACGTTAATGTACCCCCATAGAAAGAAGTTGCAGGGCGTTAAATCAGGAGATCTGAGAGGCCAGGGGAACAAAGCTACGTTATTCTCACCAATACGCTCAAGCCAGCGATGTAGAAGTTCATCGTTTAGATAATCACGAAGTGGGATGTGCCAATGAGGGGGTGCTTCATCTTGTTGGTGTGTTGGTCTTGTCGAGTTCAAAAAACGCATCAGTGCTGCAGTGCAGATAATGGAGATCTGAAGGGGGGATGATTTTACCTCTGTAAGTATATTTTGACTTGCGAAAGACCATTGTACATATGTTCTCTTTTCGCTGCCAGCAAACTAGGGAAAAATAGAGTGGTGGTTTCCCGTTGCCTTCCACCCCACAGTATCCCAACCGTTAAAGTCACTCTGATCACGCCTGGGACTAAATGTCCAAGTTGCCGTACCAATCACTATGATTTCCGCTAGCTTGGTTACTGGAGAACTACTGCCTTCTCCCAGAACACTCTTCGTCTGGCTACTCCATTTAGACCAATTCGGTAGGGGAGGCCATTCTGGCAGTGAACTACCACCGACATAGCTCTAAATTTCACTGTAACACGCAATCCTCCCAACCGACACAAGTTTCTTTGTAGATGGTGTTTATGTAATTTGGATGTAGCACCAGAAAAAATTATTGAAGATTATTTTGAAGTTAATTTTTTGTTTGATAAAAATATTTTACTTAATATGAAATACAGCAAACAATATTAAAGTAAGAATTATTTTTAAGAAATTGGAATAAGAGAAGAATGAAACTAGTAAAAACAAAAAAAAAAAAAAAAAAAAAAAGAATAAACTCCACATTGGAATAAAAGACAAATACTAGTATAACAAAACCTGCCTATTGAAATATATTCAAAATGGAGGCCGTTTGATACCTGAGCGTAGTGTGATTTGAGTAGGCTTTGCATGTGATAAGCACCAATAATGGAAAAGCATTTTAGAAATCAGAAATTGCTTATAGGAGTCGCTGATATCAGGATATGATTAAAGAAGAATTGTAATGTGAAATAAGTTTATAAAGGCTAGTCTAGTGACTAGGGATCACCTTTGGTACACGGTGTCGCAGGTTCGACTCCTAGTGCAATTCCACCTGAAACTGTCCCAGGTTCGATGCCCCAAATTTTGGACGCATTACGGTCATTACGATTCCATGTTAAACTGTAGGTCCACTTCTCATATAGCATGAACGGGGTTGAAAGGAAATGCTAACAAACAACAACAACATTCATTTCTCCTGAGATCGAAAGAGTGACCCCTCATACCAAAGAAGAGCGTTCTACTCTCGAACCACCGTGTCCCCTTCTCGTTGAAATATAATAATATTAAGCTTTAAACGGCGAAGGACGCAACTGCTGCGTCGGGGATTTAAACCTCAATAGCTCAGCCCCTAATTAAGGTAGGAAGTAGGGATGCGCACGAGACGAGTCGAGACAGGATTTTCGCGACAAAATTCGAGTCGAGACACGGCTCTTCCAATAGAGAAATATACATTTTTCGAGTCGAGACATCACTTTTACAGCACATTTTCGAGACGAGACAGCCACAAATCTTGTCTCGTGCGCATCCCTAGTAGGTAGATGATTTTGGTACCAATATATTTCTGAAGGATGCAGCTTTCCGCTGTTGTCCATTTTATGTTTGTTGGGGGTACCGTGGCGGGGAAAGGAAGGTAAAGGTCACGTTTATTTTTGTTTTTAAACAGGGTTTTTGGAGAGCCATTCCCCCCTTGAAGGTACACTCATAAAAATTGGTATGTGAAGCAATGAAGTAGGTGACTACATGGTAATATCCTGTAATTGTACTTTTTCTTATATGGAGGAGTAGTGAGGGACCAAAGTCGGCCAATTTTTGGAGTTTCAGCTTTTTGACATAAAACACATTTATTTTTACGACAAACGTCTATTGCTTAGCTCCTAATTAAGCTAGAAAGATGAGTTGGTATCACTTATTCCTGAGAGATGAAGCCTTCTGCCAGTAAGCATTTTATATATGTGGGGGTACCATGGCCACAGAGGGGAGGGAGGATGAAGTTCATTTTTAAATTTTTTTCAGCAGGTTTTGGGGGGAGCATTCCTCCTTTTTTGTGGTACACCCATAAAAAATGGTATCGTATTGCGGCAATGGCTACCATTTTTTAATGTTATGTCACAAGCGACTGGCCTACACATTAGCATAATTTTGTCAGCGTAGGGTGACTTCAAGGGTTGCCAGAGCCTCGCAATTTTTTCATATTTTTTTAATGAATTTCGTTTCTTCTTCTTTTTTCTCTACGAATGTGGCGGGAGTTGCATGAATGTTACCTCGTTGGAATCTGTGGTCTATAAGTTTCCCAACGGTGTATGAATGTGATGGTCAGGGGGAGTCATCAGAGCCCCCCGACGTGAGAGTCTACGATTTTGTTAAAAATCCCTGGCGGGCGTCTAAAGGTTAATTTACGGCGCGCAGACCACACATCAGAAGCGCAGACCTTCCTGGTGCTTTGCAGCTCGTACTGCGGGTTGAAAATCTTTTTAATCCTTTTGCAAACGGAAAATACATAACTTTTCTTGGTTCTTGTTTTAGAAAGGACGGAGGGGATGGTTGCTTATTAGCAACCAGCACACTTCACATCAACGCTTCTTGTAATGTAATTAATTGTCTTATTTTGTCTGTGGAGAAATAAATAAATCCTGACATACCTGTTTATAAGAGGGTTCAACTCTGTTGTCTGAAACCGGTTCATCTGGCTGTGAACCCGATTTAATATAAGCTCGGTCGGCTTCTTTCCAGTTCTTTTAATCTTAATACTATTAATTTGTATTATTCTTTTAATACATTCTAGCTTTTTTGTTAAAAAAAATAAAGTTGATCTAAAGAACTAAACAAATTACTAATCTGTTATTTACGTATTTTTCTGTACAGAAGTGGATTCTTTAATAAAGAAAATGTACGCGTAATTAATGAATTACAAGTGGTCGTATTATAATCTTCTTCGTCTTCTTTTTACTTTCCAATTTCCTCATTATCCTCTATAAGTCATGGTCTTTTCGTTTCTTTCTTTTAAGTTGTTTTCATGCTTTTAGTAGTCTGTTTTTCTGGTTGATTTTATATTTTGATAACCTACGTAGTGTAAAATATTGCTTGGAACTCCAGATGTGCAAGTTTAGTTCTATCAATACTCGAACTGTACCTAGTTTGCATTGATGGTCAGTATATGGAATTTCGGTCCTACAAACTGTAGTTGATAAAATGGAATATTTCAATTTTACGTCCCACGATTATACCGCCTAGGTTAAAGGAGGCGGTGATGATGAGAAATGAATGGAATGGTGGAATATAAAAAGTGGGATGAAACAGAAAAACCCCGAGAAAACTCACGCACACATTATTTATCCACCACAAAGTTTACTTAGTGCGAGCAGGGATTGAAACAGGTATCCTACACACCAGAGGTGAACGCTCTACCACTGAGCGCACTTTCTCCACTGATTAGTTAAAAGTTGATATTCCTTTTGTAGCATCTAGGCTAGCGTTTTAAAATCGCTTTAAGTTTTTGGTGTTATAAGTATGTAATTTAAAACCATAGGTCACAGCGTGTATGTGACCCAGCGTAACTTAGTCGCTAACATCTTTAGTGCGAACGGTCCTGGGTTCGATTTCCGGTGGAGACATCCGGTAGAAAAAGTGAAAATACTTTTTCAGGCTAGCCATCCTAAGTGAGGCTTTTCTTACTTACACCAGGCAAACGCCGGGTGGCAACACTGCGCCAGCCATCCAACAGTCCCGACTTGGCTTCCGCAGACTTCTTTAGTTTTCTCGTTTGGAATCCCTCCTGAAAAGACGTCGTTACAGAACAACTGGCGACATGAAATCAGCTTCTGAAATGGCTTTACACGCACTTCTTGAACAGGCCTTCCAGGATGCCTTCGCAGATTGGCAAAGATGTGTCTATGCAGGACAATATTTTGAAGAATTTTAGTGTACAGGCATTCTTCTTCTTCATCATCATCATCATCATCATCTTCTTCTTCTTCTTCTTCTTCTTCTTCTTCTTATTATTATTATTATTATTATTATTATTATTATTATTATTATTATTATTATTATTATTATTATTTACACTCAGTCCTTAATTGTTTGGGATAATCTATGCATTACTTGTATATATATTATATATATGTATACCGGGTACTTGTATATGTATGTATGTATACCGGGTGATTCAATAAGAACGTACCAGGCCTATATCGCAGCTAATATTGCACGTAAAGCCTTCAAACAAAAAACTGCATTATCAAATCGTATGTGTAGAATGCAATAAAAATAGTAGCGAGACCAGTGGCATCTCTTGAATACCTCCAACGGGGGGTAACTTCAAAATTTGGAATGGAAAGTGGTATTACTGTTGAAATCGTTCGAAAGGACATTAAATGTCATGCAACTCTTAGAGGACAAACTTTGTCATATCCTTTCCCATTTAGCCGCTAGAGGCGTTGTTGCAGACTTGTATCTGACTACCCGTAGCAAGCCTTTATCTCAGCTAATAGAACCGTCAAACAAACAATTGAACTACCAAATGGCATATGTAGAATGCAATAAAAATAGTAGCGACACCAGTGGCGTATCGTGAATATCTAAAACGGGGATCATCTGCAAAATTTGACATGGAAACAAGGGTTGGTTGTGCCTCCATTGAAACAAGCTCATAATGGGAGAAACGTTGAGAGGAAACACCTTGGCATATTTTTTCCTCGTTGGCAGCAACACGGTCGCATTACTAGGTGAAAGTCAGATGGTGCGAGGGTGTTTCCTCTCAACGTTTCTCCCATTATGAGCTTGTTTCAATGGAGGCACGACCAACCCTTGTTTCCATGTCAAATTTTGCAGATGACCCCCGTTTTAGATATTCACGATACGCCACTGGTGTCGCTACTATTTTTATTGCATTCTACATATACCATTTAGTAGTTCAATTGTTTGTTTGACGGTTCTATTAGCTGAGATAAAGGCTTGCTACGGGTAGTCAGATACAAGTCTGCAACAACGCCTCTAGCGGCTAAATGAGAAAGGATATGACAAAGTTTGTCCTCTAAGAGTTGCATGACATTTAATATCCTTTCGAACGATTCCAACAGTAATACCATTTTCCATTGCAAATTTTGAAGTTACCCCCCGTTAGAGGTATTCAAGAGGAGCCATGTGTCTCGCTACTATTTTTATTGCATTCTACACATACGATTTGGTAATGCAGTTTTTTGTTTGAAGGCTCTACGTGCAATATTAGCTGCGATATAGGCCTGGTACGTTCTTATTGAATCACCCGGTATATATATCGTGGTATGTATTAATATTTCTACGATAATCATATTTTTTCCGTTTCTTTTATCCATAGGTAATCCTGTCTCAGCTAGTGCGAGGACACTCAACGGCTGATTTGAGTGAGGAATGTCGCAGAAAATTCGAACAGTGGTATCTAGTTCAACAACAGCAGCCCCCACTCACAAGGGCTCCACAGTACAGCCCAGCAGACTTACAGTCTCCGAAATTAGAGCCTCTAGGGTTAACGGATCACGTACATCCCGCTTTGCAGGTAAGTCGCTTATAATCAGTTATTGGTTATTTTTAACATATTTTATGGAATTTTTGTCAACACATGCCAACACAGATTAGCTAAAATGTATTTCACGTGAGAAAGAGGCATAAGTTGAAATTCTTGCTCACTCCACCATTGATATACCAACATATTTCATCCCGCCACATTGATTATCCTGGATGTAGTAGCTACTGGTATAAACTATTGCACGACATCGCAGTTTCCATTTAAACAGACTTCGTTGTAACTTGTACCAGAGGTATATTGTCCCACTCCTCGTTGCAGGCTTTCCAGAACCTGGTAATCATGCGATACTAACGTGATGGAAGACGCCGTCCGAGGTCCGACAAGTCCAAACTCACAGTAATCCATGAGATTAGCTTCCGGACGCTTTGCTATTTACAGTTAACTGTACACAGCAAACAATTATCTAATTTATTCTGATTATTGGAGTTAAAAGAAAACAAGTCTTTTGTTGCAATCAGAAAAACGAGCAGTATTTTAAAAAGGCGTTTTAAAGGTAATTAACCGAAGGGGAGAGGGGGCTGAAAAAGAACCTCAACAACGTATAGCACTCTTTGAAAATAGGTAATTTCGTATTCCTACACTAGCTGTTATATATGCACTTAGTACTAAATCCTGAAACAACGGTCCTGCAAATAGGCACGTAGCCAGGATTTCATAACAGAGGGGTCCGTGATATGAAATACTGTGGTTATCATACCAGAGACTCGATCAATGGAAACTATTTTACCGGCAACATACGTATATTGATTTGTTAGGACAATAAAATGAGGATATGTTAGTAAGTATTTTAATAACAAACCATGAAGAAATCTCGAGTAAAAGAATATAAAAAAGTATTGAAAAAGATTTTTTTCAATATTTACGTTCCTTCCTCTCTTCATTCAAATATAACAACTTTCCTTTCATTATAACTAGACTTCGGAATTTTAGGCACCAAAAAGTTTAATTTTAGGCGCCTAAAATAGGTACTAAAAATAGGAAAATAGGCGCTAAAAATTAAAAATAGGCTCTAAAAATAATAGTATAAATTATTACATACCCCTTTTTATTAACATCTTTTGTTTTCAGTGAATCAGGTGATTCATTCAGTACACAACTTGCTCATTCGTAATTTTGGAAACAGTAAATTACCAACAGTTTCTCAAAGTTTTCGACTGTCAATCTCTCTCTTTTGTCTGTAAGGATCATCTTTGCTGCCGAAAACGATCTTTCCACTGAGACAGATGTTACAGGAGCATACTTAAATTTCGATACATTTTTCATTTCCACTTCGTCGGGGATGGTTTCATCCTCTCCCATCAAAACTTTCCCTATACGAGCCAACACAAGAAATCCCTCATTCTTCTTCACTACACTTTCCCACTTACACTGCACTTTTTCCCCAACTTTCCCCGTAGCACTTTGGATTTTCTTTTCGGCTTCGTTAACTACTGACACCTGTTCACTAAGTGGCTTTCCCGTAGCTTCCAACTTAGTGATCGTCGTAGGTAAGAATGAAAAATTTGACTTGATATATACAAGATCTCTTTTGAGAATGGGATCTTTGAAAAGTTCCTTCAAAACTGAAACACTTGCAATGTTTTCCACACCAGGAAGTTCGCCAACAACACCAGCAATAGCGTCCAAGTTCTCTGCGTAATACAAAGCTGCTTCAAGCCATGTTCCCCAGCGCGTTAGGACAGGTTGTGGAGGAAGAGAAATGCCAGGCAGTTTTTCTTTAAAGACAGCGATTCTCGATGGGGCTTTGCAAAAAGTTTTTTTCATGTTAGAAATGAGGGCATTGACTTGAGGAAATTCGTTCCTGATTGTTTCAGAAATTCTATGAAAAGCATGTGCTACACAGGTAACATGGATGAGGTTGGGGTAGAAAGGTTTTAGGTTCTTAAACGCAGCAATCATGTAAGAAGCTGCATCTGTGCAAAGAAGAAGAATTTTAGAATCATCCACACCACTAGGATACAGAAGTTGCAAACTTTTGTTCACGGTGTAAGCAATTGTCTGGGCACTCACTTTCTTAATTTCCTTGCTACTTAACAAGTGAGGAGTTGAAGGTCCATCTTCATCAAGTTTTCCTACAACAACATTCACTATGTATCTATTGCATGCATCAGTAGTCTCATCGACGCCTACCCAAATGCTGGAATCGCCAATATCCTTTCTGATTGTATCAAGTGTATTGTTGTATTCAGAATCCAAACACGTTTTCCTGAGTGTTGACTCACACGGTATCGATTGCTGGCACCACTTCTGTAAAAACTGTCGGAATGTTTCATTTTGAAGTGTGTTCCATGGGATGTTGGCAGCGACAAGGGCTCTAGCAAGATCCGCATTAAATGTGTTCGCAGTTCCAGATTCAGATCCAGATCCAGAAGGCTGAGTTAACTGTGTCTGTTTCTGTTGTTTCTTCGCTTTAGATTTGGCAAGATGTCCAGCACCATCAATGTGTTGCTTTAAGTGGCACTTCTTTTCCTGAGAAACCTTAAAAAAAAAAAAAAAAAAAAAAAAAAAAACGCTTAGAAATATATTTTCAAATGCTTCTTACAAAACTAGTGAAGATGGTGGCGTTTTAACTTTAATTTCGGTTTCAAATTCTCTAATTTTCTTCGTGTACATTGCGACTAGTATTTTCAAACGGGTCAGTTCGGGTCAGCTTATTGTTGGACACCCTCAGTAACGGGTCGGGTCAGGTCAGCCTAACTCGGGTCACGAGTCTGGTATCGTTAGACCAACTCAGTTCACCAGTCGGGTCGGGTCAAACTATCTCGGGTGACCCGACTCGACCGGTGAACTGAGTTGGTCTAACGCTACCCGACCCGTGACCCGAGTTAGGCTGACCTGACCCGACCCGTTACTCGAGGGTGTCCAACCAAAAGTCGACACGAACTGACCCGATTGAGAGCACTAATTGCGACAACTACCATCACTGTTTGCTTGCCTTTCTGGTCGTAATGTGCTTTTTTTTTTTTTTTTTTTTAATCGGTGAACGTTACATTATTGATTTAAAGTTGACAAAAAGGCAAACTTGTTGGTCTACCTCGTTAAAGACCAATATACCCCAGTCCCATTTCGAATCAGAACAGATCAAATAAAAGACTAATCGATGAGCATTTTACTTCAGAATAATCCCCAATTTACAGACAGAAGCAATAAAATTGTATATCAATATCTGAGAAATAATATTTAATTTTAAGCACTGTAACTAATTTAATTTTAAGCACTATATTTTATTTAATTTCGAATGCTGACACACTCCAACTTGGCAAAAATTAAAACATAATTTGGCAATATTTTGTTTGAGATTTGGATGCCAAAATAATTGCATGAAAAATTTCAAAATATCGTCCCTTTAAAATTTTCTTTAAAACTGTAATTTACAAAATTTTTAACTGATTTGAACCAAATTTTCCCCAAAATATGATTAAAATGTTTCAGTGTGAAAATCAGTGACCTGTCAAAAATTTAAAATAAGGGCCGTTTTAAAATTTCAAAAATTCAAAATTTTTGCAACTATCAACTGACAGAAACCAAAGTTAGAACGAAAATAAAGTATTAGCAATGCCTTAGTTGAGCGTGAACATCAGCATGATACAATAAATAAAATTGGCGTTTTTTAATTTTTTTTTTTTTTTTGGAAATTAGTTGTCTCTTGCGGCCCTGCGACAAAAGGTGTATGGATATTCTTCATCAGGAGAGAGAGAGAGAGAGAGCAATCGATTAGAATTCCTTTTTTTTTTTTTTTTTGGCTTTGGGGAGAGAACATCAGAGACAAATTCTTCCTTTCTTAAGATCTGTCCTAAAATAAAATTATCCGCAATTGTAATTCTTGTTAGACGAGTGTCAGACTGTTCTTTTCTTGCCCCTGTGTGGAATTTATTTGTCTGTAACTATGGATGGAAATCAATAGCATCTTAAGACAATAGACAGTAGCACCTCGAGCAAAATTGATAAATAAAAAAACAAAGAGACAAACAAGTTTCTGCTTCGTAAAACAAGTTCTGAGACAATCTATGAACCTCAAACGCCGTTATTTAACTATTAACAGATCTTTTCTTTCTTTTTCGAGAAAAATAACAAAAAAAAAAAAAAAATGGCCTTTAAACATTTTTCCTATCTTTTATGCTTTTCAAGATATTGACATTTCTAGTTTTTCTTTCAAACTGAAATCCTCGTTTTTAGATATTTTCGGGATGAAAGGATATATCCAGTTTCCTTAACTTTTTAAAGATAATCAATATTGGCATTGCACATTTCTTCTTTCAAACTTTTGGAACTGTTGGCATTTAAAAAAAATTGAATCCCGCCTTTCTTAACTTCTTTCGTATTTTTTTTTTCTTTTGAAAAACGAGATAGCAAAAATATGTTTTCTTAAGCTCCTGAAACTGTCGAGTAATTGCTGGCATTAAACATTTTTCTCCGAAAAGAGGACCCCTTTTGGAGTTACTGACACAATATGTCAACTTTAACTTACATTGTTTTTAACCTTTACCGCTTTTTTTCGGGGGGGGGGGGAGTCCTTCGGAAAGAACCGAGAATGCCATGTCCGCTTTTCTCAAGATCCGCGAGAATCCCTAAAACTGTTGAATGTGTAAGTCTAGACACTTTCTTCCATTAGCACTTTCAAAACCATCGTTCATATATTTCATTTAAGCAGGCTGCTAGAAGTCTTTACATTTTAAAGATTTTCCTGTGTTACAGGATTATTTTTATGTTTTTTCTTAACTGATCTAAATTCCATGTAAATTAGATTTTCACGAGTTCAGCAGCTCAGTAACGTTGTCTCTTAAAATAGTTAACCTCCCATTGATAAAGGTTTTACTTTAGCTAGCTATACAGAAACAAGGAGGGGGG
Organism: Thermobia domestica; assembly: GCF_964235325.1. Taxonomy (NCBI): domain Eukaryota; kingdom Metazoa; phylum Arthropoda; class Insecta; order Zygentoma; family Lepismatidae; genus Thermobia; species Thermobia domestica. The sequence continues at coordinate 1,743,724 of NC_137457.1, read as the reverse complement.
GTGTACAATTGATTTAATTAAATTTATAAATTCTGTAAATAAAAATAGCTTTTCTTACCTGCTTGCTGCACAATGGACAAAAGATTATTCTTCCATCGTATGTTAGATCTGGAAATTCTTGCAACCACTGGCGAATCAAGGTACTTTTTGAAGACTTCTCCTTTGGCATTGTTGCGTATGATACAAAACTTCTTTTTAAGAATCCTCAAGATCTGTGACTGGGCTGTAAGCCGTTGAGTCCAATTGTTCATGCGTTGTAGAGACGATGTATCGTTCTTGAACTACGTGTTTAAGATAAATCACTGCACTGACCCGAAAATGATACATGGATGGATACTCCAGTCAACTGAACCGCGTCACTTCATGAATCGTTTCTGTTCGTGGACTTTGGTTTTTCCCAAATATTGAAAGCGAAGACCCGAAGAGATTCTTGCTTCAATAGAGCTGTGTGTTGATTTGTGAATGTGTGTGTGTAAACTATTGTCCAAATTCCAGAGAGCTGAACGGATCACAGAAGAGCTGAAGTGAGCCGCTACAGAAGAGAAAAGGTGGAATAGTTCCAAGAATGCAGAACGGCAGGGAGGGGAATATTGGTTACTGCGATATGCACTTAGCAATAGCTTTGGTTTTGCCCCTGGGGAAAGAGAGACAGACAGAAAGAGATAGAGATCTTTCAGTACAGTGTCTGCAGGATGCAAAGGGATGGTTTGTCTTTGTCTTTCACAAATGGGCTTGACCTTGAGCAGAAATAGCTCAACTTTTAGAAACAATTTTTTACATACAACCACCCTCTGCGTTTCACTTCTTCATACGAGTTAGACTAAAATTAGCCTCGACAAACACACTCACTCTGCCTTCAGATTTGTCAATTAAATTTCACTCAACACTAAAAAAAAAGTTTATTTAAAAAATACAGGAATTTTGTATTTTTTGCAGTTTTAGGCATTTTTAGGCCAAAACGGCCAAAATAGGCGCTAAACTCCATTTTAGGCATTTTTAGGGCACTTATAAAGTGTTTTAATAGGCTTAATTCCTCATGATTCGTAAAGATCCGAAGTATTTTTTACTTCCTATAAAGGGAACAAAATAGGCATTTGCCTTAAAATCCGAAGTCTAATTATAACCTCAACTATTGTAAAAAAAAAAAAAAAAAAAAAAAGTACATATCCAATAATATCTTGTAAAATATTTTGCAATATCTGGGTTCTTTTCTCTGTTGAATCGAAAAAACGTTAACAGAATTTTGTTTGCACATAACTTTTTGTTTATACACTGTTAAAAATACTTTCCTAAATTTGAGAAACCGTTTCTTATCTGTGCACCGAGACAATATTTTCTTAGAAATGAGATTTGGCAATTCTCGTTCATAAGGAAAGTAACACTATATTTTCTCGTTTCGCTTTATACAACCGCATTTATTTTTCTTCATTTCTCATTAATGAGAGTTTCAAACTCTTGTTTCTAAGAAAAGACATTCTCGGTGCACAGATACGAAACGGTTTCTGAGATTTAAGAAAGTATTTTTAACAGTATATAAAGAAAAAAGTTATGTGCAAAGATAATTTTGTTAACGTTTCTTTGATTTAACAGAGAAAAGAACCCAGATATTGAAAAAAAATTACAAGATATTACAAAGTATTTTACAAATATTATTCCGTTAACTACTGTGTCTGTTCCAAATGACATGTTAAAGGAACAGTAGAAAACTGTTTCCGAAATAACATGTTTGATACTGAAGAAAATCAATGACGAAAAATTTTGATGAAAAATGTCCACACTGTTACAGAACAGCACTATGGTTTTGAAAACTTGAAATTTCCCTGACTACTAGCACAAATTTTGAGAATTCCGTAATTTTTCTAGAAAATTCGAATTCCCTGACTTTTCCAGGATATCCCGCTCATTCGCCACCATGTATTGGAAGTAATTCGGGTAATGTGTTCCTCGTAAAGCTGGAGTGGAGAGGAAACAATGAGAAGGGCATATACCGACAACGCTGTGCTTAAGTTTGCGTATCATTGGCTACTGTTTATTTAATTTGTCATTTGGAACAGACAGTAAAACACACTCCTCATAAGAAAGAGTAACCAAACACTTGCTGTAGCTTTTTAACACTGATTCTTTGTTTTCACGTTTTCTTTTCTTTCATCCTTCCTTAATTTTTTTCATTTCTGGTTTCGAAGGGTAGGGATTCGGACCCCCGCCCCCTTTGGCTACGTGCCTGCTAGAACTCAGTAGAATTAATTTAGACAGAAAGAGAGAAAGAGACAGTTGTTTTACACAATTTACAGTATATAAGACTTTGAAGGAGGGGTATACCGTCGATTTCTACATACGAGTGTCCCGTCCTTGTTAGCAAGCACTACAAGTTATAACAAAAGACTATTAGCTAAAATTGTAACATCTTGCGAGCCAATATTCGACTATTGCGAAATATAAAATTCATATGTTCAATATTTAATTTTGTGTATAGGATTGCCAATTGACCGGTATTGCCAACTGACTGCTTACCAGTATTTTTGTCAGACTCAACTATATATTTCGACGTTTAAAATACAACTATTCTTCATCTGTTTCGAGTCTTGTGAACATGTGCTGGTAATTTTATTTTTCAGAGCATGCAACTCCATCTATGTATGAGTACTAGATGACCTTTACACCAATAACCAGTTTTAGTTGAGACATATCTTGATCTCGTATATAAGATTTCATTCAAATATGAATAGGCAACACATTCACAAAGCAATATATTGTTATTATCAAAACCCAATTAAATTACAGTGTTGGTACTGTATTAGATTCTTTATAAGATAAGCGCTTTGTGACTGATGAAGATTCTGATAGAGCATCCAAACATTCACATAATTGTAGTTTCCGTAAAGGTTGTATATATTATGAAAGCGCAACACTTGCGGTATCGACATTTCCGGTATTTCGAGTATTGACATTTGTGGTACTGGGACATTTGCGGTACTATTTGAAATAACTTTTTATTCTCCTTGCTAAGAGAAAATATTTTCGGGTGTTCAGTTAGAGGATAAGCACGCAGTATCAACTGCTACACGAAAACCAAATTTTATAACATTGGTGTAGCCAGCACGTTGTTCTAGAGGAAAATAAAATGATTTTTTTTAAGGGACCTCGTTTTTTTTCTTTCATACTAAAAGCAGACTAAAAATCTTTCAGAATATGAAACCATTATTAACTCACCATGCATACATACAAACTTTTCTTAGAATACTAAAAACATGTAAACCCAAATATAAGGATCAATTTTGCAGAAAAGTGAAAAAAAATACTAGAATACCGTATTTACTCGCGTAATTTTCGCACTTTTTTAGACGAGAAAAGTTGTTTTGAAACAAGGGTGCGTAAATTATGCGGGAAAAAAAAATTAGCCACATCAGTGAACATCATCTATTTTTTTCCTCAGTCAAAATAACATGAAAATACCGGTACACATTTTCTTTGTAGCAAGATTTGACAACAAACTAATTCTAAATTTGTGGAAAAATAACATTAAAAAATTGATTAAGAAGTCGTTTGGTTTCTTACCTTACAACAATGGCTTTGCTACGTTGCCAATTGTTCATTAGCTACCGTAATTGATTCCTGGAAAAATGCTGTTTCAGAAAAAGTTTCTGCGTGCGCAAATTATGCGAGGAAAATAAAATATACAGAAAATGCCCTTCAAAATTTGGATGCGAAAATTATGCGAGGGCGAAAATTATGCGCGTATTTACGGTACATGGCAGACACATTCGAAAGATGTAAACAAATGCTTGTTTGTGATTGGCCAAACAGGAAAAATGTACACAAATCCTTATCTCTCGTTGGTCAAACGCCTGTCCATAATATTTAAAGGGAACTTCTAGAAATAGGTATATTTTTGTTTTCTTTTATAGCTTTCATTAACAGTTTTCCAATAACTACAGATAATTATGATGAATAGATTGAGAGAAGTTACAATCACAATAATAAAAACAATAAACAACGTGGCTTCTCTTCTGGAACAAACAAAAATTACTCCAACTATTGAATGTGTGCCATTTTCCTCAAGAATTTCTGGACATCTTTAGAGGCTATAAAATCAGTTAATGCTTTTTTCTATTCTTCCGTCCAATTTTATGTACTGACGTTGTCTACATTTCTCTTCAATGTTTAAAGGTCTTCTTTGATACAGTTAGTCGTTGTACACAGCCTTATTTATTTATTTATTTTTAGATATTTCACCAAACAGTACACGTTAGGAACTGACTCACCTATTAATGATTTGAGTCTGTAGTTTCACCTTCAACAGCATTATTTGTTCTGTGCTGTTGATTCGTGCAGTTCCACATGGAAATGTTAATACCGGTATTATTACTGAACCACTATTCTACAATCTAAAAACCTCTCAAGTCTTTCGTGACGTGATGCATCTTCGATAATGGAAAGCCAGCCAATATTATTTATTATCTATAGGAAGAAATGCTAGGACAAAACAGATTCTGAGGCAAAGCCTCACCTCTGGAACTGATTTATAGTCATTTATGAGTCCTAGTTCCTGAACCTTCCTCCACAAACTCGGATTAAAATGGAAATTACATCCACTAATGTGCATTTCTTGGAACAGTGTTCTTATAGATGTTATTGCGGTTTGCTCGAAATGTAATTGGCTTAATTTCGGATTCCAATCATAATATTAGCCTTTACCAAACTGAAAAACTCGGATATGTCTTACTATCTCTTGCTGGTAAGAGGAAGAAGGTGAAAGGAACAATATTTGTTTCCTCCAAGTTATGTTCCAGTTCTAAAAATTACGATACTATCTGTACTAAAACCCTAATGAAAAGCGCGTGGTTTCTTCTCAGAGGTTTCGATTACTGTGATAGTTTCCAATAGGATGCTCGCGTGATCTCCTCTTATATATCCATAGCGTACTAAAATCAGCCAGTCAAAATGAATCATATATATTAGGTTGTTCCATGTGCATACCCACCCCCTTTATTAATGTATGCATTCTAATTTAGATTAACGGGGCTGAAATGGATGATTTTGACGCACGTTCCACGGTATGTACCGCAAATGTCCTACTGTCTAAGGGAAAGTTTTGAACAGTAATGCAAATGTCCAAGAAAAACTGCTTTTCTGGTTGTACCGCAAATGTCCTGATACCATATATTAAAAAAAGTATTATAAAACAAGCGTTTTCAGCTATACGTTTGCTGTACGTTAAGTTCAAAAACTACAAGATTTACAAATGTAACATACCTTTTCAAGTACGTCACACAATTTTTTCTCAGTGTAGGTAAACTATTGTGACATACACTTCTTTTATTCACGAGTTATGGGTCAACAAAGTTGGAACAATTTTTTTTTCTCAATAGGTAAAACTAGTTAGAGTAGTTTATTATCTTCTCACTGTGGTTTCTATTTACACAAGGCTGTCCCCAAACAACTGTCAGTGGTGCTTATATTTTAGAACAACGCCACAAGACTCCCAACAACGATGTAGGCATGAAGTTCAACTGGTTATGTAACTATAACAACGTGCCAAATGTGTTGTGTTATATTTCACTAGTCCACGTTTACCAGCCGTGCAAAGGGGTGTTGATTTTTACATTCCACGTTGATGGAATTGTATGAATGTGAAAAGTGGAATAACGCTTTGCGAATTGAGATTGTGATCTACGCGGTGTAACGTTCTCGACGACTGTGGAGGAGATGAAATACTATTTCGTCGGCAGAAGGTGTTTGTTCAAGGTTGCGAAGAAAATCAACACACCACAACAGGTATAAGTAAATCGTGGTATTTCCGCAACCAGCCTAAGCTCCGTCTTCGCCCCATACGATTTCTGTCTGTTTCACGTTAAAGAAAACAAAAATACACATGAGAAATTTGCAGCGGATGCTTAGGCCAAAGTTGTTATGCTCTTTTCCTTGGAAAGCGTGCCCGGAGAAGAATTTAGCAAGACCGTGCATATCAAATTATGAAAGAAAAAAGATGCGTCTATTTGTAACCAAGCCGTTACTTTGCGAAGAATCAGAAATGATAATGATAACGATGGCGACTCATAAAATCAACATTTATAATGAAATTTATGAAGCGCCGACATTTTTTCTCTAACCTAACTTAAAAGGCCTCACCCTACTGTACTTTTAAGTAATGAATTAAAGTACAAGACTATATCATTACCGCATAACCTCGTGGCGTTTGCTCAGAAATACCAGAGCGCCACTAGGAATGCGCAAGAGACAAGATTTGTGGCTGTCTCGTCTCGAAAATATGCTGTAAAAGTGATGTCTCAATTTGAAAAGTGTATATTTTTCTGTTGGAAGAGTCGTGTCTCGAGTCGAATTTTGTCAGGAAAATCCTGTCTTGACTCGTCTCGTGCGCATCCCTAAGTACCACTGACAGTTGTTCCAGTTTCAGGATAGCCTCTGTATTTGTATAAAGTTACTTGTTTAATTTTTTAGCGTAAATGGTCTTAATTGCGTTCCTCTATGGTCTACATTGCACTACATAAGTTTTTTTTTTTTTTTTAATTTTTGAAATTGGATACTCGTGTAGAATGAAAAAATATTACCTTGTACTTTAACAATATTTTATTGATGTATCTTGTATATTTTTGCACTGTAGTTATCCTTTCTTGTTTGTAAGGAAAATTACATTCCTTGTATATAGGGTACAATGTACAATTTAATTTGATTTCTGTATTTGTAGTTTAAGATATGGAACAACTTAACGAGATGTTTGTTACCGGTACCTTTATACGGAAAGACTAAATTAGTACATCTTCATACTGCGAATAACTTTGTGAAATGAATGAAATCTGATCTCTGTTATCTTTATACGGAAAGACTAAATTAGTACATTTTTATGGTGGAAGTAACTTTATGAGACGAATTATTCGGGTCACGGTGGATCAGTGGTAGAGCTTTGGTAGAGTTGGGTCCTTGGCTCGATTCCCGACCAAGTAAATTAATGGTGAACAACACTGTACTCGTGGGCTTCTCGGGGATATTCCCGTTTCCTCCCACTTTCCCATTCCACCAACTCTTCCATCATTATTCACCTGTTTTAATCATCGTCTCCCTTAGCCTAAAGGGTAAACGTGGGACGTTAAACTCATTTAATTCTTTGTCCCCTTTATACAGAAAAAACTCTTCCCATACGTAACTTTCTGAAACGAATCAGCGCAAGTACCACTGTCCTTATCCCCAATGTAGTGGTTAGAGCACATGCCTTTGATTCACGGGATTCTGGGTTCGATTCCCAATGGAAGAGCAACCGTGGTTCACAGTCCACTTTAAATACTATGTCTTGCATTGCTGATGACAAAATACATAAATAAAAATCAATCAATCAATCACTGGCGCAAAATCCCGAGGGATGAGGGAGGCATGTCCCCTCCAATCTTGGAACTGAGGGGGACTGTCCCTCCCAATAATCCGATTTGAAATGTGTTTTGAGGGAAAATGTTGATGATTTTTGTCCGATAGCCAGGACCGTGAGATGAAATTGATGTCAACCAAGAATAAGCCTCAAATCTCCCCGCCTCCCAACGTTGAAGACAACTCTGATCCTTCACAACATTGTTTTTCAACTTCATAAATATATATGAGATCGATCTTACCCGTCCCCCCGAATGTTGAAGACAGATTTTCGCCGCTGCAATCAATGGAGGTATAATTGTATTAGTTGTGTAATATTAGAAAGTACAAGGTTTGCTAGGTGAAAAACCATAAATCATACATTACTCACACTATTCCAAGAGTTTTTTGAATGCATTAGTAAGTCGACTTTATCAGTTGCAGCTAAAAATAATTAGTATATCAAAAGAACAAATTTACGTAATAGGCACGACAGAAACACTTCATCAAATTAAAGTTACACAATACATTCCTTGTACTATTCGTTCATTCTAGTGCGTCTGTTTGCCTCTTCGTTTGTCTAGTAGCCAGTGCAGTAGAGACCTGCACGGGCCGAATTTTTCGGCCCGAGCCCAATCCAGCCCGAATGTACCTAGGCCCGGTCCAGCCCAGGACGAAAAGTTTTGGAGATTTTCGGCCCGAGCCAGGCCCGGCCCGATAAGTTTTTAAAAATTCTTGGCCCAAGCCCGGCCCGGGCCCGATAAATTTTCGAGGTCTCATTTTGTAACATTTTTCACGGGCACACTTCTTCAACGTTTGCCTTTATTCTAATTATCGTTTAACGAATGTCAATAATTATTAAAGAATTGCAATTAATCGGCCCCAGCCCGGCCCGACCTGAAGAGAAATCAGTGTTGTCCCGCCCAAGCCCGGCCCGTGCAGGTCTCTGTAGTGCACACAACTTTAATACATGGGGGCCCGAGTTCGATTCTCGGTGACAGAGCCTTGACATTTCAAAGCATTATGGCAGTTGGGATTCCAACTTAAGCTTCAAGATTTCACCGCGAATCGAACCTCAGTTTCCTGCGATGGAAGCACTGTAAATATTCTAACTGAACTTAACTACAGTAGACTCCCGAGTATCCGGCTCGCGACTATCCGGCTTAGTTTTTGTCTATCGTAATTAAATGAGGAAAGCAAGTCATCGCATTGGTAACATTGCCAAGGCATGAAAGCGGGCGTGTGATACGATCCTCCTACGTGTCGTGTATAAAAATACAAGTTGTGACAGGAAAATAGCAGCGTTCTGTTCCTTGTTCATTGTTTCGTCAGTGTGTAACGGACTTCAATACAGCACGCTCTCCGCTGTTCCTGGTTGTAAGAATACGTACAATACTGTACAGTATTCGCAAATTGTTCTTTGGGTATGCTTAATGAGTTCATAAAACTCCGGCTTATCCGCCTTTTTTTTTTTTTTTTTTTTTTTTTTGTTATCCGGCCTGACCTTCCGCTACATTAGGCCTGATACTCGGGAGTCTACTGTATCTTAAAATTTAGAGTTAGGAAATTTTGGATAAATACCTTTGGATGGGCCAAGAAGAAAATCTTAAATGTTTAACTTGTTTAGACTTTTAACTTTGTCAGGGCCGAGGTTATACGAGATGCGGTTCTACAGCTTAGCGTGAAATCCGAATAATAGCTGCAATCGAGAATCGAACCAAGGTTTCCCGTATCAAAGGCATGTATATTAACCAATTCGTCACAAGTAAGTTCTAAAAATATATATAATTAGATAGAATTCAATAGTTATGTTTTATTTCTGATTTCATAAACTTACAGATAGGTAGTACAAACATATATTTTATATCCTTTTTGTTGACCATTACTAAATATTTTTACGCTAATTTTTTCACGTTTTGTGTCTGTTGTAGACAGTCCAGAGCCAATACCCGACACAAAAGACTCGCATGAGGACGAGCTTCGATCCGGAATTGGAATTGCCCAAACTGCAGAGGTGGTTTGCTGAAAATCAACACCCAACACGTCAGCAGGTGGGGAAGCACTGTGGTTCGTTTCTTGAATTAACTGCAGGCTATCTTTTTTTCCTACTATAAGCTTTTTTCTTATTTTTTCGTGTAGTAAATCTTAGCATTTTTTTTTTAAAGAATACTAAATATCAGATGTGACATCTTAATTTTCGGAAGTGGAAAGTCATAGGATGACTATATCCTTTAGTCCCTTTGCTCTGTCTGTCTGTCGATAGGTATCAGAAACGAAATCGATAAGATTTAGCAAGAAAGGATTCCTTAATATGAATTTAGTGTTTGAAAAATGGGTTACATGTCCTTCCAAAATCTTCTATTCAAACCGGAAGTGGTAGAAATCGATCGTTTCCGGTTTCAATCTCGATCTTTATAGAGTATAAACGGCGTCCCCAAAACAGGTTCCACCTCAGGTTTATCCTTTTATTGTAACCAAAAATAATAGGTATACGAGGGTGATTCATAAAGTAATCCTTCCAAGCAGATACCTTTATTTCTGTTTGACAGATAGCACCGATAAAAGTATCAGTGAAAAGCTTGTAATTGCAGTTACAAATAGTGACATCATTTTTCAACATAGTTCCCATTACGGGCGACACACTTGCGTCAACGCGAAACAAGGTTTTTCATGCCGTCGGCGAATAATTGTGGTGGCTACTAGCGACACCATTGCGAAACTGCTGCTTTGACCTCCGCGTCACAACTGTAGCGTTGGTCCTTAAGGCGATCCTTAAGCTTGGGGAAGAGCCAAAAGTGGGAGAGCACAAGATCCGGACAATAGGCATAATGAAGCAAAATGTCAAGAACACTTTGCCAACAGATGGGACAACTATGAATTTTTTGGCGGAGGAGAGGACGTGTGGCGGCACTCCATCCACTGACGCTTCGTTTCCGAGTCGTAATGGTGTATCCACGACTCTTCGCCGGCGATGAATGTTCCTAGCTGCAAACCTTCTGCACTCAAAAATTCAATGACAGTCCGCTGTTTTAACTGGACATCACTATTGGGTGCCATGGATTACTCCATTACTCTGGAACGAGAAGAGAGAGGAAGATGAATCAAGCGATATTCTTTAGCTTAAACATTAGTGCATTAATGATAAACACTTCAGAATGTTTACAGTACTATTGGCCCAGTAGTGGGCTTGGGAGCATTACTTTCTAAATCACCCTCATACTACATCCGGTTTCAGTATCAAATCTCCAAGGCATTACTTTCTGAATCACCCTTGTACTACATCTGGTTTCAGCATCAAATCTCCAAGGCATTACTTTTTGAATCACCCTCGTACTACATCCGGTTTCAGTATCAAATCTCCAAAGGCATTACTTTTTAAATCACCCTCGTACTACATCCGGTTTGAGTATCAAATCTCTAAGGCATTACTTTCTGAATCACCCTCGTACTACATCCGGTTTCAGTATCAAATCTCCAAGGCATTACTTTCTGAATCACCCTCGTACTACATCCGGTTTCAGTATCAAATCTCCAAGGCATTACTTTCTGAATGTCCCTCGTACTACATCCGGTTTCATTATCAAATCTCCAAGGCATTACTTTCTGAATCACCCTCGTACTACATCCGGTTTCAGTATCAAATCTCCAAGGCATTACTTTTTGAATCACCCTCGTACTACATCCGGTTTCAGTATCAAATCTCCAAAGGCATTACTTTTTAAATCACCCTCGTACTACATCCGGTTTGAGTATCAAATCTCCAAGGCATTACTTTCTGAATCACCCTCGTACTACATCCGGTTTCAGTATCAAATCTCCAAGGCATTACTTTCTGAATGTCCCTCGTACTACATCCGGTTTCAGTATCAAATCTCCAAGGCATTACTTTTTGAATCACCCTCGTACTATATCCGGTTTCAGTATCAAATCTCCAAGGCATTACTTTCTGAATCATCCTCGTACTACATCCGGTTTCAGTATCAAATCTCCAAGGCATTACTTTCTGAATCACCCTCGTACTACATCCGGTTTCAGTATCAAATCTCCAAGGCATTACTTTCTGAATCTCCCTTGTACTACATCCGGTTTCAGTATCAAATCTCCAAGGCATTACTTTCTGAATCACCCTCGTACTACATCCGGTTTCAGTATCAAATCTCCAAGGCATTACTTTTTGAATCACCCTCGTACTATATCCGGTTTCAGTATCAAATCTCCAAAGGCATTACTTTCTGAATCACCCTCGTACTACATCCGGTTTCAGTATCAAATCTCTATAATGTTAGTTTGGAAGACGAGTGCAGTTTTACAATATGAAACAAAATTCACTTGCTTTAAAAGAACATTTGATTAGAAAGGAGAGTGAACTATTTCTAGAGACAAATGGCTACAAATTAGCAATTATCAATGAATAATTATCCAAATTTATATCTAAATGACTCAATAACAACTTCATTGTCAATATGTGAAAAGGCTGATGTGGTAATACTAACGTGCGCGTTCGAACGTGTTATAACTTGCTTGTTTGTGAAAGTCTATGTGAGGTTTCACCACAACGTTACACCACACGCATTCCGGAAATTAAATTGTCACATCTAACAATATGTTAGAGGAAATTTTAGGATATATTCATGCATGAAATACTACAAGTTTTCTTCCTGGCTTACCATTCGGCAGCATGTTTTAATTTATGTCACTTTAGCGGTGGCATTAGATGTTCGTCATCAAAATTAGATTAGCGTTGGATATTTATTAGCACCTATTTCAATACTTCGCGCAGCTCTTCAATAGTTCGTTCTTAAAATTGAGGTACAAGTAAATTCTTTACTGCAGGGCTGTACAAGATGATCCAAATATGATAAAATATTCCTGGGAAGGAAAGAGAGGATTGTCTCACTCCCAAACAGGACTTCCAGTGGTTCCAGGCTTATATTGTACTTCTGCTAGGTATTTCTTCTCTAGTTTTCATAAATCACAAGTTGTAACCGTATCGTGAAGATTCGGTACAATGTGGTGTTGGAATGCTTCCTGGATCCAAAACGAGATGAATACCCGCCTTAACGCTCCAGTGCTGAACTCTTACTTGCTATGGGAATTCTATACTGGAGCATTAGAACGAATCGTATTACTTTTTCCCAGAGCAATTATAAACCAATTTAAAGAAAGCGACCAAGATAAAGAAGTATTGGTTTTAAAAGGAAGGCGACTGCGTAGCGCATCATGGGAAAAGATATCATTTCTCTATTTGTTACTACCATATTCAAAAATATAATATTGCTACTGGGAGTATTTCAGCTTGAAGACCCCGAGTAGCGTAGTCGCTAAAGCTCTTGCTTTTGTGCCAGTGTCCTGGGTTCGATTCCCGAGGAGGACTCTCAGTCAACAAAGTGTTAAAGCTTTTTTCAGGCCAGCAATCCTGAGTGAGAATTTCCTGTGTTGTCCTCATTTACACCAGGCAAATATCGGGATGGTACCTAACATAGAAGTCTCAGACCGCTTCCTTCCTTCCCTTCGCTGGGATAGTGTTATCGTCGAGGGATGTTATCCTTCATACGTGAAGGGCTAATATGAACATAGATGCCGAAAGCCCAGAAACCTGATTCCTAATCCTAGTTCAGCTTGAGGAGGATTCGGTAATTTAACGTCAATTTATGGCATCGAGTTAACACCACCTTAATGAGCATTTCCTCTTCCTTCTCTAAAGATCAAAGGAAATGTATCTCACCTATCAAGTTGTAGCTACATTCGTTCCCAAGTTGTGGAGAAAATACATAACTTTTATCATTTGTGTGTTCTTTTCATATCGAATGTACTTCTTAGTCGAAATTTAAAGTTTCTTTTACACGAGGTTGAGTTCATCATGGTAAAGCTTGGTGTGTCACGGTCTAGCATTTACCGTTGTTCAAGAACTACTTGAAACTAAACTACACACTGTAAACTTACTACTTACTGTAAACTTAATTTTTTTTCACTTAAACTCTGTCTATGTGAACAACTTAGATTGCTCGCCATCTCTTTTATTAAAAGTTATGATAGGAAATTTTATTGGGTATTTACGTGGGTATTTCGGTATAAATTATAAACCACAAAAGGTATCCAAAACCGATAATTCGCTTTTAAATTAACATATTTTCTCTACAATTTTTACGGTGTTTCTTCGTTAAGGGTTTACAGGAACTTTGAAGTTTTATGAAGTCATCGAGTGGGATCCCTCATAGTATAAGGGTATCCTCGCTGAAGCCACTCAAACTCAATGTAAAGAATGAATTTTTAAAGTCAACGCGTTTACAATGTTTTGAAGGTTTTATCGCAAATAATTATACTTTTGTTTAGTGCGATATTACGTAATCTACGACTGCTACACTACACTTTAGATAATATTCAAGGCATCTTTTTAAGTCTAGAAACATAAAACATTAAAAGATATTGAATACTACCTCATAAAGAAGATGCAAAACTCGCTTCGGGATTCTCACAATCTGACTTCCAACCTCTCCGCTGGTCTAATGGTTACTGCGCATTCTTTTAGTTAGAGGTGGTGCATTCGATTTCTGGTGGGAGATCCTTCAAATTAGGAAGAATTATGAAGATTCGGATTCCACCTTAAACTGTAAGACCCCATCTTACATATCCTCGGTGCTGAAAGTGGACACTTGCATCTATTCCACAAAAATTACATAGAAACAAGAAGACTAGTTTCCTGGTTCATAGTACTTACGAAAAGATCTCTACGAGGGGTTGGAAGGAAGGAAATGAAGAAACGGCGACTAACAGCGTGTGATGGATAAGACCAACAAGCTGTAAAAACATCCCACGACTAGATTATAATGATAGGCAAAACTACGAACTCCAGCTGAGGGTGAAGAACGAAGGGCAGAAACCTATAGCCCTATTCCTGCTAACGTACACAAGGTTATGAGGTTGCACCCACTATGGGACAAAGAAATTCAATGAGGTGCTGAATTCTGAAGCAGTGCAGAGCGAGGGTTCAGCAATAATAAGATGGATTCTTTACTGCTCATGTATATTACGGTCAAACAAGTGTTTGTAGGGATTTATCATACGTGTATTAATATAAGGAACCTTGTCCTCAGAACACTAGAATGGACACCTTCAGAAACTTTATTCCTCAACTGAACGAAGCTAGCTTCGTGCGTCGCGTCGGGAAAGTCACCATGTGTAAGCTTACAGTCCAGGGCTATTGGGCAAAAGGTGATACGTAACCATTCAACCAATCCGGTCACCCAGAAAGATTCAGTATCCTTCTCTAGTTAACTATCGGTCGCTGATCCATCAATATCCGTTAAGAGCAGCTGAAAATATGAGTTACCAGAAGTGCTTTCCTATTTCTAATTCTTGTGAATCTTACAAGTGACGGACTCTGCTTCTGACTGGGTTGAGAAAAGCCACAAAATCAGCCGTGAACTGACATCCTTGATTTAAAACTTTCGAATTATGTGTTCTACCTTTGCCAAAAGCTTTAAGAAACAGGTGTTGACTGTCTCTATCCGTTGTCAGTTACTCACGGGCTTGTCTGGATAACTAGCGTAACGGTACAATTATCTTGTTTATATAAGAGAACAAGAAATGCCAACAAGACTATTAGGATGCTCCTCTACTCATTATACTGGATTGACTAGTCCTCAGTCTTGTAACTCTAGACTGATAAAGCCAGTGATAGAAAGTGAAGTGCAACTGGATTATCTGCATGATACTAAACAACCATGCAGCACTATTGAAGTCTACGCATTAATTTTAGTGTAACATAAACTTAAAACTATACATCAAAATTTTAACATTAAGTAATAGTGATGTAATATTTAAAAAAATCTAATTAGTTTCTTTCATTATTGTACATTTCAGATTCAGCAATACGTGAAAGAACTAAATTCCCTTGAATCTCGTAGAGGAAGAAAGCCATTGGATGTCAACAACGTCGTTTATTGGTTCAAAAACGCCCGTGCTGCGCAAAAGAGAGCGGAACTGAGGCATCTTAATGGTTTTGGAATGATGAAAAGTCCCATGGAAGGTACAGAGTCTTCTGAACAAATGGGAAGTGTATCCTTGGGTATGGACGAAAATTCCGGAGCTTCAGACCAAGACGAACCTTATTCGTTGGTGCCATCTAGGGACTCAGTTCTCAACAATTTGACTCGACCAGATCCAGTCATCAAACAGGAGCGTAAATCAGATGAACCATACTCATTGGTGCCATCAAGGGACTCGATCCTCAATAACTTGACACGGCCAGATCCCGATGCGAAACATGATCGTAAATCAACAGAAGTAAGTCGCGAAAGTAACGACAGAGACAGAGTGAGTGAGGAAGTAAGTGCTAATACTAGTTGTGGTAACAACAGCAGGGCTGCTACACCCACTAATAGTAACGACAGAGCTGGCTCACCAAACGATCGGGTCGCCAGTTCATCTCCAAACAGTGTAGACCAGAATGTACCATTGTCGCTGACGACATATCGTGACTCATCTCCTGGTAGAAGATCACCTGCGTCACCTTGTATACGACCAAGCAGTTGCGGATCGGGAAACGAACCGGAGAACATGGTCATCAAGCAAGAACCGCCAGATTTGGTTCCTATTTCTTTGAACCATGATGAAAAAGATTCAATGTCTGACGACAATGAGGATGACGACGATGAGGAACATCCTAGTGAGCGACGGTCGGAAGAACCGAAAAGTAGTGAAGAAATGTCAGAACAAGAAAGAAAAGTAGACTACCACCAACCTCAAAGCCCTGCGGACTATTCCACAAGTGGAAACAGTGGTCCAGGCCCTTTGGTCCCAAGAACTCACGTAGGTCCTGGTTCTTTGAACCGTTTAGGCTTTCCAATGGTCCCGAATTCAATGTTCAGTCACAGTATTATGTACATGAGCCATTACATTCCTGGACTTCAACAGGTACCAGGTTTGAATCTTGCTGAGGAACGTCGGAAACGGAACAGGACATTTATTGATCCCGTGACCGAGGTTCCTCTTCTTGAGCAGTGGTTTGCGCTCAATACACATCCTTCACATAACCTTATACTCAAATATACCGAAGAACTGAATCGAATGCCATACAGACAAAAATTCCCCAAACTTGAGCCAAAGAATGTACAATTTTGGTTTAAGAATCGGCGTGCCAAGTGTAAAAGACTGAAGATGAGTTTTACAGAGACATCTACAAGTTTAAACAATCCACAGAGACATCTCACTGAGACGACTCTGTGAAAGTGTGGGTTATTTTATTAAATTATTATGTTTTTTTTTTAAAGTTATTATTGTACAAATGTTTGGGAGTAACTTGTATATATCGTACATATAAGTAACTTGTACAGAAGAACGGTAATGTTATAATTGCTCATGTTTCAGCTTTACTACAGTTCCAATTGCCAAATATTAACGCTCATCTGCTTAGAGAGATGTGTCGATCCTTTAGAGTAAAGTTGTTACAGATCGTTATACAATGACACATGTTTTCCACCATTGGTCTCACTGAAAAGTCAAATTTAAATGTATTTTGACGATGAAAAAATTGTAGGTCGTAATATAAGCAGTTATAGTGGGGTGACGTATTATTACCTATGTATTATTTTATAAGTATTGCAATATAGGCATATAATTATTGTATGGGCCCCGATGGTTCAGTGGTAGAGTGTTCACCTCTGGTGCATGGGGACCTTGGTTCAATCCTAGCTGGCGTCAAGTTAACTTTGTGGTGGACAAATACGCTGTGCGTGGATTTTCTAGGTGTTCTCACGTTTTCTCCCACTTTCTACATTCCACCATTTCGTCATTTCTCATCGTCAAGGTCTTCTTTAGCGTTACCGGCGTAAAAGTGGGACGTAAAACTCAAATATTTCATTTCATTTTTTTACCTTTAAAGTATAAGAATTTAATTCAGTATAAGAATTTAATTTAACAGAATTTAAGAATTTAATTGTTAAAGTATAAGAAGTAACAGAATTTTTTCCTACAATAAAATACGAACATAACCGTTTTGTATGAAACATGTTTAGAAAATTGCCTGAAACAGTCGAAAGGTTTTAAAAAAGTCTTTTATAATGTCGTTTTCTTCGTATACTTTCCTCAGTTGATGTAAGAAGCCGAATATATTATAGACCTAAGTGGATAGTGTTTCAATATTTGGCAATTGGTATCAAGCGACTTACAAAAATAAGTGTTCAAAGAGTTACATACTTTAAAACTTAAAAAAAAAAAGTATTTCGTGATTATAAGAACTAGACAGCTAAAAAAACGAAGATCAAATAGACAATATAGGAGAAATGAAACTTCTTAGCATAAAGTGAGTCAGGGTATTGTAATATAAAATATATAGGTATATAGATATTTATGTAATCACGCTTAAAATGAGAATTTTAATGAATTTGAAGGAAATAAGAACTACGTGATGAGCATTCCATATCTTACTTTTTTTGGTCTTCTTTGTTCTTGTAAGTGCAATTTTTAAAAGTTACGCTTTAAGCGGATATTTTAGGTTGAAAAAGAGTAATATGGTCAAGAAAACATTAAGAGTGTGGAGTATCCGCATCATATTTGTTTATTATCCCGTTGATTTATGTACGGAATACTTCCTTTATTTCCTTCGAAATGAATTGCAATTTTAATGGTTTGATTTTACTTATATTTTCTTCAAATACGTTGTATTTATGTGTCCGTTACTTTATGAAAAGTACATTTTGTAAGTTACAGGGTGGAGCAGAGGAAACGCATGTTTATTCTTTTTTAAAAAACCGCTAGTAATCGGCGACGAGTAGGGGTATTGATTTTGAGGGACCGTTGGCAGACAGCTCACACAATGGAGATAGAACGTTGAAGCGTAGAGCAGTTCTGTACATTAACATAATCATCCAGATCAAAATGGACTTCATCACTCAGTAATACTGGGACATCTGCATCTTCCGTAAGAATAGCGTCCATTATGCCACAAAATTGTCTGCACTGCACAAAATCCGTTTCACTTATGTGCTGGACAATCATTATTTAGTACGGGGGAAATTTGAGATCATCATGTGAGATGCGATGAAGCGAATTATGCGACATACCCAGCGATACAGCCTGTCACCTAGCGGATCGTTTCGGACTCGCAAGAACTGCCCTTTTCACTCTGTCTACGTTTTGCGGAGTTCAAACTAATGGTTTCTTTTTCATCATAGATCCAATACTTGTGAACGCTACCACCATCGAAGTATAATATATGACTGTACGTCGACGTTTGATATTACACTTCTGAGGGAAAAGACGTTGAACCCTGACAATAAAATCATTGTTTCTGAAGAACTGGTCGATTGCGAACACACGATGCTCTACACTCCAATGCTCCATAGCGACTGAAACTGCATTGTCTGAGCTGTCTGCCAACGGTGGCTCAAAATCAATACCCCTACTCGTCGCCGAGTACCAGCGGTTTAAAAAACGAATTTCCTTTCCTCCACCCTGTATATAAAAAATTTGGAACTTTAAAATCAAGTTTAAGTTATGGAATATTTAATTTATATATAATGCAAAATTGATTTTTCACAAAACAAGTAACATTTAGCTAAAGTTGAAGAACAAATCATGAAAATCACTTCATTAAAATTCCAGTTCACTTTAAAGAGAATACACAAAATAATTCCCCATATTAAAAAAAGTTGGCTAAAAAGCAAATATGGGACAGATACTCAACATCGTTAATTTCACTACACTTGTAATATTATTATGATCAAGACACATCTTGGTTTGAACAAAAAAAAAGTGTTGTTAAAAAGATTGAAATAAATGATGATGTATGGTTTTTGTAAAGAAAACAAAATGTAAATGTTTTGCACTGTTGTGACGAAGAAGTAATTGGACAAAGTCTTTGCAGGTTTCAAAAGAAACAATTGTTTGTTATTTGGATATGCTATTGTTTTGTATATAAGTAATAGGAACCATTGATTTATCATCGTGTTACTTACAAATTTTATTTTAATTTTGTTCATCACACTTGTAACGCCCGTTCCCCCAGATGTCAGAGGATGGTTCAGGGGAAAAAAAGAAAAAATAAGAGTTCTAAACCAACCTCGAACGCCATCGAAGAAGGGGCTACGGTAGGTGAATCAGCGCGGCTCAAGTTCACTCGATTAGCCTGTCATTACCCAGTATTTCACAAACAATATAAAATAGCAAAATAACAAAACACAATTAAATCTATCAGTTTTTTTCTGAAAATATATTTGTATATAATTTCTGTTATCAGAAAAATCTATTAATCTTACTAGTTCAATTTTATTTACGTGTTTTCAAAACTTTTGAAAATGTTAAAGATTTTTATACACTGCATCTATAAAAAAATCAAACATTTTTCTCTTCTAGAATCATGTTTAGTACTGGTAAATACACAAGACTGCCTATGCAATTGAAGGGATCACAGGCATTTTCTGTGAGGACCGCCTCAGCTTTGTGTAAACTTCCCAATAAATTATCAACACAATTACCAAATCAATTTTTATGAAAATAGCCAAGTTATATGGTTAAAATATCTGATTACGGTTAAAATATTTTCGATTATTTTAAATTTAAAAACGAACTTGAAAAAATCAAAGTTGAAAGAAAAACTTTTAAAAAAATATTACTTTTACGCCCCCGGCATTTGCAGGGGTTGCTTCCCTTATGGCCGGTCTTAAAGTACCTGTTCTATCGTAGTCTCCCAGTCTATTGGTCATAAAGTATTGTATTTCTCTTTTGGAATCAAAGTGGCCCTTAGTGGTTTGGTTCCTCATATCTGTCTAAATGTTCCATTCTTTCTTGTATTGCATATACATGTAATATTTATATATAAAGTTTCATTTGTGTTTCGTGTTAGCCCGAATATACACATTACTACAACAAATATAATACAAACAGAAATTTTCGAGATAATTTTAATCCAAAACTAAAAACACCCAGCATACAGTTTGAAAATATCATTTAATGGACGCTTACACATTTACAACAGCTTTTAAAAAGTAAATCCGGGTCTTCATCACACAATCTTCCTTTGGTAGTAATCACTCTCCGTGTTCTGTACTCTGGTAGACTCACCTCAGATTGACTTGAATATCTCATGGAAACGTAGTGAAAAATATAATAATAACAGATTTTAGGTGTCAATTAAATTGCACCATAACATAACGAATTAACATTACCGATATCCGATACAGTCTGACCTTGGCGAGTTACGAAATGGCACGGTATGGTCGCAGAAGAGTGATACACAGGGCTTGGGTTTCTATGGCCTAAATACTCCAAAAATATCAATGCATTTATGCCCTAAAGATGGCTATATATTACCTAACAAATGACAGAATGATCTACAAAGAAAACCACAATAAAATATTTAAATTAAAATTTTTAATAAGTAAAGTTCTAAGAATAGTAATATCTTAAAAAGTTTACGAAGTTATTTTGCCCTGAATAAATATCTTTAAGCTCTGAGTCATAGACTACAACATATTGCTGATCCCATAAGAGAAATGCTGAATAACACTCTTTTCATTTCCACTACTGACAAATACTTTTCTCGGCAATAAGTGGAACTTGTCCCAATATGACCAAAATTTTTGTATTTAATTTCAAGTCCATATATGAGTTAAAAATAATGTATTTATAGGCCTATGACTAATAAAAAACATATTTTTGTGCTCACAAGGACAAAAAGTGAGTTTATACTTAATAAAACATGCAAAATGATGCTAGTATAAAAATACGTCATTGAAATCCTAACCCTAGTAATACAGATGGTTCAGGCCTGTGTGGTATGATGCAAACTTCTTTTTAAGAGTAAAAAGCTAGACTGCGATAATAATGCGAATATAGATTTTATGAAACTTTTCTTTTTATTTTATCAAAATGTACTATAATATGGCCGGTATATTATATGTGGCACTTGTATGTAACAGAAATTTATCCCAATAAACCAATTGACATTTTAGACAAATTTTAAAGAGAAATCAGTAAAAGAGAAGGACTAATTTCCCCGTTCATTTAAAAAACAGAAGAATACGTGCACGTGTATATGTGAAGGGTGAAAAATTATAGCATTCGCTGATCTGTAGCTCGAAAAATTACGATCAGATTCTCTAAAAATTTATATGGGACCACCAGATAAGTGCACTCTTTTAAACAAAACAGAATTATCAAAAATATTCAAGATACGTTAAAGTTTTGCGTGAACACACTCACACGCGAGACTTCCTCTACTTGATCTCAGAAATAGGTACTTACTCAAGATCTTCGAACCCTAACATTTTGTTCGGGTTCGAAATTTAAAATTAAAAAAATAATCAATCTAAATCAATTGGAATGTATTAAGACTTTTAAAAGTAACACACGATAAATCTTCTGGTTCGTGTAAAGTACATATACATATATATATAATATATATCTGTCAGTATTTGTCGAAGTTTTCTCAATGTGTATATACATATATAATGTCGAGTTTGGAGAGTGATAAAAGATGATTTTTTAAATGTAAGATAATTTCTTTGTATTATCAATGTTTTTCTTTGGTTAATTGTACTGTTGTTGTTAATATTGTTATTGTTTTATTTGCCAAAAGTCTGAAAAAAACTCAATTAGTATCAATTCATAGAGCATCAATTCATAGTTTGTTTTATTACTTTTTCATATCGAATTCATCTTGAAATTGAACTCACTTTTCCTATTAGAATACATATATCTAGTCTCTTAAAGATCTAGTGTCTCTTAAAGAGTAACACTAGTTGCAAATCCACAGTATCTACTATATACTCACAGAATTTACTGAAGAACTTTTACAAAATTTGAATTAAGCAATGAGTTTATTACTTAATTTTGTCATCATTTGATAAACGTGATAAATATTATGGACCTTTTTTTGGTAACATTTGTCTAATGTTTATCTTGTTTTCTTTATTACCAATAAAAGTATTTTAATTATCTGAGAAAATATCACTGGCTTTGAAATTTGAAATTTAAGTTGTTAACATTTTGTTGTTCTGTGTCTTAAGTTAAAATTTGAATTAGTAGCATTTATATTTGTCAATTTTTAAATTTGAAATTTGGATTGTTGACGTTTTGTTATTGGTAATTGTTGATGGAAGGAACTCTGTAAAAATTTTTAAAAAATGTCATTACAACAAAGGAAAGAAAGCTTCATACATCCTTAAGAAGCTCCATACAAGAAATAGTATATACCCCTACCGATAAAATTTAAAATTATTACTGATACGTGACTTATAATTTTGGAACCAAAAGAACTGGGTGGCTCAAAATTAGAAATTTAAAATGTTAACATTTTTTCTTTACTGGCTCTTAATTTGGAAATTGGAATTACTAACATTCTATTTACGAAGGTTCTTAAATTTGAAATTTGAATGTTAATTTATCTTTTTGGTTCTAAAATCAGAAATTTGAGCTGTTAGCGTCTTAAGTTTGGTGACTCTTAAATTAGAAAATGGAATCGATAACATTTTACTTTGTAGTCCCTGAAGTTAGAAATTTAAATAGTTTACATTTAGTCTTTGAAGGATCCTAAATTAAAAAAAAAAAAAAATCAATTGTTAACATTTTATATGTTTGCCTCTTAAATTAGAAATTTGAATCTGAACATCACATTTTTTGGCTTTTTCAGATTACATATTTGAATGTTAAAATTTTGTCTTTATTTACACTTTAAAGATTTCTGTGTTGCAAGATTTTTAACGCAGGTTTTGTAAAGAATCTTACAACACCAGAAAAGTGTTTCCTTAAGAGCTTGCCATATTAAAAATTATACAAAATTTACCATTTTTCTTTTGTTTGTTTATTCATAAATGAAAGGAGATAATGAAACGCAGCTTATCATAATCATAGATAATATAATTCTACAACAGAAATTGTGAACCTGAAGAAATTTCAGTGTTACCATCCATAGAAATTACAGTGCTGCCAGAATAACATTTTCCCTAAAATGTAAGTTAAGGCAAAGACTAGAAGAACGAACTCAACTGCATTTGATTAAATATAACATTGTTTTGGTATACTGTGAACTACTTTTTAAATAATAGTTGTATTTAGTTTCTAATAAAGAACATAATTTTAATATACAGTTATTAAAACTAAATAATAATGTTATTTAAAAAGTAGTTCACAGGATGCCAAAACTACATGGTACGTAATGAAATGCATTTGAGTTCGTTCCTCTAGTCGCTGCTTTAACTTAGATTTTGGAGGAATTGTTATTCTGGCAACACTGTAATTTCTATAGATGGCAACGCTGAAAATTCTTTTCAGATTCATATTCTCCGTTGTAGAATAATATCTATGCTTGTGGTAAGTTGGATTTCATCATCTCCTTTCACTTATGAAGAAACAAGCAAACGAAAAATGGTCTACTTCTATTTATCATTTTAAATTTCACTATGTTCTAAGTTTTCTCATTCGTAAATCTCATTAATGTAATTTTGATTGATGAAATCTTTGTGCATATCAGCGTTCACTATTACGTATTTTAGGTGGGTTTACATTAAGACTCAGTATATTGTGTCTTATAAACAACAAACAACTGTAGAACATGTTATATTAGAAGTTAATAATTGCAAAAGTACGAACTACCTCGCTGCTGACCTCCTCATTAAACTTTAACAAATCTATCGAATGATAAATTTAACGTACTTACGAATCATTTTGTTTAAACTTATATTATTTAAAAAAAAATTCTTTGAAATTTTTGTACAACTAAATAATAATCATAATTTCAGGATACGTGTATAACACATTTCTCCAATTTAAATATCATCATGAAATAAAAAAAAAAAAAAGACAAAAAATTATAGGCATTTGAAATAGTTCTCTCAAAGTTTATAAACTTTACAGCATAGTGTGTTTTCTCCTTACTCCATTTTCAAGATCAAATATTGGATTAAATTCGATGTTCATAACATGTTGCATGTTCGTAAACATTACGTCTGTTGCAAGCATTGAGAGAAGATATTTTTCTTCATCATGATCAATACTACAATAACGAAAAAAAGCACATCTTAGAATTTCACATGTTTAGGAGCCGGCTCTAAATATTTCGTAATGAATCATCCCTTATATTGAACAATGAATATTAAGCAGCCTGTCATATCAAAAATGACAAGCTATAAATATATTTTCTGTCGCCCAATTGACAAACCAATTTTTCGCGAATCTGATATAACTGTAAACAAGATGCACGCTCTTAACAACAAGATAGTGTAAAGTTTCGACACAACGACGTTATCTTCATCAGACTCATGAATAAGAGGCATTCTTGTGCCCGATGAAGATAACACTATTGTTTGAAACGTCGTAGACTGTTTATGATAAGTGTACGTTAAGTTTACAATTATATCAGTTGAATACAACATGTAAACACTCACATCAATGTTCATCATATATTTATTCTCTAAGATTATAGAAGATTTCTCTTATAGAATCTTATCTACCGTACGGAATAATTTACAAAGTTAAGAGAACCATTTCATGTAATTGATTGGACAATTAAGTGTTATATCTTGAAATTATGAGTATTTTAAAATAATCTCATGTGACAAAATGAATAAGAATATCCTGAAAAAGTTCCAGTTTGTTCACAACTCTTGTTTAAAATTATTTTCTTGGAAATTTATTGTTAACAACGACTAACTTCAAATATCAGTAACGTAACACTTTCTTTTTCACTGAATTTATTAAATTCACTATAAACTTTTGTGAAATAAATATAACTACAGATCAAATAAGCACTGTATCATCATTACAGATTAAATGTAAATATTGGGGATTTCACTTAATCATTTTTATTCTCAATATTTCTGCCTTAAGACACAAACTAGGGTTATTGTTTCTTACATATTTCTTTCACCAAAGTTGAAGAAATTTGTCGTTTTATACTAAACGGCGTGACAAACATCTTGGTATTTGAAGGCGGCGCTCAAAGTTCCCTTTTAAATGCTGGTAGCAAATGAGAGGCCAGCGGTATTGCCACGTTTATTTTTATACATCCAAGTCTATCCCCTACCACCTGATCGCGCTGTAGTTCGTCTGCTTAGCCATAGCCACACTCTCCTTTACTACTCGGCCACGTCGCGTCAGAGCTTGCGTTTTATTCGTTTAGCTGAAATGCCAAGATGTTTGTCACAGCCTTTAGTAAATAACTTGTCACCTATTTATATGTTAGGTCTATGTTGCACATAGACAAATATACCTGGACATTAACTTTTAGGCGATTGATGAATGACATCATCAAGACGAAGAAAATAGTCAAATACAGTCTTATACACTTTTTATCATATATTTAACATAAATGTGATGTTTTGAATACCATTCAAAAATTTAACATCAAGGTATATCTGTTTACAAGTATTTAAAGTAAAGTGATAATGTATTGATTAAATTGCTGAAAGTGTGGGTTGCAAATAATATTCATTGTTGTAAAAGTTGTTGCATAAATCTTGTAGTAAGACACACTTCGTTCCGATTACTTTCATTGCAATGTAACTATTTTCTTTCATAGCTGGATTTCGAAAGCTTCTACTCCATTTAATCGCTTTTCTGTAGTATCATTTAGCGTGTTCAAGTGTAGTATTTCATATTAAAATATACAGCAATTGGCTGGACCGAGACTCGAACCCGGGGTCTCCGGCATACCTAGAACAGTCAAAAATCTTCTCACTTCTACTTCTGGGAAGCGGACTGGATGACTCAGTGGTTAACGCATCTTTACAGTATGCTGGAGATCACGGTTTGAGTCCCGGCCCAGTCAATCAATTTTTCACTCTTTGTATATTATTGAATTTGCACCTACATAGTACCTGGTGTGTAAACATAAGTTTAAATCGGTTGTTTCCTCATTTTATTAATATATATAGTATTATATCATTTAATTGAAACACTTCTTGACTTTGAGTATATGTATAAATGAAAACAACTTGAAGGTAAAATACAAAATTTTGAAGAGTTATAGTTATGTGCTAAGGTGTCCATTTTCAACTATTCTCACGATGTGATATCATTCATTCAATCTCATCATTCACATCATTTTGACCCCACGCTCATATCATCACAGTCTTGTATGACATCACGCTCATCCAACCTCAATCTTACACCATCATTTCGACATCACTCCCACTTTGTCTTTCGCTTACACCACCACTATTTCAAAATCATTCTCATATCATTAGTCCAACATCACGCTCACTCGATCTCACCTCACATTGTGACTTGGAACTCGCGCTCACTTCTGGAGGATGAGGCCCGTAGTGGTTGATGAAGATACTAACACAGATAGAAACTGTCATATAGCTATAATTTTCGTAAGAGTTGTTTGTTCCTTTGTTAGTGTGCTTTTTAATTATGCTTTCTAACATTCCCAAATACTCATTTTTTTTACTGTAAATGCTTCTTTACTCGTTTCTACCTTTTCTTTTATTTGCTGCTCATACTTCATACCAGGGAGTCATTAACACTTTGAGCGCTGGACTCTGAAGTGCATGCTTTCCCAAGAATGCTGGGCTCTTTTGCAATATTTTAAAAAATATGTCTCAAAATCTAGAAAAGCTAAAATAATATAACATGCACCATTTGAAAGTTTAGAGCTTGCTCTTTATTATGTTGGAAAGTTCCAAAGTTACAGCATGAAATCGACAAAAAATAAAAACTTGACGAAATATAACCGATACACAAGGTAAGCATATATCTGATACTTATCTGACATATCTGATATTTCTGTTGCTACATAGTCGAATCATTCTCACAATTGTCCAATAAGTCTCCTTCAAACAAATCACCATCACTGTCACTCAATTCTGCTCCTGAACTGAAGCGTATTGAATCGTCCGACAGGCTCTTTCTCGCTATTTTGACGGAAACAAGGCATTAATTAGGATCTTCACGCCATCTATTGAGAAGAAATTCCCAACTACAAAGTTCAAAAACTGATAACGCCGTATGATAAAGGAGCAAAACCATTGAAACACATGTTGAATCAAATCACATATAAATACGGAATCCGCAGTCTACAAAAGATCGGCTACGCCGTAAAAATATGGAATTAGCAGTCAAAGTGGGACACGGGAGAAATATTCCCTCAAGTTTGAGATTTATATACAATTTAATAAATATTACAGTGATTTACTAATGGAAAAGTGATATTATTTGTTTCAGTGGAGAGTCTTGCCTACTCATTAAAAAAAAAAAAAAAAAAAAAAAAAAAAAAAAAAAAAAAAAACTGAAATAAATCTATTGCTTCATGCCTTCATTAATAATATTACTTAGGTGCCTGTTTTACTTAATTTCCTTCCTATATTTGCTTTAGATCTCTCAGTTCTAATTGTATTGTTTTGCTGTTCTGAAGTTTATCTACTGTTGTTAACAGATTTCTCTAAGTTTTTTTTTAAACTTAATATTCATTTTCGGTACATATTGCTTTAATAACTAAAAGTATACGACCATATAAAGGATTTTTGATCTGGGAAATATATATTGAAATAATAGTAATTGTTAAACGCAGTACATACACTTAACAGAAAATAGTATACAGTATAACGTTTCGATATTGCACTGATATCTTCATCAGTTGCAAAAATATGATACTTCTCGAATCTGGTGAAGATGTTTTAGTATGAAATGTTACTTTGTACAGTGCTTTTGTTAAAAGTATGTACATTGTTGACAATTAGCGTCAGTTTAATAGGAACAAGAAAAATTTAAATATTGTATAAACATAAAAATATCGATACGTGTCCTATTGCTTAAATATATTTTAAAATATTTCAAATGTTAAACCTTTGCAAGTGTATGTGTTCAATAAGAATTATTTTCTGACAAATTGACTTATCTGCCTTGGAGTACTGTTAATACGTGATTTCATCATTTGATTAAATATTTGCGATTTCTTTTACCATAGAAGATTTAATAACTCTTCTTACATTGTTATGCTGTTGTGGTCATGCTATGAAAGCTTAATCCTAATTCCTTCATTTGTCTTCCTTTTGTTGCAGATAGATTATGGCCGTTCCATTAGAAGTTTGCACCAAAGACAAACAACGATTAGTGATCCGGTTTTTGTGGTCGAAAAGGTGTATCAGGAACCGTGACTAATTTCCAGACGATGGGCCACTTCATAAATAGTCACTTGTCTGTCTAACAGAACCACGTCACGTGCACGCTCAATGTAGTCATCATTTGTGGTCGTAGAAGGTTGTCCGGCTCCTTCTTCGTGCGAAACACTTGTGCGACCAGTTTGAATTTTTCAATTCATTCGTAGACACTGTTCCCGTATTGTGCCGAAAGTCTTTAATGAATTGCGACCCCCTGATACACCTTTCGATCACAAAACCCGGATCACTACTCATTGTTCGTCTTTGGTGCAAACTTCTAATAAAGCGGCCATGATCTATCTGCAACAAAAGGAAAACAAATGGAGGAATTAGGATCAAACTTTCACAGCATGACCACAGCAGCATAAGAATAAAATAAACGAGGATAGAGGTCAGTTCAAACAATGTAGGAAAAGTTATTGTTACATAGCGTATAAGTTTCGACTCACCCTCGTATATATTACAACATTTTGGTTAAGAGCCCTGCATTTTGGTTACATTGTTCCTTATAAGTTGTATAATAACCTATTCATATTTCTAGTACATACCAATAATAACATATATACTGCTAACTGAATTCTTAAATGTGGGTTTGCAATATTACTTACTATAACTTTCTTTTTTACATAAATCCTGCGATAAAACAGGTTGTACAGAGTCTGATTGTAACAAAGAGAAAACAGTAATAGAATCCGGTCTGAATAATACTCTATCCATATTCATATGTACACTCATGTCCAAAATGATTGTCGCAAATCTACAACTGTCTTCTTGTAAGAATATAATTTAATAATGATTTTGCAGAGTACTTTTAATACTGATACTATGTGTATTATCGGGAAATGTACATTTGTGGTAAATTTCATAGGAAAAGAATTATAAATACGAAAATTAGAGTGAGTAAAACAAAATATTGCAAAATGGACAAGAAAGTTTTATTTTCCTTTTATTGTTCTTATTTACTGCTCTTTTGACATGAAATTTGCCACATACATCTCTTTGCCGATTATACACATACGTACTAGCATTATAAGAAATACCGAGCGAATTCGTTATCAAATTACAATCCTACATAACATATTTATAGATATGCGACAATAATTTTGCACATGAGTGTACATTGTTGCCCTGAAAATAAGAATTGTTGTTCATCACACTATGGAAACATGTGTTTTTTTTATAATGTTGATGATAGTAAAAGTATACGTAAAGTACAAACGAATAATATTATTAATATGTTATTGTGCAATTTTAGTTGATCAGCATAAAAAGTATTAGTTTTTCTTAAAAGCTTAAAAAGAAAGAAAGAAAAAAGCAAATGAACTGTACAAAGTGTAAGATGTTCATAATTTCCGTTATTATTGTGTCTTTAAACTATTTAATTTTTCTTTTGCGAAAACAAAAGACATGGTTACAAGGAAAAGCTTAGCTGCTGTAAATATTTCACTTCTTAATTGTTATTTGTGTACAGATACAATATTAAATATATATATGTAATATTCCAAGAAAAGAGAATTAAAGTGAATTTTTATTAAAAATATTTTCTTTGTCTTTTTATGCCCTTCGTTTTAGCCCACTCGGCTTGAAGATAGCTCCGATTTTCATCAAATACATAGCGTGGGAAAAATCGTTATTTCCCAAACCGTTTTTAGTTTCGAATATAAGTGTTCAGAGAAAAAAAATGAAAAGGAGGAAATCAATAAAGAAGTGTAAATCTTGGGGAAAATGTTGACTGTATTTTGTTTGTTTTGTTGTAAACTTAAAAATAGCCCATGTTTTACTGATATCAGTTCATATGACAAAGCAGAGTGAAGCACACCCTTCGCCAAAAATTAGGAACCTCTAGGCCAGTTCTATGAATAGATGAATAGAATAATGAGAGTGTTTACCCGCACTTTTTGTAGTGAACAACGAGGACAAGCTCCTTATAAACCAGTGTTACACTTATAACTGATCTGTACGCATACGGAATATTTGCAAGGGACTTCAGTAGAAATCCCGTGATCTGTGATTCTCAGTATTATTCAATATTGCTCTGTTGCTCAACCTTTAACCATCAATCAGTCTCCTTAGGGGCAGGGGCGGATCCAGGGGGGCAATCGGGGCGATCGCCCCCCCCCAGAAGAGGAAACTTTTTTACATTATATATATAAATAAAATCTATCCCAGTGTTTGGACCCCTTAAAAGTTGCATTATGACAACCCACCGCGCCCCCCCAGAAGTCGGTCCTGGATCCGCCCCTGCCTTAGGGAGTGGGGTCGTACCACCATTAGTGGTGATGAGACCCGAGCGTTACACAGCAAGCGCACCTCTTCATTGGGGAATATAGTCCCAAGTTCCCGAATCCTACAGTGTGACCACAGCCTGGCAGAGTCCAACCCAAACCAGGAATCCCAGGATGATTAATTCTCGCCTTGTCTACTTATTGTCGCTCAATCAGCGCGAAGAGGAACAGCGCAGATGACCAACTGATCATCTTCCGGACCCAAGGGTACATCTTACTCGCCCATTTGGGAAGTATCTCTAAGGCTTTCGTCTCCCAGTAGACATGGCAGGGTCTCATTCTGCCTCATTTTACGGAACAAGTACATCGTATTTTGCAAGTACCAATGGATCATGAAAATCCATATGCGCCAGGCACATATTCCCGTTTAGGAGGCAGCAATCGCTCTCCTCCGGTAATTGTAGCTACAATAGCCTGCCTTAGCAATAACCGCGTATACACTTCGGTCCAATGGTCCCTATTGTTGACATGTTTGGGAGACTGAGAGGCTTTTTTGAGCTGTTGCCTCCCCTAGTAAGGAATCTCCTCACTATCTCCAGCTATATCTGTCAGTTATCGACTCGGACTTTATGGGGAAGAACCGGGCATAAAAAAGCGATTAATTCTTTCAATTCTGTTTGTCAGTTCAATATGTAGCGTTTTATCGGTGGCCAGCGCATATTGCTTGAGTACTTTCCCCTTTCTCGACATGGGCTTGGGACCTACCATGGAGGAATTTGACTATCGTAGCACTACGGAATGATCGTCCAAAACATGCAATCTAAGATTATGTGAGATTTTTCACTTTGGTGTATCATGAAAGAATGACACTTTTGTGCGCGGAATTGAAAAATGAAAATGAAATAAAATCTTTAAGTTTTACCTCCCACGTTTATGCCGGTTAGGCTAAAGGAGACGATGATGATGAGAAATGAATGAAAATGGTGGAATGACGAAAGTGGGAGGAAACGGAAGAACCCCGATAAAACCCACGCACGCGGTGTTTGTCCACCACAAAGTCCACTTGGCGGGGGCCGGGATCGAACCCGGGACCCCAAGCACCAGAGGTGAACGCTCTACCACTGAGCCACCGCGGCACCATGCGCGGAATAGATTGAACGTTTTATCTTGCTTCTGTAACTCGTTGATCCAACAATATCATTTGTGTATCGAGAAAAATGGTCTCTACTTTGAAGAAATTTGTAAGGAAGTGTGAAAGAAAGTGTATTTTTGTTTATCATAATGCATTAAGATTTTCGTGTTTTCTTTAACTACTTTTATCCTGCCAAGTGTTTCTGTTTAAAAAATACCAGACATTGCTACTACATTTGATTCATATCGATTGGTTAAATAGTTAAAATTCGATGTGTACTGGAAATTTGAAAATAGTGAGATATCAAACCAATTAATTTGTTGTGATGACTCACTGGAAATACCTTCCTGCTCTTTCATCACAAGGCTGTAGAGTTGTTAACACACCATTTAGATATTTCGTTAGTTTAGAATGCAAAATTAACTCTCCGACCACTGTTCGAGGCTTAATCGCCTAAAGGTACCGTACTCTTGCTACCTCTATTTTTGAGTGCACACATTTTTTTCTACCATCGCCACTAAATTTAGGTTCCCGGCGGAAGCTCATGTGGTTAGGATTCTACATTAATCAGTAGGTCCACGTCTCATGTAGCTTGGCTGCTGAAATGAACACTTAACACAAACTTGAAACCCTTATATTTAATATTTCTTAATTTCTGTGACTTCTCATAAGTCAAAAAAGTAGAATTTCATTCCCACCCAACGATGAGCGGGCTGCAGAAGCTAACGCCTTCTCTGGGGCCATTCATTTGTTGTCAGTATCATTATGAGATGAGTATAAGGATTTATTTATTTATTTGTTTATTTATCTGGTTAGGCGTGACCTGAGCATATAAAAATATCTGCAATATTATTAATAATTGACGAAAGAAAAAATCTCATGGTCTGATACACGTCAATCGATAGTTTTCAATGAGCTGAAACAAACGATATAGCAAAGTGTAAAAACGTTATGATTATATTATGAGAAAATTGATTTAAAAAAGAGATTCGTTTCGTAAACTTCAAAATTGACCAAGGATGTTACAAAATGCAGTATCTGCCCATATGTTTCTTTATCCTATTAACGAAATGAAACCAAAAAATAACCGAGCATCGGCACGTTTGATGGCTACTCTCGCTTCTTCCATGAATGTTGAATCAAAACATTGCGATCTTATTGGGCGGAGCGGGCAGAATACGGGCGGCGAAACTGTGACGAATGGCTTCATGGTTTTGTTGTATATGCAGCAGCGTTGCCAGACTTACAGCTCGGAATTATTCCAAAACCTAATCGAAATTATGCTAGATTTGGTCAAATTATGCTAGATCCTCATAATTACTAATTCAGGAGTTTTAAAAGAAAGAAAAAAAAAAAAAAACGAAGTTGAGATACGATAACGTAACTTAAAATACCCAGAGCGCAAGAATGCGTGGATAGAACTCAATACTTCACGCACCAAAGGTTTAACTCAACTAAACTAGTGCAGTCGTTGCCAGACTCAATGGCGTATATATCGTATGAATGAATGCAGAGTGTTTGTTTACATATTTTGAAAGAAAATTACCTTGCAGCATAAGCGGAGTTGGGAGTTGTCTGCTGGGGGGGGGGGGATTTTTGGTCGGTCTCGGACCTTTCATTTCAGGAATAAAGATGGTCATGAAGTCAGAAATAAAGATAGTGAAGTTGTCAAAAAGTTGGGGGGGGGGAGAATGGCTCCCATAGCTCCGCTCATGCCTCGCAGTTAAAGGATGGAGCCACCAAAAAAAAAAAAAAGAGAAAGAAAGAAAGAAAGGAAGAAAAGAAGCCCAAAGCCGTTTCTAACTTACTTCGGAAAATAAGACTGCCTGTGTGGTTTACCGACTATATGGATCAATGGGAGAGGATACATTTCTGCCGTTCTTTTTCTTCCCACGACCAACTTTTTTCTCATCTCCAGGTTTTACGGCTTTTTGATAAACTTGTAGAAATTATGCTAGATTTGGGCAGGATGCTAAAAGCAAGATGCTAGATGCTAAAGACATGCAAATTATTCTAGATCTAGCATCATTATGCTAGATCTGGCAACACTGATATGCAGATCCTCTATTTTATAACATCCTTGATAAGCATGCCATCTATTAGAATGAAACTGAAACTGAAGTATAACGCCATCCAGCTTTTCATTATGAAACTGGCAAGATTGAAGTTCACAGTATTGTTCATGAGATATAAACCAGATTTAACATTGATTTTTGTACGAGGTTTGTTCAAAAAAAGGCTAGACTTTCGCTATAAAATCTGTATTTCTCATTTTACAACATTTTAAGCACTTTCCTCCTGAAAGTATCCTTTTCTAGTGGCAAAACAAGGTTCCCAACGTTTCTTCCATTTTTGGAAAGTCTCCTAAAATGCATTTTCTGAGCTCTCTTGTATTGTCATGAATCTCTTCCATGGTTTGGGAACGACTTTCTTCCAAAGTGGTTTTAAGTTTGTGAAGTAGAAAAATAAGTTTTCTGGTGCTATGTTCGAGGAATAGGATGAATTGTGAGCCACGGGAATCTGATGTTTTGCCAGATAACTTGCGGATGAAGAGTGACGCGTGAGCCAGCGCATTGGCATGGTGCATCTTCCAAGGCAGGTTTCCAAACACAATTCAGAACTTTTCCTGCGTACAGTATTCCTAAAACACGCTAAAATGTCATGATGCAACTGTCTGCATATCACCTGATTCACAGGGGACAATGCCTTCGCAATCAAAACTACAACGAACATCACCTTTATCTTTGAACGACTGATGCGTACTTTTGTTTAAGATACGGAGACCCTGAGAGAATTAACAAGTATTTGAAATGAGTTTGTAAAAGTTGTGTCAAATTTGTAGCTAAATTTTGCACACACACACACACACACACACGTTGGTCTTCGAGTTCTTTTCTTGTTACTAATCCCACGAATAGCTTCTGCACGTCCCCACTTCAGTGGCGGTAGCTCAGTGACTAATGGTCAAAGAGAAACAAGGCAAATGGCAGTTTGTTGTCTAAACCTACTGTTAAATACACTGACAAGGGACGTATGCTAACCGTGACAGATAGATATTTATGAAAATTGGTACCCTGACTAATTGTGGATCGCTAATCATCGCGGTGATAGTCAATCGGTGCGGAAATGCCTGGTTTACCCGTTACGTATAATACATATACCAACCAGTGCTGGGTAAGTCTGTACCGAGTTATACTCCCAGGAAAAGGGAGAAAATGAAAAATGTATGCAGGTAACCTGATATCTACGTTAGTAGGACACATGATCAAAGACCATCCCAACACTTACTTACCATCCCAACATGGCATTAAAACAATTGGCATAAACCGTGAAAGAAAATAAACAAAAGTTGAATTACAGCATCATGAGTTACATACAGAAGTTGAGTTACATAATTTCTTAACTTTACACCATCATATCTTCCTTATTTGGCGACACTGTGATAATTC
This sequence comes from Thermobia domestica, assembly GCF_964235325.1. Lineage (NCBI taxonomy): Eukaryota > Metazoa > Arthropoda > Insecta > Zygentoma > Lepismatidae > Thermobia > Thermobia domestica. Next base: position 1,708,461 of record NC_137457.1, on the reverse strand, counting down.
AATTTTTGTTTATTTTCTTTCACGGTTTATGCCAATTGTTTTAATGCTATAAACTGGTATACATTCTATTTGAAAAACTGTAAGTTTGTGTTGGGATGGTAACAGTGTGTGTTGGGATGGTCTTTGGTCATGTGTCCTACTAACGTAGATATCAGGTTACCTGCATACATTTTTCATTTTCTCCCTTTTCCTGGGAGTATAACTCGGTACAGACTTACCCGGCACTGGTTGGTATATGTATTATACGTAGCGGGTAAACCAGGCAGTTTCGCACCGATTGACTATCACCGCGATGATTAGCAATCCACAATTAGTTAGGGTACAAATTTTCATAAACATCTAGCTGTCGCAGTTCGCATACGTCCCTTGTGAGTAGCAAAAGAGTGGGCTACCTGTGCCGGTTGACGCGCTATTTCAAAAGCTTTCTCCTTTATTGAACATCTCTTTAATTTTTGTCAAACTATAATACTGCTCAAAGGCTAGACCTATATACCATGTAGAAAGTATAAAATGAAACAAATTGCAATATTTGAGAGTAAATCCTCTTGCGGAGCTTTTGCGAAGATCGAATTTTTTTTGGCACTAAAAAGGCAGTTACTAGTTAATAGTAATTAAAGACTTCAAGTATTTTGAAATTACTGACATTTCTGACCAGTCTATATACACACTTATTTATTAAAAACTAAAATACAGTGTAATGGTTTCGACATTTTAACATTATCTTCATCAGATACTAACTGAAAGAGATATCTTCAGAGCATAGAAATTTATACTAAAAGTGAAAGTACTAAAATTCATTGTTTCTATGGGAAGGCACTTGAGTCGTACTTCCCCGGGCGTCATCTGTCTGCTATCTGCCCTGACTTAATTACCCTGCCCCCTGTGTTTATCTTTCCTAAACATTTGTAACACACATGTTGTTTATACTTGATCAATTGCCTTAAAAACATTCTCTTAATCTTCCTTTGATACCTATTAGATATAACAGACTATACTAAATACAACTGATTATAAATATAATAATATAAAAATATATAGACATAAAAATAAAATATAACAATATATAAATATTTTGTTTATTATTTTGCTTATAAAACTTCTAGTTTGCTGGAATAGCTTGTTTATACATTTATATACTGCGTATGTAACACAAGTACATTTACAAACTACGAGCACAAAGGATTCTGTTATGGCATTAAACGACACTGAAATGACACAAATATTTCAAAGGAATTGTCACTACAAGCTAAAAATTTTGGTTTGTAATAGAGACCCAAAATAGCTCACTCCCTCAAAAAATAAGTATCTTGAAGACGCTGGTGGAAGAAGACTTAACTCTAGCGATACCGCGAGCGTAGCGAGCGGGAAAAAAATAGCATGAGTCTGAAGCCTATAATTTAATACACTGACTTCTATATTTTACTAGCTCCATTGGCTACGTCCTTAATCTGCTCATGGTTACGAGATTTTGTTGCATTGCTCACAATACGGTACTTTGGGTCGGCTACCCTGACTTCTGGTCAATATACGGCCACCCTGGTTCTTACATTTCTTCATTATGCCTCACTGAAAAGGAAATTCCTTTTCTGTATAATTTATGACTTTCTCCTTCAGATATAGTATTACGGTGAAAGGCAGCGAACAACAGCAAAGTCTAGGAAAGGAAGCAAACAATAACAGATCAATTTCATTATTACTAACAAGTAGAAAATAAAATATATATTTTCAAAAATAAGCATTATAAAACATATACTAAAAAATTAAAAAAAGAGAAATTGCACTAAAAAGTAAGAAAAAGTTTTCAATAAAACTAATAAAAGAAAACATTCTATTTATGCATGACCAAAAGAAAGCCATGCACAACACTCTTATATGCAATGAATCATAAATTCTTCAATTTGCGAGCGGTTGGATTCTTAGTGGAGCCACTCGGTCGGAAAAGTGTAAAACGTTTTTTCAGAGCAACCACCCTGAATGAGGTTTTCCTCATTCATACCGGGCAAACGCCGAGGTGGTACCTAACTTATAGATCCCAGGTCGCTTCCTTCCTTCCTCCATCCTTTCTTCCTTCCCTTTTCCCGGATTGTGTGCTCACCGAGGGACGTAATCCCTCAAAACGTGACGGGCTAAATGGCCTTAGATTCCGAAAGCCCAGAAATCTAAATCCTAACCTAACCTAAATTCTTCAATTTCCATTTAATATATTTAAGTACATCTTAATTTTTATCAACAACGAAAACTAATATTATAATATGAGGGCGGATCAGAAAGTACGGCTACATGGCCGATATTGCTAGTGTTTTGTCAGTTATAGGGAACTGAGGAGTGTGCAGTAATTTTAATACACGAAGTTGGCAACTATTCTGAGCTTACTTCGCTAGTACACACAAATGGCGATTCGTTTGGAAAACTGGTCTCGTGAAGAAATCTACTTAGTTATTCGATTTCTGTGGGCGAAACATGTAACCGTGGCAGAAATTCAATGGGAGCTGGTAGAGATTTATAAATAGACTGTATTGTCTCATTAGCTTGGCGCAGAATGGCGTCGAAAGTTTGCGTCCGGTAGAGGAAACGTCATACACGAAGAGCCACTGGCCGACCCAGCTCGGCATCAATAGATTGGAACACAAATCGTATGGACATCATTGAACACTCTCCGTACAACCCGGACCTCCCTCCAAGCGATTTTCACCTGTTGCCGCACTTGAAGGACCATCTAGGAGTCCGTTGCTTGGCTTCAGACGAGGAGGTGAAACACTTCGTAACAAAGTGCCTTAACAGGCAAGGACAGGGTTTTTACCAGGAGGGAATCTTCAAACTCATTCTACGATACGACAAGTGCATCAACCAATTGGAGACTAAGCCGAAAAATAACGTACTATCTGTTGGCTGTAGGGTTGTATGAAATAATATACGCACGTTTTAATGTAGGCTTTATAACTTTACTTTCTGTCCATTAATCTTAGTAACATTATATTATAATATTATATCAAGAATTTATGAAGTGCTTGTATATAAGAACACACCTTAGCTATTTCTTTTAGTCAATTCATAATTGAATTTCTTTTCCTAAAATGATAATTAATTTTCTTGAAAACAAAAGTATGTTTTACTTTTCTATAGTACGATTTGCTTTATTTTCTTTATTATTGTTTTCAAGAAAGCATATTTAAAAGAAACATATTTCACTATATTTTTTAAGCAAAAGTATTTTGAAATTTAATTAAAAAAACTTAGCAATTCAGCTGTCTGTTGCTGTAGATTCTCTTTGGTTCTCAGAGGCAAAAAGTTACCATCGTTACTCTTCCAGTAATTCAAAGGAAGCTGCTGTTATTAACCATGTCAGTCCCGGCGTCCCTCACAGGGGACATAAAATATGACGAAATTATTATTTTTTTACAACTTTAAAATCAGACTGGCAACATTGAAAACGGTTTACAGGAAGTGATTATAGATGGATCATCTCCTGTAAACAATTTTCAATGTTGTCAATCTGATTTTAAAGTTGTAAAGAAATAATAATTTCGTCATATTTTATGTCCCCTGTGGGGGACGCCGGGACTGACATAGTTAAAGAGTTTTTTAGTTGAGATTCGTTAGATTTATACATCGACAGAATCCCATTTTGTTTATAGAATTATAGATTTGGAACCTGAGTCCTTTTCAGCGTGGAAGCTATGTGAATGATGAGACCTATAATTTAATGTGAGATTCGGGTTTTGTATGTGATCCAGACAGGTACTCTACAAGAAATCGAAAACAAGATCACGTGCCAGGAAAGACCTCGGCCACATCTCATCGTTGCAGACTTCGCATGAGTGGGACAAGAGCACCACCAACATAAGATGTTAGTATATTAGTAGACAATCAATTAAAACATATGTATTCTTCAAATTCTTTAAAGGGGGCAATTGCCCACTCCTGCCCCCCTAAATGACGTTCCTGTCATCTTTCGCAGTAGAAGGTACAAGCAAGTGTCTTATTTATAGTTTAACGTCCCACGATTATGCGCTGAGGCTAAAGAAGATGATCCAGATGAGGTGGATAATAATGGTGGAACGTATAAAGCCAGAGAACCCCCAAAACACACGTGTTCGGTGTTTTTCTACCTCAATACTCACTTAGTAGTAGAGCTGGAAATGAACTCCGACCCTAAACACTAGAGGTGACGGCAATTATATGAAAAGGCGTGGAAGAATCAGGATCGATTCCCGGCAGGAACTCATGTAGCTCTGTGTCCACATTTCGTATAGCCTCGCTACTGAAAGCGACGCTAAACTCAAAATAAAATTAAATCAAATCTTCATAATAAAGCTACCATTCAGCTGAATGTCATATAACCCTTATCTGTCATGTAATTTGTATGTTTCTTTGGACAAAAGAAAAGTGTAAAAGGGACCCATTTAGGAGGAGCCCAAGTTATGGCTTTGGTCATAACAACACCAAAATTCTCGAGGAGTTTTGATGGCTCACTGATAGAGTGCTTATTTCTGCAGCTTATTTGTCAAAACTACTAGTGTCGTCATACTAGTTGTAAAATTTTTCAGAATCAAACATTTTCAAGTTCTACGAGTATCATAAAATCATGATAAATTAGAAGTATCAACATCAGTATTTAGAAATGACTTCTACTAATATTCTTCTACTTTAGGACATTTACAACTTGTAAATAACATATTACAAGACTAATAGTTTTAAGAAATAGGCCCCTGGTGCATGGTGCATGGGGTTCCTAGTTTGATTCCTGCTTATGCCTAAGTGGTCAAACTGAATGGGGTGAGCTCTCTCAGTGATTTTCCTCTTTCCTTTTATTTTGGTAATTCCACAATTATAATCAATCTCCTCATTATCGTTTCCCTTAACCTTGGTGCATAATCGTGGGGTGTTAGATTAACAAACAAACCAACAAAAATCTTGAGAAAACCATCTCTAGCACTGCTCACTGTCCTTATCAATGGTGGACAGTTTCGATATACGAGTATTATCATTCATTCTTTTCAATGCTTTCTCTTAGTTCTCTTTGATTCAGCGTCGTATAATATATTTTCTTGAACAATGTGTCCATATACATAACCACATTTAAAATATCAAATGCAGCGTTAACGAAAGGCGTAAATCACTTAAATTTTTATTTAAAATATGGTCTCATAAAGCTATAAAGAATAACAGTAAGCACAATACAAGTAGTATGCAACCCACCTTACTTTTCGGTAAATTGGGTGGCATACTGTAAGGGGCTAGTTGACTACCATACTTCAGTGCTCATACCTATAAAATTACGTTTCACTGAATCAATTTCCCTCGTCGAACAGATCAAGAATGAGTCCCAAACATTATCTTGCTTTTGCACTTCCAGGCTATACTATGCACAAGAATGAGAATTCTTTTAGAACAACTATGTCTGTTCACAGACATTAGAGTAAAACGGTAAATGGTAGGAAGACTGAGTTGATTTTGAGTTTAACGTCCTGTTCAGCAGCGAGGCTATATAAGAGATTTACCTACTGATCAACGTCGAATCCGAACCACGTGAGCTTCCGCCGGGAATCGAATCCGGGTCTCCAGCACACGTTAACAGCTTAGCGACGAAGGAACTCAAAGTAAAAGGAGGAAATGGTTGGTTGGTTTGGATTAAGAATTCCAAAAGTACAATAATCTCCGTCTATAATTACAAAACTACTGCTTCCGGTTTCAATTTCGACCACCGTAGAAGAAAAAGAGTCAAGAATAGGCTGAAACATTGTTTTTGACCTGGATTCAACGTCCCAAGAATACATTCCATTTTTGCAGTTATTCCTCTACTGCAGTGCTTTCCAATCTTGTTTACATGGCTCCGACTTTGTAATCTCTACTACTTCACCCCCGTCTCCTTGCCATCTGTTGGTTTGACCTCTTTTGGGATTTCAGATGTACTATTAAATTCTGCAATAATAATAATAATACAAGTACTACTACTACTACTACTACTACTACTACTACTACTACTACTACTACTACTACTAATAATAATAATAATAATAATAATAATCCTCACGAATTTATATTTATTTCCAACTAAGCTTCTCCATACCATGGTAGTGCAGTATTATTTTTTTTAAACCAACTTCGTTCTTAGTGGAATCACAAGTCTAATGTCTCTTTCTTACAACATTTGTAATATTTGTCAATGCTACTGTAATTTATTTCTGTCGGTAGCTTGAGCCCCTTGCTCCCTCTTCACGATCCTTCTGTGGAACGCGTCCCCTAGGTTAAAGCAGGAAGTATAAAAAATCCTGCTCTATGGAAACAAGAAGTATTGAAAATCTATTAAATCTTTCGGTTACAATATTAATCCCCATAGAGCAAAACCTATAAGAGATAGGGAAATGTTTTAATCCTCATAGAGCAAAACCTATAAGAGATAGGGAAATGGTTTAATCCCCACACAGCAAAACGTATAAGAGATAGGGAAATGTTTTAATCCCCATAGAGCAAAACCTATAAGAGATAGAGAAATGTTTTAATCCCCATACAGCAATACCTATAAGAGATAGGGAAATGTTTTAATCCCCATAGAGCAAAATCTATAAGAGATAGGGAAATGTTTTAATCCCCATACAGCAAAACCTATAAGAGATACGGAAATGTTTTAATCCCCATACAGCAAAACCTATAAGAGATAAGGAAATGTTTTAATCCCCATACAGCAAAACCTATAAGAGATAGGGAAATGTTTTAATCCCCATACAGCAAAACCTATAAGAGATAAGGAAATGTTTTAATCCCCATACAGCAAAACCTATAAAAGATAGGGAAATGTTTTAATCCCCATAGAGCAAAACCTATAAGAGATAGGGAAATGTTTTAATCCCCATACAGCAAAACTTATAAGAGATAGGGAAATGTTTTAATCCCCATAGAACAAAACCTGTAAGAGATAGGGAAATGTTTTAATCCCCATAGAGCAAAACCTATAAGAGATAGGGAAATGTTTTAATCCCCATACAGCAAAACTTATAAGAGATAGGGAAATGTTTTAATCCCCATAGAACAAAACCTATAAAAGATAGGGAAATGTTTTAATCCCCATAGAGCAAAACCTATAAGAGATAGGGAAATATTTTAATGCTGCATTTAACATTGTACAGGATTTGTATAAAAAAATAATGAGACCAAATTCGTGGGGAAAATGTATTGAATACAATGCTACAGATAATTAAAACGCTTCAAAATAGAATCTTAGGCGTCAAACACTTCTGCCAACGAGTTTTCCAGAGTTAGAGTTTGAATTTAAAGATTACTAGATAAGTTTCTTAAATTACTTTTATTATTACAATTATAAGGTGCATAACGAATATACGATATTCTTTTTGCAATATACTACAATTTTAAAGACCAAAATCGATAAAGTTTTCTCTGCGGTTGACAACTCTGCAGGCACCAGTACCCGGTGAAAGCCCGATGAAAGAAAGACAAATATATTCATCGTTCTTTTCTCCGCTCCACAGGAGTCCCTGCTCCCTAAATTACCTTCCCATGTGTTTCTAGGTTTATCACGTTCTGCCCGCTGGTCTAGTGGCTAGCGTGGCGCCTTTATAAACGGCATCGCACGCTCAACTCCCTATGGGAGATTCTTGAAGTTTCAAGACATACCAATGATTTGGTTTCCATCTTAAACTGTAGATCTACGTCTCATATAGCCTCGGTGCTGAAACAGTGGTGCTATTTGGATCTTCAGGACGGGGAGTTGTCGCCTTGAGTTTCAGATATGTACCTAGAAAAATATTTTTATTTATAATATTGTGGTGTTTTATAATATTTTCATTTATAAAATACATTTCAAGAACATGAAAAGCAACTTACAGTGGAGTCTTGGCCCTTCTTCCCCCCAGGTAAAATTAAAACGATGCTACTGCACTCAAAAGGGACGCTAAATGTAACTCCAATGAACCAATCTACAATATATATTCATGTGTAAAGTATTGTAGAATTCTGTCGAGAAATTCGAAGCTTAAAATATATAAAATGATAATCATGCCTATTGTGTTCATTATAATGGTTGTGAAACACGGTCGTCACTCTGTTGGAAGGACGCAGACTGAAAGTATTTGTGAATAAAATCCTGAGACGAGTATTCGAACCCAAGAGGAACGGGAATGAGGAATGGCGGAAATTTCATAACGAGGAACTGCATAATTTATGCGGTTTACCAAACATTGCTAGGGTGATCAAGTGTAGGAGGCTCAGGTGGGCAAGTCATGTAGCCAGGATGGAAGAAAGTAGTAACGCTTTCTAACTCTTAACTGGAAAACCCAATTAGAAATTGACCTTTAGGAAGACCTGGGCGCCAATGGGAGAACAATATTAAGATGGATCTCTTAGAAATAGAAATACAAAGTAGAAACTGGATCCAGTTGGCTAAGAACATAAATCAGTGGAGAGCTTTTGTGAACGTGTCATTGAAACTTCGGGTTCCATAAACCATAGAGTTAGTTATCTATTGTGAAAGGTTAAGGAAAACACCATTCACGAAGTAGGGAAAATTTAAATAAAAAAGGGATTTTTGTGCTCTGTTGAGAAAATTATTAGAAAAATCTATAAGCACTGTCGAAAGAATATGGAATACAGTGTTCGTAGTTTGAGAGAAATTTCCCTAATCTTGGGAAATTTCGTTGGTAAATTTACCCCATTTTTAAAAAAAAATTAAAACGTGGACGTCCAGGGAAATTCTCGTGCAAACTGGTTGAATAATACAAATGTTTTAATTTTTCTTTATTCTTCCGAAATGAACCAATACAATAACAATAGGGTGAGTGTATGTGTGTTCAAAGAAGCATAATATGTACCCATTATTCGCTAAGTGTATTTGAGTGTATCCTTTTTTCTTTTTGTTAAAAAGAAGTGAAGGAAAAGTAAAAGAAAGAGAAGCAAAAAACAAATGAACGAAAAATGTGGTTGGCACTTCATTTAATATACTTAAACTAGCAGAATACCCGTTCTTCACGCGGAGAGAATACATTTCGTTTTGGACCTAAAGGACACCAAAACTGTCACCAATCAACTTAGGGATCCAAAAAAGTATGAATTTAACACCAATATCAGCCATTTAAAATTACTAATGTGGGCTGTAAAGAAGTACTAATGGGAGCTGAATATGGATTTAAACGGCATCGGAAATGTCACTGTTCGTCTCAGTAACCCCGAAAACTATGGATTAGACACTAATATCAGTAATTTTCGATCACTTTTATGTATCGCACTCCCACTTTTACCAAGCTGCGGGGCTGAATTTGGATTTAAACGGCATCGGAAGTGTCACTGTTCATCTCAGCGACTCCCAAAACTATCAATTCGACACTGATATAGGTCATTTTCGACCATTTTTTTATGTATTACATTTCTCCCCTCCCCTAAGTTGCACCGTCAAAGTGAAATGTAAAATCCATGCTAGTCCCATGCTCATCTATGTTGTAATTTGATCGTGATCGGTTGGGTGGTTCAAGAGTTATTAAGTCACAAACATAGTCATTTTCAATTATATATTGTAATATCCCATGTGCTACATGTCAGTGTTTACAAACACCATCACGTGGTTCGGCAAGAAGACTTCACACCAGAAGGACCTACAGTCACATGCAGACGACGGTTTCTGGTTCCTCCCAAGGAGCAGAAGACGACATCGGAGCAGCAGCGCCACCGCCACCCAAGAAACCCTATAAATTGGATGGACAAAGGCAATTTAGTACCAGTTTTCTGATGACCCTCCTCTAGTCTGCTACGGAACTTTTGGAGTAACCTAACCCCAGGCCTCTAGTCTGCTACGGGACTACGCCTATCCTATCTCCTGGATTAGCCTGCTACTAGGCTCTGTCTGGGAATCCTAACCTCAGCGCTTAGCCTGCTACGGGGCTCTGTAGAGATCCTGTATATGACCTTACGGTCAAAGACAACCTATAACTAACCCTGTATATTAGAGAAATTATTAGTGTAGTATTTTTTAAAAATACTTTTACAGAGAAATTTTATGATAAAACTGGTAGTGGGAGATCGATTCCGGACACTCTTTTTATTAACGCTCTACCTATACTTATGTGGGACAAACCTTTACAATAGAGGTAGATCGATTAATCTTATCACATAAGATCTTCTGTCATAGGAATTGGAATTCAACAAACTAGAGAAAATTTGGTAAGAAAAGGAAAAGGAAATTTCAGTAGAGGGAAATTTTCTTGAAGAAAACCTACAAACACTGATGAAGAAGAAGTCCCCCCTAAAGCCACTTAATAAATTCTGAATAGCGTTCTCTAATCTTTTCAACATGATTTGTTAAAAGTCCGAAATCCAAATGAGATTGTTAATCATCCGATAATCATGATTCCTGTTTAAAAAAGTGTTTCCACTTTCTTTGTTAATCTCTTTTATTACTAGATGGCGCGCTACCAAACAAAAGTATACGGGCCATTAAGCGTAGCATCAGGTGCTCCGGGGCCCATCTTTTTAAGACACTGATCATGGGTTAGGCTTACGATGGAAACAACTCACATTCCCAACGAAAATCCTAGCGTGGCTTACCAACCAAGACATCTTAAGAAACGCTACATGAAGTATGGGTTCTTCTTCAAATCCCGCCGTCATATAAACAACATCCCAAGAACAGACGACAAAAGGGGGAACTGGTTGTCATCTATTATCTTCTCTCTCTCTCTCTTTCTCTCTCTCTCTCTCTCTCGCCCTTTCTGAACCATGTTTCTTAGCTAGGAAGAAAATAACAGGTGGCGACAGCGGTTGCAGTTTCTAGTTTTCGCTTGTTTTGTGTCAAATTCCAGTCGTAACTAAACGTCTTACAACAATTTAAACACAAAAATATTGTTTATTTGGATTCTAATATCTTTAAAACGTTTGCTAATTAAATATTCCTAACATTAAGTAATTAATTAACTAAACACTTAGGAGCTTTAAAAGACATAGGCAAGTTAATTATTTCGTATGGTTCACCTTATTTGAAAATATGTTGGCTGATAAAACATATTATAATCTTATGATATATTATTTATAGTAATGATTATAGGAGAAAGGAAGAGTGTGGGTGACAAGTAGACATATTGGATTGTAACCGGGAGCGCACCCAGAATTTTTGTTTGGGGGGGGCCTCTATTATTACAAGCTAATACGTTTAAGTCGTATTGAAAAAGTATTATTCTGCAACTAAAAAGACGATAAGTAATCGTAAAATACTTCCCCGTATATTTTTTTTTTAAAAAAAAGATACAACTAGATTGCTTTTATAAGACAAAGAGTACAGATGAAGTATAAGATCAAATTTTCATACAGTAAAACCTCTCATGCAACTCTATCCATCACGACTCTGGAACTCACTAAAGAAATAATAAACACTTCTGATCAGAGTATACACACTTGTTTATTAAAAACTAAATTACAGTGTAAGGGTTTCGACAACTTAACGTTGTCTTCATCAGACACTAACTGAAAAAGATATCTTAGAGCGTAGATACTTATAGTAAACTAGACTTTTAGTATAAGTATCTACCCTCTAAGATATCTTTTTCAGTTAGTGTCTGATGAAGACAACGTTAAGTTGTCGAAACCGTTTCACTGTAATTTAGTTTTTAATAAACAAGTGTACATACTCTAGTCAGAAGTGTTTACTATTTCTTTAGTAAATAGTAACGGAGACCTCTATAAAGCAGACACCTCCCGTAACGGACATATTTTGTAATCCCCAAACACTGTAATAAACACTGTAATGGGAAAAACATATTGACAAACCTCTCTAAAGCGGGCACACTCTAGTACGGACACGACAGTCTTTCCTGCCTTTTACAGGTATTATTTACCTCCGTATTACGGACACTTTCTCTAGAAACAAGTTGAAAAGTGCAGTAAAAATAAATTTTTAGTAATTCATACATGTGTCATCAAGGAAACAATGTGACAGCAAATGCCTCCTCAACTGTCTGCTCAGCAACCCAGACGAAGCGTCTCTGTTTAACAACACTCTCATGTCCTTTGCTTGTATCCCACTTCCACCCAAGCTGTTATAGACACAAAAGTGATTGACAGTTACCTACCGTTTGGAATGACACGTTATGGTACTGTCTTGCTGGAATCTGTAACCGAACAGAAGACAAGTTTCGCATTTTTGGCCTGCGGGTGCACATATTGTCTCAAAAAAGGCACTAGTGGACTGGAATTAACTTATAAATTAAAACAACATACCGAAAATGTAGTAAGTAGTAACAAGTGTAAAGAGCAGAGAACTATACCGTCTTATTTCCATGTTGTGCTTTGAACATTGAGTATTGGGTGGCGGAAGACAATGCAGGCATTTTTGTAATATTCGTAAATACATGATTCATGCAAAAATATGTTTTTCTAATTACATATTACCTTGTTTACTAATTTACGTCATAAAATATTGAAACCTCTCTAAGGCGGACACCTCTCTATAGCGGACAATTTTTGATTGACCATGGCTGTCCGCCTTAGAGAGGTTTCACTGTATTACAGTAGTCATTTCATGGTTATCAAGCATAGCTTTATTAAGAAACTGTACAAATTTATGTTGAGTTAGGAAGTTTTGAGAAGGTCCAGACCCTCGTGGATACGCCCCTGATTGTAATAGAGATCAAGCAATTTAAAAATACATTTCGGTTTAGCAAAAAAAAAGTGCCTTAGCAAAAATTTTATTCATATGTAAATTATCCACTGTCGCTTTGAAACTGTAACACAGCCGGCACTGTAACAGATACTTACACTTAAAATAGATATACTACTTTGGTCAGTTGGAGTTTTATCAGCAATCAAAAAAAAAAAAAAATACTCAAGATATATTTGTACACTCTCTTAATAAAAGCATCCTTGTTTAACAGAGAAATGACTAACGTAGTATCAAAATTTGGTCTTACATTTCATCTGTACTCTTTCTCTTATAAAAAAAACATTTTTTTTCTGGGGGCCGCGGTGGTTCAGTGGTAGAGCGTTCACCTCTGGTGCTTGGGATCCAGGATTCAAACCCAGCTCCCGCCAAGTGAACTTTGTGGTGGACAAACACCGTGTGAGAGGGTTTTCTCGGGGTTCTCCCGTTTCCTCCCACTTTCTTCATTCCACGATTTCATTCATCTCTCAACATCACCGTCTCCTTTAGCCTCACCGGCATAACCGTGGGACGTAAAACTCAAAAATTTAATTTTATTGTCATCATTTTTTTCTGAAAGTATAGTTGGAATTATTTTTCAATTACTTATCATCTTTTCGAGTGGAGGATAATACATGGACATAATGAGTCATTGATAACGACAATCATTTCAAGATGAATCTTTATTGTTTGAAGTATTTTGCCCAATGAACACCGTATATCACTGACACTATAATTAATTGTATGTGTAATGGATTTTCTTATTACCTACTGCGTACAAGAAGGAAGAAGAAACTGATTATACATGAATTAGAAATTCCAACCGGAAGTAGGATCAAATCTTGCAAAGAGTGAGAGATATTGAAAAAATAAGCAAAAAAATTTCCACTTTATTGTAACCCTTGTCCATTTTTTTTATCAGGATGTCTTTCACTTGTGTCTGTAAAGGGACATGTATAGATGTTGTGAGGAATAACAAGGACATGATTGTGCTCATATGTGGATGATTCGCTGTGTAGAGAGCGCAGGTTCAGCTAGTATGTGATTCTTTAAAAAAAAAGTACAGAGAAACAAAACTTTTGCTCTGTTATTTGAGTTGAGTTGATTTTGAGTTTAACGTCCCGTGCAGCAGCGAGACTTATGAGACGTGGACCTACTGATTAACATGGAATCCAAACCACATGAGCTCCCGCTGTGAATCGAACCCGGACCTCCCACGCCAAAGGCGCGAACGCTAACCGCTTAGCCACGGAGGAGCTCGCTCTGTTATTTGATGAAAAAAAATGAACAAATGAAAGTAAAATATGAAACAAGAAACAAGAAACAATCGCTTTGCTAATGTGTTACATGAAATATGTGGGGCAACAAAACTTTTCTCTATCTTTCGGCTCAGCATAAGCTGATGAAACAAAGATGTGGATTGCATTTCTGACAACATAACAAAATACACTTGTTCTCGATTAAGGAGAATAGTTATTTACAAACAAACTATTTTATAAACGTAGAAGATAGAAAATTGTTGATAATAGACCCAGAAGTTAAAAAAATAGTAACAAGCGACATACATAAGTTTCATTTCCGTATTTTTATATTATTATTATTATTATTATTATTATTATTATTATTATTATTATTATTATTATTATTATTATTATTATTATTATTATTATTATTATTATTATGAACCTTCCAGTTACTTAAGCGCTAACATTATTTTAATCGATATTTTGGATAAACTCTTTCGTATCATAAAATAGTATTTACATCTCAAAGTAATAAGTTTATATTCCTATTTAACTTTTGTTTTTCATTGCGAATCACGAATCATTTTTACAAACTGTCTCAGTAATGAACCTACAATATCTTAACATTTGTTCTCTTCAAATCTTCTTTCAAAACTTTTAACAAAAGGATTTTTTTTTAAAAAAAGCATGCGTATTACATATCTTATCTTGCGTCGCACGGAATACGCTTGTTTTGTAAGTAGGAAGGAAAGATATCTAATCTTCCGTTAATGATACGTAAGACGATATTTCGGAGGAAACTCGGTATTAGCGATCAACAATATGAAAAGAAAGGAGTATAAAAAGCAAGCAACAGGGAATATGGAAAGATCATGGATTCAAGTCTTTTTTCACAGTTTTTCTCCCCTCCACTCAAACCCCAATGCATTAGACTACACGACAAGAACTTCCTTATATATTTCTATCTTTCGGAATATCTCCTCATCAAATACATTTTTCTCCCTCCTGTTAAGGATTTAGTATATATTCTACTCTGATTCTTGCTAACTAGGAAAATCCACCTACTCCTTATCAGAAGGAAGAGGTATGCTTTTGCTAACAGTTCTGGTATGACGACGAGAAAAAAAGGAATCGAAAGCTTTACCAGTATTTTCTCTGATGAAGATATATATATATAAAAAGAGGTAGAAATATTGTAGCTTGATTTTTCCTTTTACAAACTAAAGTGATGATATTTAGTTGTCCATAAAAAGAAATATAAATACATAAAAAATAAAAATAAACCATAAAATACAAAATCCGTCTACGAAATACTTCTTTTTGCCATGCTTAGGGACAATTCCGCGTTTCGTTCTTCAGGTTTTTCTCTTCTTCTGAAAAGCAGGGATGAGGAAGGTTGAAGGGAAGAAGAGATATGCGAGCCTTCATTAAGACGAATATCTACTCAATTTAAAGTTTTCTTTTAATTGGAAAAATCGGATTACATTCATTATCCGGTGTCTATGTTTCTTGACTACCGCAGGTGGTACTCAGCTTTCAAGACAGAGAACGAGTATCATATTAAGTTGCTATAGAAACACTTAAAACGCAACGCGTCTTTAGTTTACTATTGCTTTTTCCGTCCTCTTTCGACTTATTCTTTATTCTCTCCGCTCCCTTTTATACCTTTCTCTTCTTATACTTTATATATTTTTTACTTCTTTCTCAAACCCTTCAATCCATTTTAAAAAGACGAGTTTTAAGTGTACACACTTATCTCAATTCTTCTGTTCACTTCAATCCTATCAACATCATTATTTCCAGTGGTGTAACTAAAGAAGAACCTGTCAATAACTTTGGCTCCTGTTTTTCCTGTCCGAGCTATGTCCCTTATGTTTGAACAAGGGATGAGTCTTCTCTTGCTACGGTCTAAGATATACCAAACTTCATGTTCCTGAAATATTATTTCCGAAAAGGAAAATATCACTTTCAAAATTACTCAATGGCGTGACGTCTCGGTGTCTCGGTGTCTTTCCTACTTTTTCTACAGCTCTGCTGGTTAATTTATAACCATATCCTAATCTCACGTCAGATACAAGCAAAACACGGATTCCAGTTTGACTTATTCATGTTTCCTTTAAAACATGATGGGAACGTATAACGTTTGCTTAATCTCATCTTAGAATACATGAAACAGGAATTCTGGCTTGGCCTTCTCTTGACTTGTTTCCATTGTTGTTGGCTATTTAAAACATTATTTCATCTTATGTGTAGGCGAAACAGAAATTCTAATTTGGCCTACTCTTGACTTGTCTTCACCCTTGTTGGCCATTTTTTTTTACATTATTTTATCTTAGGTGTACGCGAAACTGAAATTCTAGTTTGGGCTTCTCTTGACTTGTCTCCATATTGTTGGCAGTTTATTATATTTCATCTTAAGTGCAGGCGAAACGGGAATGGTGCTGCTCGCTTACATCCAAAGATGAGAAAGTAATGGAAACATATCTGTATAATGTAATGTTTTGGTAGAGTCAAACGATAGACCAGGTGTCTTTTCCCCTTCACCTAGTTTTATTACAAAATATAATAAATACAAGTGTCTCTAATTCAATGTCTCTTCCTCAATGACCGAGTGAAGGAATACTAAATGTTTTGCCGGGTGCCCCTTCCACTCATGGCAGTTTCCAGAACACTTTGGCAAGTTGTAGGTTAGAATCGGATTATAAGTTTAAGATGGGGTCCCTAGTCCAGTGCGACATAGGGTAAGGAAGAGGTGCTCCTAGTCCACAGCGACATAGGAAGGTAAAGGTTATGCGATCAGTTGGTCGACTGATGCCGGGTCCCTTGGTGATCCTCTTTTTATTTGTCCTCTTCGAGTCCTTCCGTGAGGTCCGTCTTCTTTCGGTGTTCCTCGGTGTCTTCCATGTCGGCTTGTTGTCTGGTAGCTTGTTTATAATCAATAGCACGTGTTGAGTTGACACGTGCGTGTATTGTGATGTGGGGATCCTTGTAATATTTATGACTTATGATTATGTGTTGTAGAGTAAAGGAGACTACTAATTAGTGAAAGTGGATGATAATGAAATAATTTGTTTAAGGAGAATATGGAAGGAAACGGGGTTGTCCACCACAAACTAATATGTTCTGGACTCGAACCAGGAACTCCTAGCATGAGAAGGCCGTGCTCTATCATTGAGCGCCTTATATGTTTCCAGCAGCTCTATACGTAGGTGAAACAGGAGTTAATCAAGCAGGACTTGTGTTTCGCGTACTTCTAAATTGAGATATTTTTCCAGCATGGCTGTAGGCGAAAGAAATAGGCCAAGCTATGTACCGTAACTTACCAAATTTGACTTTGTTCCGTTCCAGAGAAATGAAAGTAAACTCTTACTAGAAATTTGTCACCCGGGGCAAGAACTCGCCTTAGCGCCCTCCTGACCAACAAAACCTAAACGCTCCCCCAAATATTTGCACTGTTTTGCGCCCTTCCAATCAGGTGCCCGGGGCACAATCCCCGTTTGCTCCACCCTAGTTACATTACTAACTCTACAGGCCCGTAGTCAGCTCAAAAACTTAGGGGAGGCCCGGCTGAAGTTAGGGGGGCCCGATCCAACCATATGATAGTTCATCACCATATTATAGTTCTTTTGCAAGCCTACTGTAAAACTTTTAGGGGCCAGCAAAAATTTAGAGGGGACCGGCCCTCCCTAGACCCCCCTGGATACGGGTCTGTAACTCTAACATATCTTTTGGTAGCTCTGTGAAGGAAAATTAGATTTAATATTTGTTGTCAAGGAATGGCAGAGGTTATTTATACTAAAAATGTCACAAGATGGCATTGCTTTAACTAGATTTAGCTTAATTGAAACCTTTCAGTTAGATTATAATATATGTTCTTTCTACGAACCACTTTAAATGTAAAATATTTAGTCATTACTCTTTAATATGTATAATTTATTGAAATGGTTTTCTGTTTCTAAAATAGGTTTTATAAAATCTAACTTCATAATAAGAGACGAAGAAAAAGAAAATAAGTTAATTTGTTGACACAATCAAATGTATAGATAAATAAATAGAGTCGTTATTTATATTTGTTTGTGTAAAAGCTTTATGGTCTACTTGAGTGTTGTGGAAATTAACTATTCTTTCTGTATTTCAAAGTTAATCGATTTTTACTGAGATAATATAGAAAAGATTGTGCTCCTGCTAATAGTAGAAGTTTTATATAAGGTTTTGACTCAGTTTGATCCAAGTTGACGATCATGCAAGAGTAAAACTTTAAGGATCCCTAACTGCTCGGAAACTCACCATATTTACTCCAATATGCTTAAAAACTGTAGAATATATGTTGGGCATGCGACCATACTCCTGGATGGCTACTATAGATGACGTAATTGTATATTAACCCTGAAATCCTAGGATGGGTGAAAATTCACCCAATGACATTTTTGACTAGTTACAACTAGGTGGCAAGGTAATCTAGTTAGTTGAGCATTTGTGTATTTTCATTCCAGCTAATGCAGATTCAGTCAGTGTAACGTACAGCCAGTGGCGTATTTAGGGGGGTGGCTTCCGGGCTTAAGCCCCCCCCGAAATCTTACTTAGTATAGTAAAGTTAATGAAATATCTTGCAGAATTTTCACATTTCCAGGCAAAGCCCCCCCCCAAAGTTAGCAAAGCCCCTCCCGAAACAAAATCGTAAATACGCCACTGCGTACAGCTGTGTTATGTGCGTAGTATACGCTGTGTCGGTAATAGTTGGGTGAAATTTCACCCATTCTAGTAGTAAAGTAATTGTAATTCTCTAACTGTTTTGTCCGAACATGGCTTCTTTGCAAGGTCTTACAGAGGTTGAAATTTAAAAAAATGTTAACGGATGAAGCAGTGGAAAGGAGTTAAGACAGTTAAGGCGAGGAACCAGCATTTGTCGTTGACCCAGACGATGATGTCGTTGAAGAAGACGACGAAATAGATGGCAATGATGACAGTGAATTGATCCTGACTATAAACCAAGTCATAGTTCTTCGACTGACAAATCCAATAGTGAGATAGTGGTGCCAGCAAAAAAAAAAAAAAAAAAAAAAAAAAACCTTGAACTGCGTACTGGCGGTCTGGTAAGTCCTGCGTCTGAAATTACATCTATGTTTAGTGATAGTTTTTGTCCCAGTGGCGATTTACGTAAGGAAACTGTTGTAATAGCAAGTAGGAAAGATGAAATGGTAGATGCGGAGAGAAGTGGTTCAAAATTACTTTCAGTTAATACTATTTCGAAATCCAAGGTAAAAGGTAGGACTATGCTCGATATAGATACGATTTGCAAACCAAAACATAGTAATCCAAACATTCTTGAACTGCATAAGAAGGTTATTGTAGGCAAACGCTCTGCAAAATGAGCAAACACTGAACCGAAAAATAAGGGCAAAACTCCTGCAAAAAATATTGTTAGGAAAATGCCGAGTAGTAGTGGCCCCCGTATGCCCGAATGACTCATCCTCACTCTCTTTCATGACCGGGGTGAAAGGTCAATGACCTGTCCCGGGGTCAATGACCTAGGGGTACCTAGGACCACCCCCTCTAAATTTTGGCAGGGGTACCATGGCCCACCCCCTAAATTTTGGCAGGGGTACATAGGACCACCCCCCTTAAATTTTGGAAATTGCCAAATCTAAAAATTTGGTATGGTAGCCTAGGACCATAGTATGTACCTCTATTAGTATTGGGTGTCTATGTCGTTCCCTTTTATGGGTAAAAAATTGCCAAAAAGTCAAATTTTTGGGGTTTTTGACCTAATTTATCCCCTTTGATGAGGTATTATTACCATATATAGTTATATGGGCGTATACAGGGGTTCATTCCCTTTCATAAGACATGGGTATATTGGTGCACCCCTTGAAAAATTTGGGAGGGGTACCTTGGCCCACCCCTTAAATTTTGGAAATTGCCCAATTTCAACATTTGGTATTATAGTACAGGACCCTAATATCTATTATGATAAATTTCGGTGGTCCACCTCGTTCCCTTTTAGGGGTACAAAATTGCCAAAAAATATAAACGTAAGCAATACGTTATACCACGTGTTTGGTTTTTGGTCGATTTTATCCCCTTTGATGAGGTGTTATTACCCTATATGGTTATATGGGCGTATACAGGGGTCCATTACCTTTCATAAGACATGGGTATATTGGTGCACCCCTTGAAAAATTTGGGAGGGGTACCTTGGCCCACCACTTAAATTTTGGAAATTGACCAATTTAAACATTGGGTATTATAGTACAGGACCCTAATATGTATCGTGATAAATTTGGGTGGTCCACCTCATTCCCTTCTAGGGGTACAAAATTGCCAAAAATTCAAATTTCGGGGGGTTTTGACCTAATTTATCCCCTTGGATGAGGTGTTATTACCCTATATAGTTATATGGGCGTATAGAGGGGTCCATTACCTTTCATAAGACATGGGTATATTTGTGCACCCCCTTGAAAAATTTGGGAGGGGTACCATGGCCCCCCCCCTTAAATTTTGGAAATTGACCAATTTAAACATTTGGTATTATAGTACAGGACCCTAATATGTATCGTGATAAATTTGGGCGGTCCACCTCGTTTCCTTCTAGGGGTACAAAATTGCCAAAATATAAACGTAATCAATACGTTATACCACGTGTTTGGTTTTTGATCGATTTTATCCCCTTTGATGAGGTGTTATTATCCTATATAGTTATATGGTCATGTATAGGGGTCCATTACCTTTCGTAAGATATGGGTATATTTGTGCACTCCTTTAAAAATTTGGGAGGGGTACTTTGGCCCACCCCTTAAATTTTGGAAATTGCTCATTTTATATATTTGGTATTATAGTACTGGACCCTAACATGTATTATGATAAATTTGGATGGTCCACCTCGTTCCCTTTTAGGGGTACAAATTGTCAAAATATAAACGTAAGCAATACGTTGTACCACGTGTTTGGTCTTTTGGCCCAATTTAACCTCTTGGATGAGGTTCTATTACCTTATATGGTTATATGGTTATGTATAGGGGTCTATTCCCTATCATAAGACATAGGTACATTTGTACACTCCTTTAAAAATTTGGGAGGGGTACTTTGGCCCACCCCTTAAATTTTAGAAATTGCTCATTTTATATATTTGGTATTATAGTACTAGACCCTAACATGTATTATGATAAATTTGGGTGGTCCACCTCGTTCCCTTTTAGGGGTACAAATTGCCAAAATATAAACGTAAGCAATACGTTGTACCACGTGTTTGGTTTGACCTAAGTTATCCCCTTGGATGAGGTTCTATTACCTTATATGGTTATATGGTTATGTATAGGGGTCTATTCCCTATCATAAGACATAGGTACATTTGTGCACTCCTTTAAAAATTTGGGAGGGGTACTTTGGCCCACCCCTTTCAAAATTCGGTAAACGTTTTCTAGGACCCATTGGTGTTCCTCTTATGGCCAAATATTCAAAATTTAAATGTTATTGACCGGTTTTATTATTGAATAAGTACAGGATTTATTACTTTTTTTCATAAGACACAGGTGTATTTGTGTACCAATCTTAAATTTTGGGAGGGGTACATTTCTTATTGTCGTATCAATAATTGGTAATTGTTCTTTGGGTAAATCATTGTCAAATATGAGTATGATCACGTGATCAGTTATTAACCTATGATGGGATTAGGAGTCCAGGACATTGGTACATTAAAACTTTGTAGTATAATTTAAGAATTGTCAAATGAAATTACGTCATTGGTTTTGATTATTCACGCCAAATATAAACGTAAGCAAGACGTTGTACCACGTGATTGTCCTTGATGAGGTAGTGTACAGGGATTCATTTCCTTTGTTGTGGTACTTCTTAAGTTTGAGTACACACACTTCTAGAAAACAGTTGGTTCTACTCAGGTAAACAATTGACGGACATTATTGACCTTATTGAACATATTAACTCTAAGACTTAGGTATATCAGGAGAAGTATTCTTTAAATTTGGGAATGGTGATAAGCAGAATTTTAACATAAGGCGCGAAATTAGAAACAATACATTGAACTTTAGTCACAGCTCATAGTCTAAGATCATTGGTGGTGATTGATTTGAAATCTGATAGCTATCCTTATTGAATCTTATGACTCATAGACGAAAGGCAATACATGCTACAACACTGGCAAAGTTATTGTTAATGCAATTTGATTGGTTGATCACTATCTTTCCTGCAATCTGATTGGTTGATCACTATCTTTCATGCAATCTGATTGGCTGATGATTTTCAAATCTTTGCTGTATTCAGTTTTAAGTTTTGTTTAACATTTAAAAATCTTGGTTTCGTTCAACATTTTGCACTCACTGATAAATATGATCAAAACCGTTTATTTGTTAATCGAATAGTTAAAAACCGGATAAAGTTTGACGGTTAACCGTGAAACGTAAATTTTTTAGTTTGAAATTTTTTTGCTTGAAATTTTTTTGTTTGAAAATTTTTTCGTTTCCAAATTTTTTTTGTTTCAAAATTTTGTTTGAGATTTTTTCGTTTGAAATTTTTTGTTTGAAAATTTTTTCGTTTGAAATTTTTTGTTTGAAAATTTTTGTTCGAAAATTTTGTTTAAAATTTTTTGTTTAAAATTTTTCGTTTCCAAATTTTTTGTTTGAAATTTTTTGTTTCAAAATTTTGTTTGAATTTTTTGGTTTGAAATTTTTCGTTTGAATTTTTTTTCGTTTCAAAATTTTGTTTCAAAGATTTTTGTTTGAAATTTTTGTTTCAAAGTTTGAGTTGACATTTTTAAAAGTTTGTGCACTTATTAGTAAAGAACCGGAACTGTTTAGAACAAAAACCTTTGACAACATTATGGTGCAATAGTACACGTCAGAACCTGGGGTTGTACTTGAAATGAAAAAACACAATTCATTGAAATGGATCATTTTATTACACTCCACATACATCCATACCAGATAGTGGTTCTGGATATTGTCGATACAATGTATTTTGAACTTCTTGCACTAGTTTGTCTTTAGCATATAATTTTAATTCCAATTGAAGTCTTTTAAGGTCTAATGCAATATCAATTGGTGGAAAATCAATGTCCATTTGATCACAAATAAACTGTTTATCAATACAGGTATGCACTAGCCGGAACTGTTTAGAACAAAAACATCTGGCAACGTTGTGGTGCACGTCAGAACATGATAATGCAACGTCATCAGTTTTGCATCATATATAAGTATCGTTCGAGTTAGTATTCATGATAACGTCATCATGGCTACTTGTCTGCAGTTTCTAAACACACGTGATGTGATGAAATCATTTACCAAGATTACTGATTTACAACAAAATGTACCTTATATAATCTTAGCTAGCCAAATGATCCCTACAAAGTTTGGAGTAAGAATCGTAGTGAAGCTTGAAAATGCTAAGAATATAATTTTACCAGCAAGATATTTACCCATGGAACCGTCAAAACAAGAAGAACTGCTGCGTTTCTTAAATACTGGATCTGTATCTTTATGTTACAAAGGATTCTTGGGTCGAAGTCATCAACTTGAATTTAGTACACAGCCGGATTCGTCAGCAAAATCATGAATCAGCACATTTCTTTCCAATGACGTCAGCTGTAGTTGTATGAATGTGGTTGGTCGGCATGACGTCAGCAACTGTGATGAAATCATGAATCAGCACATTCCTTACCAATGACGTCAGCAATAACTATAAACCAGCAAATACAGTGTCATCCCACGAAATCATTTGAGCAAGTGCTTTTCAGGAGGAAAGATGTGTACTTCTAACGATAAAGAGTTCATCTTCGCAAGCTATTATCCAATAAACAAAACATGTGATGATTGGTATCAGTGCTAGAACATTTGACCCAGTGATTCGATTGGGCAAAGCAGAACAATTTGGTGTACAACTGACCTGTGAAGAATGGCACGAATCGACCAAATGAATGATGAGCTAAATGTGACCATAGTCAAATCATTAGGCTCAAATCATGAAGTGGTGCTGCGTACAGTCCTCGAAGAGAAGATGGTGCTGTTACGTAAGAAGAGTACATTCCATGTCCCTCGCAATATGGTGTATCTAACGGAAACTGAATGGAACAAATTTATCAGCGTATTTCAGTGTGTGAAACATGCAGTGGAAATGTGTAACAAAACAAGTATATTCCTGAAAAAGTACTATTTTGAAAAATGTGTTATGCATATCGTACAACATGTATCTAGATATTGTGATGGTTGTCAACATCGTTCTTGGGTGCATACCTGTATTGATAAACAGTTTATTTGTGATCAAATGGACATTGAGTTTCCACCAATTGATATTGCATTAGACCTTAAAAGACTTCAATTGGAATTAAAATTATATGCTAAAGACAAACTAGTGCAAGAAGTTCAAAATACATTGTATCGACAATATCCAGAACCACTATCTGGTATGGATGTATGTGGAGTGTAATAAAATGATCCATTTCAATGAATTGTGTTTTTTTCATTTCAAGTACAACCCCAGGTTCTGACGTGTACTATTGCACCATAATGTTGTCAAAGGTTTTTGTTCTAAACAGTTCCGGTTCTTTACTAATAAGTGCACAAACTTTTAAAAATGTCAACTCAAACTTTGAAACAAAAATTTCAAACAAAAATCTTTGAAACAAAATTTTGAAACGAAAAAAAATTCAAACGAAAAATTTCAAACCAAAAAATTCAAACAAAATTTTGAAACAAAAAATTTCAAACAAAAAATTTGGAAACGAAAAATTTTAAACAAAAAATTTTAAACAAAATTTTCGAACAAAAATTTTCAAACAAAAAATTTCAAACGAAAAAATTTTCAAACAAAAAATTTCAAACGAAAAAATCTCAAACAAAATTTTGAAACAAAAAAAAATTTGGAAACGAAAAAATTTTCAAACAAAAAAATTTCAAGCAAAAAAATTTCAAACTAAAAAAATTTACGTTTCACGGTTAACCGTCAAACTTTATCCGGTTTTTAACTATTCGATTAACAAATAAACGGTTTTGATCATATTTATCAGTGAGTGCAAAATGTTGAACGAAACCAAGATTTTTAAATGTTAAACAAAACTTAAAACTGAATACAGCAAAGATTTGAAAATCATCAGCCAATCAGATTGCATGAAAGATAGTGATCAACCAATCAGATTGCAGGAAAGATAGTGATCAACCAATCAAATTGCATTAACAATAACTTTGCCAGTGTTGTAGCATGTATTGCCTTTCGTCTATGAGTCATAAGATTCAATAAGGATAGCTATCAGATTTCAAATCAATCACCACCAATGATCTTAGACTATGAGCTGTGACTAAAGTTCAATGTATTGTTTCTAATTTCGCGCCTTATGTTAAAATTCTGCTTATCACCATTCCCAAATTTAAAGAATACTTCTCCTGATATACCTAAGTCTTAGAGTTAATATGTTCAATAAGGTCAATAATGTCCGTCAATTGTTTACCTGAGTAGAACCAACTGTTTTCTAGAAGTGTGTGTACTCAAACTTAAGAAGTACCACAACAAAGGAAATGAATCCCTGTACACTACCTCATCAAGGACAATCACGTGGTACAACGTCTTGCTTACGTTTATATTTGGCGTGAATAATCAAAACCAATGACGTAATTTCATTTGACAATTCTTAAATTATACTACAAAGTTTTAATGTACCAATGTCCTGGACTCCTAATCCCATCATAGGTTAATAACTGATCACGTGATCATACTCATATTTGACAATGATTTACCCAAAGAACAATTACCAATTATTGATACGACAATAAGAAATGTACCCCTCCCAAAATTTAAGATTGGTACACAAATACACCTGTGTCTTATGAAAAAAAGTAATAAATCCTGTACTTATTCAATAATAAAACCGGTCAATAACATTTAAATTTTGAATATTTGGCCATAAGAGGAACACCAATGGGTCCTAGAAAACGTTTACCGAATTTTGAAAGGGGTGGGCCAAAGTACCCCTCCCAAATTTTTAAAGGAGTGCACAAATGTACCTATGTCTTATGATAGGGAATAGACCCCTATACATAACCATATAACCATATAAGGTAATAGAACCTCATCCAAGGGGATAACTTAGGTCAAACCAAACACGTGGTACAACGTATTGCTTACGTTTATATTTTGGCAATTTGTACCCCTAAAAGGGAACGAGGTGGACCACCCAAATTTATCATAATACATGTTAGGGTCTAGTACTATAATACCAAATATATAAAATGAGCAATTTCTAAAATTTAAGGGGTGGGCCAAAGTACCCCTCCCAAATTTTTAAAGGAGTGTACAAATGTACCTATGTCTTATGATAGGGAATAGACCCCTATACATAACCATATAACCATATAAGGTAATAGAACCTCATCCAAGAGGTTAAATTGGGCCAAAAGACCAAACACGTGGTACAACGTATTGCTTACGTTTATATTTTGACAATTTGTACCCCCTAAAAGGGAACGAGGTGGACCATCCAAATTTATCATAATACATGTTAGGGTCCAGTACTATAATACCAAATATATAAAATGAGCAATTTCTAAAATTTAAGGGGTGGGCCAAAGTACCCCTCCCAAATTTTTAAAGGAGTGCACAAATGTACCTATGTCTTATGATAGGGAATAGACCCCTATACATAACCATATAACCATATAAGGTAATAGAACCTCATCCAAGAGGTTAAATTGGGCCAAAAGACCAAACACGTGGTACAACGTATTGCTTACGTTTATATTTTGACAATTTGTACCCCTAGAAGGAAACGAGGTGGACCATCCAAATTTATCATAATACATGTTAGGGTCCAGTACTATAATACCAAATATATAAAATGAGCAATTTCCAAAACTTAAGGGGTGGGCCAAAGTACCCCTCCCAAATTTTTAAAGGAGTGCACAAATATACCCATATCTTACGAAAGGTAATGGACCCCTATACATGACCATATAACTATATAGGATAATAACACCTCATCAAAGGGGATAAAATCGATCAAAAACCAAACACGTGGTATAACGTATTGATTACGTTTATATTTTGGCAATTTTGTACCCCTAGAAGGAAACGAGGTGGACCGCCCAAATTTATCACGATACATATTAGGGTCCTGTACTATAATACCAAATGTTTAAATTGGTCAATTTCCAAAATTTAAGGGGGGGCCATGATACCCCTCCCAAATTTTTCAAGGGGGTGCACAAATATACCCATGTCTTATGAAAGGTAATGGACCCCTCTATACGCCCATATAACTATATAGGGTAATAACACCTCATCCAAGGGGATAAATTAGGTCAAAACCCCCCGAAATTTGAATTTTTGGCAATTTTGTACCCCTAGAAGGGAATGAGGTGGACCACCCAAATTTATCACGATACATATTAGGGTCCTGTACTATAATACCCAATGTTTAAATTGGTCAATTTCCAAAATTTAAGTGGTGGGCCAAGGTACCCCTCCCAAATTTTTCAAGGGGTGCACCAATATACCCATGTCTTATGAAAGGTAATGGACCCCTGTATACGCCCATATAACCATATAGGGTAATAACACCTCATCAAAGGGGATAAAATCGACCAAAAACCAAACACGTGGTATAACGTATTGCTTACGTTTATATTTTTTGGCAATTTTGTACCCCTAAAAGGGAACGAGGTGGACCACCGAAATTTATCATAATAGATATTAGGGTCCTGTACTATAATACCAAATGTTGAAATTGGGCAATTTCCAAAATTTAAGGGGTGGGCCAAGGTACCCCTCCCAAATTTTTCAAGGGGTGCACCAATATACCCATGTCTTATGAAAGGGAATGAACCCCTGTATACGCCCATATAACTATATATGGTAATAATACCTCATCAAAGGGGATAAATTAGGTCAAAAACCCCAAAAATTTGACTTTTTGGCAATTTTTTACCCATAAAAGGGAACGACATAGACACCCAATACTAATAGAGGTACATACTATGGTCCTAGGCTACCATACCAAATTTTTAGATTTGGCAATTTCCAAAATTTAAGGGGGGTGGTCCTATGTACCCCTGCCAAAATTTAGGGGGTGGGCCATGGTACCCCTGCCAAAATTTAGAGGGGGTGGTCCTAGGTACCCCTAGGTCATTGACCCCGGGACAGGTCATTGACCTTTCACCCCGGTCATGAAAGAGAGTGAGGATGAGTCATTCGGGCATACGGGGGCCACTACTACTTGCCGGGTTCGAGAGAAGATGCAAGAAAATGTACTTCTGAGTTGGATTGTTGGTCTCTCTATTTCGACGATGAAATGCTTGAATCCATTGTGTTGCACACGAATCAGGATATGGCCGAAAATGTAGAGGTACAACCTGTTCCTGGACTTCCAGCACGAACGTCATGACAAGGAAGATGCCCCTTGTGTCGTCAAGGTCTGGAAGGAAAGTACGCCGTTCGCTGTTGTAAGTGCCAATCATTTGTTTGAGGTGAATACAGGGAAACAGTATGCAAAAGATGCAAGTGACATTATATGAAGAACCATTGGTAGTAGTTTCCTAATGCTCCATTATTCCAACTGTATTTTTTCATCTAATGTTTTGAATTGCCTTTAAAAATCGTTGTAACAGGCACACGTGGTATTTTATACAGGTCGTATCATAAAAAATGTAACTTATTCTACAAATAAGCCGTGATGACAATTAGCTAAAATGCACTTTTCCGGAATTTTGTTTTGTACTATCATAAAAGGAATATCTACATTAAAAAACTTTCTGGACTATTGATTAGGACATATAAGAGAACGTTATAGTATGGAAAATATAAAAAAAATATATTATAATAAATATCTTTAAATGTGCAGGTAAACCAAGATCATATGTAAACGAGAAAAAATAAGTGATTGAAATACATTGATTTAACGTGAATTACAATTTATTTTTAAAATATTTTAATGTCTAAGTGGAAAGTCACATTCATAGAAATAAAGCTGTAATATTACAATTCAGTGACTTTGTATAAACGTAACAATAACAATTATAATTAAATCAACGGGTGAAAATTGACACACTCTAGTATTACTAGGTAAGAAAATATCCTAGTATTCCAGGGTTAATGACTTAGCTGCATTTTATGGATACCGAAGAGTATAGGACGCCTGCTGCTACCAAGTTCCGTTAGTTGATGCTTCTTACGACGTGATGAAGTCTGCGTTGGAGGGACGCATCTAGATAGTTTGTATCGACGAGCCCATAGCCGATTACATTCGTATGATGGATTCTGGTGCTCTTAATACAAATTTGACTGGCCTCTGTGACTCCCCGACAGAGACGTAGCTAGGGAGATGGGCGGTTGCCAAACGAGCAAGAAGAAAGAAAAATTGTTGGAAATGAGTTGATTTTGAGTTTAACGTCCCTTTCAGCAGCGAGGCTATATGAGACGTTTACCTACTGATTAACGTGAAATCCGAACCACATGAGCTATCCCCGGCAATCGAACCCAGGTCTCCCATGCCAAAGGCGCGTACGCTAACCCCTTAGCCACGAAGGAGCTCTTGTTGGAAATGAGTCAACGACGCTTCGCCCTCCGAAAAGGTATTGTCGCCCTATTAAATCAATAATGTCGGTTTGCAAACAAACAGATTAGCTAAAAAAAATCCTCCTCGCAATCCAAGCGTTTCAATAAGTCACAACAAGTTTTCACTTATTACTTAACGGAAGTTATTATATGAGATTTGTTAATGCCATGATGCCGATTAATCACTTATAGTCTACGAGGAGCGTTTTCAAAATCAAAAACGATCAAAGTTTGAAATACGTGTTCGGCGTTTTGATAGTGATGAGTTTACTTAGTTAATCACGCTTTTCTACTCAATCAGTGGTTAGTTAACCAGGACTCGACGGTGAGAATGAAGGTATGAAAATGAGAGAAGTATAGAGACACACGCAAGCTGCTGTTTGCGCGGAATATTAAAAATGAAGATAAGCAAGGGGAATAATAACATTTTCGAACTTGAAGCAGTTGTAGAATAGACGCTTAAGGGGTCAGAACTTAACCAAACGAATTTCGTCTTTATCAAAGACTTATCAATACAAGTGTTTTTTTATTCCATTGACATATGATATGTTTGTCTATTTACATACATACACTATATATATATATATATATATATATATATATATATATATATATATATATATATATATATATATATATATATATATGTGTGTGTGTGTGTGTGTGTTAGTGTATTTTTTAGGGATCAGGAATTGGGGCTATCGGCATCTGTGGGCATCTGTGGCCATTTAGCACTTCACGTACATAAGGGATGACGTCTCTCTTCGAGCGCACGATTTGGTGAAAGGGAAGGAAGTGACCTGGGACCATTATGTTAAGCACAATCCCGGCATTTGCCTGGTGTGAATGAGGGAAAACCCAGCAAAAGGCTCGGTCTAGATGGCTGCCCTGAAAAAGATGTTACACTTTTTCGACCGAGTGCCACCAGCAGGAATCGAACCCCGGGATAACTCGTATCAAAAGCGAGAGCTTTAGGGACTACTCCACGCGGGGCCACTAATGTATTTTAATACGTTAATTAATAATAAGTAACCTTAAATTCAGAACTTTTATTCATTAAGAAATTAAGCAGTTATTATAATTTTAAAACATGTTGTAGCTAAACTATACTTTTCAAACATTAAATAGGCCTATATTCTTCATCTCTATCGTTTGATATTAAAAAATTCGCAAAGAAGGCTCCTGAATTTTTGTTACATTTTACAAACTTTTTCTTTCTTTCTTTCTTTCTTTTTTTAACGTAGAAGAATCGAAATTAAAATGCTATTTGTATGGTCACATACAGAATAAAATTACAAAAGTAACAATTACGACTGGAAACTAATGCTGTCACCCATTTCGAACGTTTTAATACCACATAGTTTCTAATATATTGAAATTTCATTTCTTATCGATAGTATGAAATGGTGTAAAAGTTGGAAATTTCCGTAATTCTTCTCCAAGTGGATTTATATACAACCAAAGGTAATTTTGTCAAGTATAACAAAAGGTCCAAAATGAGGCTGTTGGAAGCAGCTCTTATTTGTAGAAGAATATATAATGATCGTTTTTGGTTGTTGCAATGGTCTTTCCAAGCAGCTACATAGATATTCAGTGTGGCATAAGAACAACAACAAAAGAAAGAAAAAAAAAAGAAAGGAAAAGCTAGGTAAGGTGAATGTAGGGGGCGGGGGCGAAGAATTCTACTTCGCCCCGGGTACCGAAGTCTCTAGCTACGGCTCTGTTCTCTGATTAAATGCTTGCCTACGATGACAATTGGTCAGGTTTTGTCACGTGCCTATCTTCATGAAACTGCGTAGCATGTCGATTATTTTGTAACAGAGATTCAAGCTACTCGTAGTAAGACTTCCGTTGAATTACAGCATGCCAGCAACATACAGACAATTACAACCAGGGAGATCTGGAGAAGCGTGTTGATAGCGACCAGTGTTTCTTTCAGAAGAAATGTTCCGGGGGGGGGGCACACTTAGCTTTCCGGGGGGAACTGCTGCTATTTATTATTATAATGTAGACGTATTATTTTAGTATCATCCGGGGGGCATTCTCAGAGCTCCGGGGAGTAGTGTCCCCCAAAAAACATGTCTGGAAGAAACGCTGATAGCGACATCCTGAACTAAAAATCTTAAGAACTTCAGGTCTACGAGTCATCGCCGATCTTTGTTGCATCATGGAAATGGCGTGGCTGTAGCAACTGGAATTCGTGTTTCGTAAAAGATATAAGGTTACATAGTGATAATGCTGTTAATTGCCAGTAATTACTAGTATAGGCAAAACAGAAATAGACTTAATAGGACTCAATCCTTCTTTCTGGGGCAGAAATTATAGGGAAAGGCATTGTACCCGTGAACACTTTTTTTTAAAGAGTTTTTCATGCTAATATTTAGCACTTTACCCTCAATTTTTGTATATTTGAAGCGCCATTTCTTTGCTATTAGATAGGATCATTTTTAAATATGTTACGTAATTATTGTGTATTTCAGATGTAAAGCATCACGGGCAGTAGCCAATGCTGTGCGATATTCCGCGCGGTGTTGCCGGATTTCGGACTCCCCTTTCCCTTCTCGCTCTTCCTCTAGTTGAGATTATTACACATACATTGGCAACATTATTCGCAATGTAAATATACTATTCCAGCAAACTCAAAGATTTTGGCTGTGTATCCTAGAAGTATATATAGCAACTGAATAACCTACCTATTAACTTATTCCAGTGGAACTGCTAAACGTTCGTCTTCAACACTACTTTCACTATCGTCTATGTCAATTAATATTTCGCCATTGTCTGAATCTGACTCTTGTAAATTTATTATTATGAGTTCCAAAAATTGTAAACACAAAAAATGATTCTTCGAGCTTCATTTCGTAGCACTTTTTTTTTTTAAAAAAAAAAAGAAAATTCCGCACTTGTACTCGGTTTCCTTAAAGACATTGTCAACTATAATTTTGGAGAACAAATGAACTACCACGAAAGAAAGCAACCCAGACACTGATGAATTCTGTTTATACTAGAAGAGAAGTTGCGTTCCTACACACACAACTAGCTCCTTTGCTTCCATGTCTGTTCCTATAATAACATTTGGTTGAGAATTTATATTTGATGTAGGTCTCACAACAACAACAATCCATCTGATTCGTAAGTACCACGATATGGTCGAGTTTGTTTTGGGTTACAATAATTTATGACACCACTCAGACGCCTGGTGCTTTTGCATCCCTGCTAGAGGAGTAAAGAAGGAGTACGTAATTGGCCACGCATACGTAAGGTATTGAAACGAAGAAAAAAATCATACTGCGTTTCTTCTGTCGAATAAGGAAGAATCTTGCATGAAGGCAATTTCAAAACAATAGTACGAATATCCCATACCTTCTGTTCTTATATATATTGGGTTGAGTTGCTTTTAGTCTAGCTTTCAGCAGCGAGGCTATATGAGAAGTGGACCTACTGATTAACGTGGAATCCGAACCACATGAGCTCCCGCCGGGAATCGCATATATATATATATATATATATATATATATATATATATATATATATATATATATATATATATATATATATATATATATGAATCAGATTGCAGAGGCTTGTTATTTAATTCGATCGCTTACTATTCTCAAGGGTGTAGAAAGGGGGGGGGGGAAACGGGGCCTTGACTTTCCATACTATTTCCAGTCCCGAAATGAGGTTCATCTGGTATATGTTTAGTAAACTTATTTAGTAGTTAATGCAAATTAGGAACGTTTACAATAAAATACGATTTAAAAAAAAAAGAAAAAAGAAAACCATCAATACAGTTTCTGTACCTAATTACAAGGACGCTGATTTCTCTGTATTTTTTTTTTTGGGGGAGGGGGGCATTCAGATGCAGAAAGCATATATGATGATTTTAAGACGAATTGCATTCAAATTATGCCTAATATTGCAAATTTACAAATAAAATGAGGGGGCCCTGGCTCCCTCAGTCCCCCCAGGATCGGCGCCCTTGCCTAATTAAAACAACTAACATTAATTATATGCTTTATATTCTCATTTCCCTAACTGGACGTTCACCGTGTGATCTCACTACTATATTATTGCATAATAATATCGGAGTTGATATTTTTTCGAGTTTTTTTTCCCTTTAGTATTTTAACCTACATAAACACAAAGTCGGATAAACAGACTGCTAGAAACAGCATTTGTTTTCTTATGAGTAGCTTATTGATTTATCTCTTACAATCCGGTTTTCAACTTCAGTACTGTCAAGATCCGTCTTTTGTTAAGGAAGCATCGAGAAAACATATTATGTGTATAGTATACATGGTGAGTTAAAATGCTTTCATATTCTGAAAGAGGTCATTTGTCCTGTTTTTAATGTGTGAAAAGCTTTCCTCCCCCTGAAAAAAATGTTCCCCTAGAACAACCTGTTGGTTTCACCCCTGATTATCCTTTAATAAAAGTTGAGTTCCATTTCCAAATCGAAGAAAAATCCACTGGAAATTAGACGGGACTCAACGCTCGTTTTACTAATAGTTTTATATGGAAACCTTTCAAAGCCTGTATCATGACAACCAGTTGTCATAAAAAGATGTAGTTTTCACGTATGTGTTCGTAATTCTTTTCTCTACTTCGTAAAGTGAGCAGTTAATGTGCTAATACAATATTTCTAATAAGCGCCTCTGCTATTGTCAAGATTCGCAGTAGCGCGAGAAGTCAGCGTGCAGAACTGCTTGTCGCGAATTGTCAACACCGCTCAAAGCCAATTGGACGCCGCGTGAAGCCAACTCAAGGCCATGCCGCTTATCATTTGAAATCTGCTTTACAATTGTTTTTATAGGATATAATAAGAACATATCCGTTTTGTTCACAGGTACATTATGGTCATGTACCATTGAACAGACCTTCTTGTACCTATGAACATAGTGATAATTACGACGTTTCTGCAGCAATAATATAAAAGGAGCCACAAATATTGTTCGTTATGAGAATGGTATGTATGATTGATGAGCAATAGTTGGAGGACCACTGTTAAATTATAAACAGAACTGTATTTCCTAGGAGGTTCATCCACGCATACAAGAGTTGAATAATGATCGCATTCGTGTTCAATAGTAATTTAATTTATCACATATATAATAAGTTGAATAACATATAAGTCAATTAAAGAAATATATAAATATTAATTGTAGATTAATAAAGTTAACTAAATATATAACTTGAAACTATTGTTTCACTTGATCGATTGCTTGTTTGTTTATTTTATAATTGAAACCCGAAATTGACGTGATAAAAACACATTGTCTTGCACTACTGCACTTGATTGGCAAATAAGCATTTGCGCTGATTGTTCTTGACATACAATTATTATATTGCAATGTGCACAATGAGAAATTTCATTGTTTATGTGAATATTGAATGTTAATTTTATGCACTATACAAAACCACCCGCGCACTGTCCATCTCTGTGAAAGAAAACGTTAGTCCGTTGCCATAGAAACCGCCGTTTCCAGGGCAACAGATCCTGTCACGGTTAGCCAATATTGAAAGAAAACGAAAAAACGAAGAAAAATTTAATAATAACGTGCAATGTACTGGAGAGAAGTCGCTAAAATTAATTCTCTTTAACGAGGACGATTACGAAACATCACCTACTGATTGAAATCCGGATTATTTTCCAATAAAGTAAATTCCAATAAACTTTCTTGTTATTGTTGATTATTCCATATCGGACTCCCGAAGAAAACTCATCTAAACAACTTATTGACCGTGCCAATAGCGACTACCCTCAATCATGACTCCGTTTTCTTTCATTTAGAAATAGAAAAGAAAGAGAAGAAAGTAGAAGGGTAAAAGAAGGAGGTAGAAAAAGAAGAAAGAAAAGAAATAGGGTATTTTAATAAGAAACAGATTACTGGATAATTCCGGAAATATAGTAAAAAAATCGAGAAAGTCCTTGAAAGATGAATCATTCTAAATGTTATTAACGACTAATCAATTTTGGAATGCTTCGGAATAGACACATGTTCCCTCATACCACCCAGACCTAGCTCCAGGCACCACAATCGTGGGGTTGCCCAGACCTAGACCTGGAAACGAGAAAAGTGAAATCATTCTTCGTACTGTTATTCCAACAGGTGATTGATAACCATCCAGCATCTGAACTTTGTTCTCTAGGATCGACCACGCATATGAATTAGCCAAGAAGGAAAAAGAAAAAAAAATCAAACTCATAAACTCAATACAAATTTATGTATCGTATCAATAAATGTTTCAACTTCTTGGAAGAAAGATGTCGTATTTAGGCTCATCCTGCTATTTCCGTTTCACTCCTAGAGCCGATTTAAACCGTTAGTGACGGTCCTTCATGACCTAGGTTATTTACCTTATCACATATGTCAAAACATGACACATATATTACAGATGTTAATATGACAAATGATATCACACAAATTACTTAAATTAAATCTATCATGCATTCACACGCTCACTCACTCAGGACAGTGTATATATGTTTAAAGGAAAATCAACTAGCTACAAGGGTACAAATAGTTTATTACATTCATAGTGAAAAGAAAAGACAAAACAAGTAATTATGAAGAAAATATTAAAAGCACAAGTTCTTGGTTATATATTAATAGAGTACATAGTGTTATATTTTAGTAAATTTTTGTATATTCAATCATATTGACAAATGGAAAGAAAAAAAAATATAATTACATGTATCATATCTTAGGCATGCTAAAGCAAAATTATGATTTGCGACATACGCAAAAAGACACTTATTTCACTTGAAAAAAAAATTTGACAAAGAGGAAAGAAAAGAAAAAAAAAAGAACTTTTGGTGTATCAGAACTTATATGAGTCTCTACTTCACATCGGGTAATAAAATATTAATGATTTTGAGCGTTCAAATCACAGATCACGCACTACTCATAGTGTCCAAAACATTTCGCTCCATTTGACTTAGTTTGTGTTCATTTATATATCTATATATATATCTAACTATCGGTTTACAAAAACCATTTATCGTCTATATTTGGTTTGTAACTCGTAACAGTTTATGTCTGCAATCGCACATTACGACGCTTTACCCATCTAGGGATTTTGAGAAAATAACTTTCACTAGAGGATGTTTCTCCTCTTAGACGATCCATTTCCAAACTTATTATTTGCTTAGTTTTAAGTTATTTATTTAACACAGGGACACGTCATGAGACCTTTCTTCAAGATCACTTTCGTATATATGTGTATATAATTCGGATTTTTAAAAACGATCTCCCGCAGGTGTACGGAGTATAAAGGTTCAAATTGAGGATAAAAAAACTGGTCAAGTCACAGGATACATATGAAGGTGAGAAGGATTCAAGGTGCACTTTCCACAATGATTTTAGGTTAGTTGTTCAGGGATAATATGCGTTATGATGTGAGTTACGTTTAGACCTGCCGTTACTTTCCAATACATGCCATTACATAATTACATAAGGTACCATTTACATTTATTCAAAAGAAAAGGAAAATTACTTAAGTGCACGACGGTAATCTTAACAAAATCTACATTCTTACATTCATCGGAGAACTTACTGGTAAACTATAGCAACCAACACACGTTTAGGGGGACAGACACGAGCGCTCTTACATATATTCATAATACATTTAATATCATACTTTTACTTTAAAATCATATTCACATACTACTTACATATACATTTCGACGTATTCATTTCTCTCTCTATATATATATATATTTATTATAAATGCGCACACATTTAAATTAATCACCCCAACAATTTTTTTAAAAGGTTGCAAACATTGTCCAAGAAAACAAATGACTTCCGACATTACATATGAAAAAGAAAATCGATTTTTTACCTGATACCGCGCGTCTATAAATTTTAACTTTTATATAATCAACTCGTGTTTAAATCATGAAGGAAAAAAAACTTTGGAAGGCAGGCACGTAACACAGAGCATTTCTAAAAATATAACTAGATAACCTAAAATACAATTTCTGGGCCCAGACCAACTACAAGGTAAACGAAAACCAACACAGAAAAGAAAGTGACCAATGGATTAAAAAAAAAAACTTAAAAGGGACGACGGTGAAAGAACGTAATTTAAGGGTCGTCAACTACGAAGTCTTTGTTCATTTCGGCGATAGGTCAAAATGTGATGGAGGACCCAATCACTATCTACTTTATCCATGAATCGTGTCTTGCAACGTCTCAGCTGGTAATTTCAGATCAGAGTTGTACGTTAAATAAATCGTAAGCGACAAGTTCAAAATCGGGGGGGGGGGGGGAGGGAAGGTTGAAAATTAAAAAAAAATCTCGAAGTAAGAAGGAAGAAAGAGACAAGAGAGAGAAAGCGGCGCCAACGAAAGGAGAAAGATTAAAGTACTACTCACTACTCAGAAGAGTGATCGAATTTAAATATATAACAACTCATAGCCAAAAATATTCACATATGCCGGAAAAGGGTGGTTTACTTAAATACGTAAACTAGGAGGGAGTCCCTGCTGCCAAGGATGCAAGTTCTGTGTCCATCAGATCCCAATCCCACAAGAATTTGCTTGTAAGATTGAAATCCGATCCCCGTATCCGGCCCAGACCAGCAGGATAAAAGGAGAGGGGGAAGGGACCGGGTAACTGCGTCCCCAATTTTGAAATCTCTAAGTAAGAAAAAAAACATTCGACCCCTCAGAAGAACTAAGGAGGTTCTAGGACAGTAATGAAACTAGAGTAAAAGTATTAGCTAAGATATCCCTAACTAATGATTTGCCGAAAATAAAAAAAAAATTAAATAAACTGAATTTCGGATCGGTGATTTCTATGGCCAAACCTCACCGATAGCTCCCCTTCGCAGAATGCGCTAAATTCTGAGGCATCGATTAATTTCCATCACTATCTAGTTTGGAAACTAAGAAAAGAAAACGAAAATATTCAAGGGGGGAGAGGTCGATGCCCGGGTACGGGATAATAAATTTCAATAATTAATTGTTTTGATTCTGTAACCCTGTCAGAGCTGTCGCCTCCATGAACATTGTAAGCTAGCCCGAGTAGGTAACGTGAAGGAAAAAAAAATCTCACGGAGCAGAATATTCTATTTTAAAACTGACCAGAAAATATAATTCACTACAGCCCTGATGTATAACTACTACTGTCTTTTCACAATTTATTATTCAATATGTCTAGTCAGCGATTGTATGATGCTACCCCTTCTATCAGATGGTATTACTATGGTTGATTATTATTATAACACATAAAACTACAAAGTATTACCATAGTCCGACTATATATTGCCCTCCGGTCCGCGTGATATTATGGTGCAGGGGTCAGAACCTGAGATGTCTGTAGCTACACGTATCTATTCAATATCTATTCAATATCAACACACGGCGAAGTATTCACTGGGCTACTATATATTTAACTATATGGGTGTCCTATATTCTATATTCATTTACTACAATATTCATATACTTTATATTCATATTCACATTAATATTCATATCATATTCATATCATCATTCTTTTCATTTGCCACGACGCTATATTCTACAAACACCCTGTTTCCTCTATCTACGCCCAGCCTATATACACATTTCATCATAACACTTTAAAATCTATGGTCACTACAAACATTTCCCATTCCGATCACCGCACGACAACCTCACTCGAACTCAAGACTCCTTCACCACACACACAATACTATGTAATACCTGGTAGCTTTATTAAGAACGAAAAAAAATCCTACGTATATTCACTGAAAATAGAATTATCTGCGATAATGTTTAATGTTTATAAAATTCTGCAGCAACAATGAACTTCTGCAGCCACGAAGAAAGAAATGAACATTTAATATAATTTCAAAGCGAAGAACTAGCATCATATCGCCCGACTTCTGTTAAAAAATTTACGTATTGTTTATTTATTTAAATATTTCGATTTCTAGACTAGGCAAAATGTTGAAATTTTCAGAATATATTAATTTTGGGTCACTTGACCTAACTGTACATTCATATGGGCTGTGAATTATACCTTCTAGGTTTTATTTCGGAAAGAAGGTCAATTTCATGAAATCTAAATCACTAAGCACCTCGACAGAAGAATGGCGGTTAGTACTGACTTTTGACACTAGGGCTAGCGATGATATAATCAACCCTTGAACAACTGAATGTGACCTTGTACACGGAATTATTATACTATATTAAGTTCACTATTAAATATTGTGTATGAGTTCACTTAATGACGGAATAATAAAGAATTTATCGCATAGTAAGTACTACACTGTCCATATTTAATTATCTCACACACTCTTTCATCACTTAACTACCACTACCACTGATACTACGTTACAAATATACACATACTACTTAAACTACAAGACACATCATGCCAATACACACCAATCATCACTATCATTAATACATGTTATACTAATAAATATACACAGACAACATTCAGATTTTACCATTTTAAATCGGCTCTATGCAAGGTAACGAAAGGAAAGGGAAAGAAAGGAACAGGGCCAACTGGCCCTGTATTCACTGAATCACATTCTGTGTTAAGAAATTACGTATTGTTTAATCAATGCCCCGAGGGGACATATCAAAGTGTTGACTAACAATAGGACCCCTGCCCTGAAGGGGCAGGAACCCGGAAACAAACTAAATGTTCAACTCATCCCGCTGGAAGCCGTACTCCCAATTTGGGAGTCAGATAAGAGCCCTTACTATAAATTTACACGTGCATTGTGATTACTATACTAACTACAACAGAATTAAATGCCGCCATGTATGTTAAAAAAAAGAAATCACTCGCTACCTACATAAACAAATCTATATACGGACAGGTCTTATAACCCTCAATTAGCAGGAAATTTGGAAGGTGAAAATATCAGGGGAAACACTAATCTTCAGAACCGGTTTTAGGAAAAGAAAACGGAAATCACACTACTTCTGAATCCTGTCCATAGCGATCAGTAGATGAAATCATGGCGTCCCTATATTGCACTTCCTATTTCAGCCTTTTTAGTCCAGTTTTTACTATGAAAAGCTAGCAAATTTATGGCTCCTTAGCTTCCTGCTTGGTAGTTATTCAACTATTATATTATTTTACCTTTTACTGCAGTTTTTCTAGCTCCTTTTTGACCTTTTGAGCTAGGAAGATCTTAGTCCGGCGTCTTCAGTGGAATTCTTGAAAGGAATGGAATAATTGCGCCCTAATATCCTAGCGTGGGTTTATCAGCCAATCAAAACTAAGCATTTTGGCGGTGGGGCTTTGAAACGAATAAAATTTGGTAAAATCTGGATTAAACTAGATTTTAGAAGGACCTAGGTATCTAAAAGAGAGGTGAAGGGTGGTCCTGAAAATTCTGTCGAATTTTAGATTGGTTATTTGATCTGAAAAGTTCCGTCCAATAGTGGACCTATGTTTTCAGATAGCACTGACACCGTAAGAATTGTAATAATCCATTTACATATCCATATACAAGACTTATAACTAATTTAAAATATAAATAAAGGTATTGACTCCCAAAACTATAATTCCTAATAAATTTTTTACAGTTTTCCATGTTAATTTGAAATAGAATAACAAACAAAATAACGAATTATATGAACAGCCAGAAATTTTTTGTTAAACGTCAAGTACAGTCGGTGCAAAAAATTTCGGGCACCCTCCTATTAAAAACATAATCACATTAGACTGTAATGGCATATTACATCTGCTCACTTCTGTTCCTCCCGACGAACCCTCTTCGCTCGGCGAGGACACTTCTTCACCCTTCTTCCTTTCTTAACGGTTGTCTTTGGGGTGAAAGTTGGAAACTGGAACTATTTACAAAAAAGAACAAAAAATGTATTCCAATGCCCTCTTTGGGCCAAAAAAAAACTATTTTGGAAGGGAAATAAGAAAATACTAACAAATATAAATAGTTATGAATCGCAATAAAATGTATAGCTATAAAAAGTTCCCCACAATTGAAATTTTATTAATTTATTTCAAAATGGAAGAGAAGTTCTAACAAACTTCTGAACCATAAACTTGAGCATATCTTAACATAGCCTTACTCTACAATCTCAGCAATTCCATAAATAGCAAATGGCTTTTCAGGATTGTTTTGATGCCATGCATCTACCGCTTGGTATGGTCCAAACACAGTTTTGTCTAATGGCTGTAACTTTTTTGAAGTGCGTAGAGTCAGTGTCACAATTATTATTCCAACTTCTCATGCCCTTTCAATTGGTTGCAAACTAAGATGAGATTCGTGGTTGTCAAGAACAAGCAGAATTCGTTGATCTCTTGTTGGCTTTGTATGACTGATAAAATGGTCTAAAAACTGAAGAAAGGAATTCTCATTTCCGCAACCACTAGCATTTGCCGCTCCAATCGTCCCACTTGGTGTCCCCTTTAGCACAAAATGTTTGAGGTTTACCCTTGGAAAAATCAGTATAGGGTGGTACGTTGTTATCGATGACATTTACTCCCGCTATCATTGTCAATGTTTTTCCATGTCCAGCTGAAGTTGCTGCGCAGACTTCCTTCATTCCTTTAGGGGCTAATATACTTCTGGATTTCTGTATTGTTGGTAAACCTGTTTCATCTACATTATACAGGGTTATTCAAAAAGGAAGAACAGATTTCAAACATTTATTTCTTCCAAACTACAAAAGATAGAAACATGATTCGAACGTTACTTGATTAAGAAAAGTTTACAATTTATTGTTAGTAATTATGGTGTGCATTTCATATGAGCACCGTGTGTTACGCGACAAATGTCAAACGATGGCTCATTTCTTGCCACATGCCTTTGGTTGTGGTTGTCAGGATGCAATGCTTGCAATAACTGCAGTTTGAATGGCTTCATGTGCAGACGATGTTTTAGAACTCGCCATATCGTTGGTTGAGGAATGTTAAGTTCTTTGCTTGCTAGTGGTGTGGATTTCTTTGGGCTCCTTTCGTAAAGTGTACAATTAAGCTCTACATTCTCGTTCGATGTGTGTGGACGTCCCGTGCTTTTCCCTTTGCAGATGCAACCATCTTCTACGAATTTTCGATGCCACTCGTAAATTTGCTTATGATGCGGCGGTTGTTTATTAAATTGACGGCGAAATGCTCGCTGAACTGCAACAATGGACTCACGTTTTGCCAATTGTAGCACATAAAAAGACGGCGACGCTGCCATTTCACTACAGACAAACAACAACAAACAACAGCTCCAATGCGGCTGTGATTGGAACTTCTATCCGGGCTGTTTAAATTGTAAACTTTTCTTAATCAAGCAACGTTCGAATCATGTTTCTATTTTTTGTAGTTTGAAAGAAATAAATGTTTGAAATCTGTTCTTTCTTTTTGAATAACCCTGTATATCTGTGCTGCTGGGATTGGTGCGTAACTATGATGAACCCCTCTTAAATTTTCGAAGAAGCAGTTTACGTTTTCACGATCGTACAAGATTAGTTGCTACTGGGTTCCTCAATGTAATTTTCTGTTTGTGCCTTTTCAGAAACAAGCGCATGCACTTGTGTGTTTCTTCCTCTTAGCAATGGCAAAATTGTAAGCTAATTCTCTTCCAGATTTTTTTCTTTTTGCTTAAACCGTAGTTTATCTTTGCACATGTTTTCTGGTACTGTGCAAGTCCTCTCTCTTACACTCTCAGAAAACACCCTCTTTGTATCGTATCTAACATTGTATGAAAAAGTTTTCGAAGAACCGGAAGTACGTTGTCACATGTTTATGTAGAGCACCTAACTTCACTTCGTAAATCCTGCACGCTTCACGAAAAGAGATTAGTTTTTCTAGATGCAGTTATGCCAGCAACAGCTGCATTCACAGCTTGTGTCTCAATTGGTTCTCTTTTTCTCCCAGTCTAGTACTTCTCGTCATTTTACCTGAAACACATGTAAAAACAAGCTAATATTTAGAAACTGCTTAAAATTATTATAGATAACTAATAACTTTATTATCTAACCTAACCTATATAATATACATCAATTGTTTTAACTACTTACATCGTGTATCTTTAATTAGTATTACTTATCGTTCAAAGGTACACGATGCCATAGGCGCCGTCTTGAAGAAAATATATTGGGGGGGGGCAAACAATGAATAAATATATCATCATATTCAGCTTGTTTTCTATCAACTGCTTGATGAAGGCTCCCTTCACATCCCGATATCTCGGCCACATCTTCATTGCATCAGCTCCGTTGCGAAATTCACGACGTAAGTCAAATTCGCTTAAAGGCATTAAGAGAAATTCAAGTTCAAAATTTGGG
Organism: Thermobia domestica; assembly: GCF_964235325.1. Taxonomy (NCBI): domain Eukaryota; kingdom Metazoa; phylum Arthropoda; class Insecta; order Zygentoma; family Lepismatidae; genus Thermobia; species Thermobia domestica. Next base: position 1,664,780 of record NC_137457.1, on the reverse strand, counting down.
AACTTCACTGCAACCTTGCGCATCACACTAATCTTCACTTTTCATATCAGTGCTGCCAGAAATGTTGGTTGAAGCTTCAGTGCCCTATTAAAAACATTATGAAAATGGCATTTTCTATCGAATAAGAAGGCTGTTCCTAATATTTTAGAAAAAGGCACGACGAACTTTACAACAGAAATTATTGCTCTTCTTGCTTAATTCTTCCTCGACTGGATTATATTGAGTGGGCGAGGACCCCACCTTTAAATATTGCGGGGCCAAGAGTGTCCTGCCCTCCAAAAGTTGGCGCCTATGCGCGATAGGTACAAGAAGGTCACCATTACGAAAAAAAAGTTATCCACTAGCTTAAATATTGCACAGAAGTTAAAACTAAAAATATTACTGTACTCAGCAATGATTCTACCCCAAGTTTTTGACAAATAAATATCACAAGTTGCGAAAAAAAGAAGAGCACAAAATTCAAAAGGTAACTACAAAAAATCTTGGTTTGGGGGATGAAAAAATTAAAAGGAACATTATTCGGTACAACACTCAGTAAACAACAGCAAATCGCGTTTATAGTGCCCTTTTTCATTTACTCTTTCAAACGAATTTTAATTACTGCTCCTAGATAGCTCTGAATTCCAGAAAAGCACAGGTGTTCAAAGGTACATTGTTTCAAAGGTACAACGCTCTCTCCTATACATTCTAATTTTCTATTAAAAAAATTTATCTTCCTAATTGGTTTAAATGTTTCAAATAAATTGACTATCTCCTAAAAAGAAATGCCTTTTTTTTTTAAACTTACTTGATGATTTTGATATTCTATACACAATACAATAGTCCTACACAATTATTAAGGTAGCTTATTGTTTCGCTGCAATATTAATAAAAATAGTGGGTTGAGTTCCGTAGATGGTCCCTCAAAATTATAAAATTTACGAGGAGATTGAGAGAAATATACTAAAACTTAAGCATTACACAAACACAAGATAATGAAGATCATCATTTTACGGCGAATAACTGAAAAAGAAAATGAAATTTAATCTTGCACTGTGAAGTACAAATTAACAACAGACAGTAATGTATCTGTTTTTTAAATCTACTGTCCTAGTAACTACGAGGCGCATCCGCAAAGTAAGTTTCCCACGCGTCCCATAACTAGGAAACCGTATGTTTCGCGAAGCGACTGCCTGTACGTGAGAGAGTAAAGTCCTAATATACCGCATGCGCCAGCAGAACTTCCCGAATTCTCTCAGTAGTGTCGTGGCAGTGATTGAAGATTGGCGTCGTTCCTATTTCAACTCCCGCCGCGTGTGAAGTGCAAGCAGTGATAAAGTTTTTGAATACACAGAGCATAGCACCAATCGAAATCCATCGTCAGCTGTGCCAGATCATGGGCCTAACGGCATGAGCAAGCAGTTCCTGCAGATTTTCCGCTCTTAATTGCACACCATTTTCACGGAGTGCCTGTCGATCAAGAAGTTTTGTGTTGAAGCAACTGACCCTAGAGCAGAAAGCAAGGCGCATAGGGTCAGCATTGACATTTTTGCAACGATACAGCTGACGATGGATTTCAATCGGTGATATGCCCTGTGCATTCAAAAACTTTATCACTGCTCGCACTTCACACGCGGCGGGAGCTGGAATACGAACGTCCATGTTCAACCATTGCCACGACGCTACTGAGAAAAATAGGGAAGTTCCGCTGGCGCATGAGCCATGCTAGGACCTTACTCTCTCACGTACACGCAGTCGCTTCGCGAAACATACGGTTTCCTAGCTATGGGACGCGGGAAACTTACTTTCCGGATGAGCCTCGTAACCTAGAAGTGAATGACGCAATCGTGATAGTAACTAAGTAACATCTTAGTATGGCCTCGTTGGTACATCCTTGTAGCGAACTGGTTGTAGTCATTCGTTTTATTCAGTGGTGTTCGTTCTTTTCAGTTGGTATGCGTTTTTTACACAGTAGCTTTTATGACATACGTCCGGAGTTTGCAGCTCTCACCAGTTGAAAGAAATTACTTGTTTGCAGTAATACAACATATCCGCACATTTATTTAGTAAAGAACAAAGAAAGCATGAAATTAACAAATACTTCGAAATGACAGTTAGGCCTACAATTGAAGTAGGATTAGGATAAAGAATGAGATTTCTGGGCTACGGCCCATCACACATATGAGGAATGATGTCCCTCGCTGATCCCACTGCCTGGGGAATTGGAAACGAAGAGGATTGGGACCATTATATTAGAGACTATTCCGGCATTTACCTGGTGTGAATAAGGAAAATTCAAGAAAATCTCACTCAAGATTACTGACCTGAGAAAGCTGCTGCACTTTTCAGACCGAGTATCCCCACCGGGTATCGAACCCGGGACCGCTCGTACCAAAGGTCAGAGCGTTAACGACAAGCTGTGCGGGGCCACATAACTGAAGTAAGGAAATGAAACAAGAATAATTGTAAGGTACGTACATTTGCATAATCATAAATATTTTTTTTAAAAAAATGTATGAAAACAAACCCATGTTTCTGCGATCAGAGGCGAGAGGCACCATGAAACCTTGCTTAAAAAAAGAAAGAAATAAAAAAGAAATTTGAGCGCCTGCTGGTTATACAACCTACATTCACTTGGATGTTTAGCGAGTTGCAGACAATGTCTTCATTTCAATAAGGAGAATTTTTGTTTTCGAAATAACAGAAAAGAGACACATACACACAGCACAATTAAAAATATTGGATAAAGACTAAAATTTAATTAAAATAATAACCGTAAAACACTTTTAATAACTGAGCACTATGCATTTTTCTTCGTCCCGTTTTATTATTTTGTTATTCTAGGGGGCAGGGTGGCTCAGTGGATGAGCGCTTACCTCTGGTGCCTGGTATCCTTGGTTCGGTAAGTTTGTGGTGGACAACACCATATCTGTGGGAGTCCCGTTTCCTCCTACATTTTCACACCACCAATTCTTCCATTATTATTCTCTTGCCTTAATCATCGTCTCCCTTAGCCTAACAGGGAATAATCGTGAGACGTTAGACTAAAGGATTTTAATTTCATTTCATTTGTTCTACCAAAAATAAAGTAAATAATATCCTATTTAGTACATTTCTTCTAACCTTTGGTAATAAGGCAAAAACATTGAATTATCCCATCAAAATTTTGCCTTTTTTACTATTTTTGTAACACCTATTTTTGTTATTATACTTAATGATTTTCTTTTAGTAGTTTAGCGTAGCTAACAAACATATTGAACAATTACTGCTAAACTTAATTGTAACGTTTACGTATGTTGCAGATGGCTGATGAGATTAAAAGCAAACGCAGTGCTAGGTTGTGCAAAGTAGAAAAATAATACAGAGAAAAGGACTTAAGAAAAGAGAGAAGAGACAGAAAGGATGAAAGAGGAGAAGAGAAAGAAAGTATTTCGGAATTGGGAGTTTAGGTAATAAAACTGAAATTCTTAAAACGGTGCTGAGGAAAGAAGTTAAGATAAGGAAGAGGATATTAGATTTTGAGAGAAGAGAAAGACAACGAAAACTAGATAAAAGTAGAAGAGAAAAGAGTAGTATACGAAATAAACTGTAGAGAATGCAATACGAAATATATAGAGAAAATGGGAAGACTGGAATATAGAATCAGCCAACACAAAGACGACGTCAGATTAACAAGAGAGAAGAACAATGTGATATATAAATGTATCAAAGAAACAGAACATGAAATAGATTGGGAAACAATAGAAGCCCTGAACAGACAAAAGAGAAACGGGATACAGAAATGGGCTCAGTGAAGTATAGATGAATTGGACGAGAGGACTCATAGTGCTGACTTGGACACAATAGAACAGGAAAACTTGAAAAAGAAGATCTAAGAAACATGGAGAACATTGTCAAATGTACAGGTGTCTGGAATTAAGGAAAAGTATGCAAATAATTGGAGAAAGTATGCGACAAGCAACCAGAGTACGTTTGTGTTATCTTGGCACGTTTCCCGCCTAAAGCAAGGATCTCTCTGCAACTCAATGTTGCCATGCCATGGTTAAGTTACGAGCTACAATACGCTAGGAAACACAGCAGAACGCCACACCACTTCTAAATCACTCTAATACACTTGTTCGCGTGTGGCAACTAAACACTTCAACTACCCGCAAAATAGCAATGACCTCATTTGAAGGGCTGCCTGACAACTAACGTCACCTATACGACAAATCCAATAAGACGTCTATTGGATTAAAACGTTCATGTGAGAGCTAGCAGAAGATACTTTAAAAGTGAACGAAGTACACTGGCGGGAACTGTGCCAAGATAAAACAAGCGTACTTTAATTGGAGTGAACCTCCTCTTTATTTAATTTAGGCGTCAGGATTAGGGATGGCCACAAAGTTCCGGTTTTCAGAACCGGTTCCAGATCAGGATCTGAAAACCCGGTTCAGAACCGGATCTTAGGAATCGGTTCCAGACCTGGATCTGAAAGCCCTAAAGAGCCGTAAAGGAAGCACAAAGTTCACCTTTAAAACACTCCAAAAAGGACCATGCGCTTGTGCCCTCCCCGCCAAGACCCGCTTGTGCTCTCAGGAAATAAATTTGGTACACCAGTGGGTGTTTAGCCAAATGAGTTGGCCAGTTTTCCTGTTTAGCCAATGAGTTTGCCAGTTACACTGTTTAGACGAACGAGACAAGCGGCCGCCGAATGGACGCCTGCCTGTCGCTTCCACCATTTCATCTAGCACACTGTTCACAGCCTGCCAGCAGCTCGGGTTTAGCGTAGGGATGGTTACAAAGTTTCGGTCCGGTTCTTGGATATCTGATTTTCAGAACCGGTTCCAGACCTGGACCCGAGAAACCGGTTCCGGAACCGGTTCTTCTAGAACTGGATCCGTTCAGACTCGAAAACCGGTTCCACGAGGAACCGGTCCTGGCCATTCCTAGTCCGGATACTTCTCCGAGATTCCTGAACCGTTGTTAACTAAATTTGACATGTCGATTTGAGAAGGCGCGCAGAGTGCCGTAAGTGGTTGCATGTCCCGAGTAGACATAACATTGTAGAATAATCATTGAAAAATGGAATGCCTATAGACTTAACATTGAAAACCCATTTAGCAGAAGAATTATCATTATAAACAATGGAAAATACAATTTTCAGCCTTAGAAAGAGGGCGAAGTTCTTTTCTTTTTGTTCTGCGAATACAATTTTTCAAAGTCATTACGCTTTTCAGTGATATGCCCAATACAACTATTTGGATGCCGTATTCGTTCACAGAAACAATTGATGCTCTAAAAAGATCTATGAATAATGAATCAAGGTCGATCGTTTTGATCCAAATTTGCAATTATTGCATACCTAGTTAAAAATTGACGTTTTGAGTATACGTATCTAAAATGTAAAGGAAATATCTAAATATGTGTGACCTCCGTTTCTATTCTTTTTATATTTAAGCTGTTAATTTTGGATAAATCTTTCATAACGTTTCTAATGAAATACATTGCTAAAACTGTTACACAAGTGTAATTAACCCAGCAATGTTTTATTAATACAAGAACAGCTATGTTTTACTAATACAAGAACAGCTATGTTTTATTAATACAAGAACAGTTATGTTTTATTAATTCATAGTTTAGAAGGATTTCAAAAAATGGTACAGGTTCTACACAACTCTCCTTTTGTTCTAATAAAAATAACTGGAATTCAATTCTACACTATACAATAGGGCGAAAAGTTTCCTGTCGCCAGGTAGCCATTGGCGACTAGAAATTTAGAGCTGGCGACCCGTGTTCAGTAATAATGTTTTGTGTCTAAACTCACAGGGCTGGACAGTTTCTCTCTCGCACGAAAATAATTGTCACTGGGTGCAACGCTCTGACTTGGATCTTTTCTGGGGGTGAGCATTAATACGCTATATGGGCCCACTAAAAAGTTGTTTTTCTAATTCTTGAGCTCCCTCTTTCTATCTTTGTCTTAATATTTTTGAGTTCCCCAGAGCCTGTGGGCTCTCCCGCACGCTCTTGGGCCTGTTACATACATGACATATCAATTAAGGGCACAATATCGACAAATCTCATAGCCATACGAATAAACATTATTTCTAGGGCAATAATAACCCCACGAATCATATGCCCATTACTGAAATAGGCCCACGACTCATTTTCGTTTTATTTACCTTTTGTTTGCTGTTTTATTTATGTAATGTAGTAAACCTGTTTGATGCTTCATTTAAAATTTCATGTTCCTATAGTATATGGAGTAAGAAAATTTTGTCTAAAAATGGGTCGAAGGGCGGAGTGCTTCCCCGGAGGGGCAGTTCCCCCTCAAAAGTTACGGCCCTGATTGAGTGATAGAACACACGTAATGTGAAGTTTTCAGAACATTGTAGTTCGCCCCTACTTTCCCACTTTCAATCGAAACGGTTTGCTCCTTGGCGCGTGAACGTGAGAAATGTAATGTCTTCCTTTGGCGGGGATGGGAGGGGGAACTCACATAATTTATACGTGAGAGATATTGGCGACCATCAATTTTGGATTGGCGAATGCGTCTGACTTTGAAATTTTGCGCCCTGCTATACACCAAAAATTTAATTCCACAATCCTTTATTTTGAAAATCGTGCTAGTGTAGAAAGCTTATTAGAATTTTCAACTAAAATAAAACATTATTTGATTTTTGAGGGGGAGCCCATTTTAAGACAACATTTTCTTACTTCATATACAATAGGAATATGAGATTATAAATGAAGCATCAAACCAGTTCACTACATTACATAAACAAAACAGCAAACAAAAGGTAAATAAAACAAAAATGAGTCGTGGGCCCATTTCAGTAAAAAAAAAAAAAAATGTCTACTATTAGGGGCCCAAGAAATAATATTTATTCGTATGGTTCTCTGCTCGGGTCCCACGTGAAGAAGAAGGGCTCTTCTCACTCTGATGTATACAGCTTCCTTGGCCGGATCCTGCGCTGCCACCTGGCGAGAAATCTGGGAACCATCCAGAGACGTTTCAGAAGCCTGGGACGATGTGGTGGCGCTGACTACCACATGTGGTGCTCCGGTGAGACTTTTGGTGACGAACTCACGAAGGCAGGGAATTCCAGCTGAAATGCGCATGAAAGTAAACAAGGATTAGAAATCTGATGCCTAATGGTGCTGTAACACACAGCGAGATCATGTTATGCTCTTGATTAATTTTGACGTGTGCTTTATTTATTTATTTATTTATTTTTATTTATATTTTTTTAACCCAAGGTCTGAGAAGCACTTGCACATTCACAAATAAGTCCAGTTCATCAGCAACTGAAGAACAATGAAATACAGAACCACACAATATATACACTTGATGGTAATTTCAGTTCGATGTTAATTTTAGTTTGAAGAGGCAGTCCAATGAAGCATGTTGGGACTGGTTAATAAACAGCATTTCTATTCACATAATATATACACTTAATAATAATTCCAGTTCAAAATAATAGTGAAGGCTTCAAAACTTATTAATATACAGTACTTTCATCCACCCACAGTATACACTGTAAAAAATAATTCCAGTTCAACTAGGCAGTTCAGGGAAGCGTTCCTGAACTGGTTATTACACAGTACTTCTATTTACACAGAATATGCACTTAGGAAGGGCACTTTTTAGTTCAAAGAGGCACTTGTGTGTTTTAATAAAAACAACTATGTTTTTTTTTTTAAATCACGTCTCTGATCGGGGTTATTACACAGTACTTCTATTTACACAGAATATGCACTTAGGAAGGGCACTTTTTTTTTAGTTCAAAGAGGCACTTGTGTGTTTTAATAAAAACAACTACTTTTTTTTTATCACATCTCTGCTCGGGAAGCTGGATGTTTGGGGAAATCTAGGGTGTAGGAGAACAGGAAGGCGCGTCTGTTCCGGTGTCATTCTGTATCGTAAATTTATCTTTTAATTTACAGGCATCATTGTCGTTGAGATGACGGAGAGCAATTTTGTACCAAGTTTCCTTTGTTTGCGGAGTTGGCAGCCACAATTTTAAATTTTCAATGGAATGAACCCCAATCGATTTACCGGATAGAGGATCCCGAAGTTCAAATACCTTCTGCCCTACCGGTCTAGTGCAAACGTATGGTCCCCGATACAAATCAACGAACTTTGAGATCCGTTTATCAACCGAGCTACTAATGGGGTGTTGTTTCAAGAACACTAAATCATGAGTCTGTATCGAACGTCTTTTGCTTTCGCCTTGGTTGATTTTATCATTTCTGCGTTTCAATAAGTGCTTTCTACGCAGGTCTGCCATTACAAGTTTCTTCTTCCAATCCTGCAACTCGTCTTCCCCCGTTTTCTCGGTCAAATGTACAGCAAATTGCTTTTCTATGCTACTGGCGGGATCAATGTTAAGATGTAGTTCAATCGGTGAAAGACCTAATGAAGCAGAAATAGAGTGATTGAGTAATCTAACAATTTGAGACACGAACATCGGCCAGTCTGCGTGCTTTTCTGAACAAAAAAGGCGGAACAATCGCGAAATGTTGGAATGCTCACGTTCGACGAGGCTAGATTTCGGATGGTAGGGGGTGCAGTGCTTTATTTTAACGCCATACTTGGCCATAGCTTCCTTGAATCGTTTAGATGTAAATTGTGCACCATTGTCGGTGACTACTGAAGAAGGCACTCCTAAATGATCGAAATAATTTTCAAGACATTTAATAATTGAAGCGCTCGTGGCGACCGTGAGGCAGTATGCTTGAAGATACCGTGTGTAAACATCGAGAACAGTTAATATAAACTTTTCTCTCTTAGGTCCCCTAGGGAGAGGTCCATATAAATCACATGATAATAGTTCACCTTTCCGTGTCGCAGTGACAGATTGCATAGGTGAATAAATAGGTGTTTTATGTGATTTGGTCCTCATGCAGACTTGGCAGTCCCTTATATGGTTGCGTATGTCTTTATTCATGTAGGACCAGTGAAACGCTCTAGAAATTAACGACAGACACTTGTCCCTACCAAAGTGACCCATTTCGTTGTGATACTTGTCAAGTATCTTCGGAATGTACTTCGAGGGCACACATATACGCCAACGATTCGGGAAATGAAAATCACGAATCTGCAATATTCCGTTCTGTACACGATATAAATCTTTCCACTTTCTACTACTAGGAGGATAACTAACGTCAGCATTGTTACTTTGACTATCATCATTACGGTCCTTTTCTAGATAAGAAAGAACTAAAGAAAATTCTTCATCTAACCGTTGTTGTTCCACCAAATCCTTTACTGAAATATCTTTCACGTCGGTTCGCAAAGTCTGCAATGCATGAGTACGCACAATTTTGTGCTCAGGCGTCGTTAAAACACGAGTCAATGCATCAGGGTTCTTATTCTCGGGCCCAGGTATGTATTCAATCTTGTAATCAAAGCGCTGTAGTTGCAGAGACCAACGTAGTAATCTATTATTCCAATGACGAATCTTTTGCAGATAGACGAGACTCTTATGATCACACCTAATAACAAATGGTTGACCCTCGAGGTAAGATTCCCATTTCTTTACAGCGTATACTATACTAAGGCATTCGAGTTCCGTTATAGTGTAACGAGTTTCACAATCAGATAGAGTACGGCTCAAATATTCAATCACGTGCTTTTCTTCCCCCTCATATTGGTAAAGTACGGCTCCAATTGCCCGTGGATTTGCGTCACTCTGCAAATAGAAGACTTTCGAAAAGTCAGGGAAAGATAGCATCACGTCTTTGATGACTTCTTTCTTTAGAGTCGAAAGCGCACTATCGTGTTCCTGTGTCCACTGCCACTTACGTCCGGCTTTCAACAAATCGAATAGCGGTGCGGCAATAGTGGAAAAGTTGTTAATAAACTTCCGATGCCATGAAAAGATACCTAAAATATGTCTGAGATCTTTTATGCTTACGGGTGAGGGCAAATTGACAATGGCCTGCACACTCTCGGGATCTTTACGGAAACCCTTTGTTGAAATTATAAATCCTAAAAATTTTGTTTCTGTCACAAAAAAGCTACATTTTGACAAGTTAAGTGTCATGCCTGACAACTTTATTCTTTCTAGCAACACGTCCAATTTACGTAAATGCTCTTCCGCGTCTTTACTCACAAGGCATAAATCGTCGATGTATCTCACTATATGGGGCAGTAGATCAGATTTTAATACTTTTTGCAAGCAACTGTTGAGGGCACTGGACCCGTTACGCTGACCGAAAGGTAAAGATGTATATTGGAGTAGTTCCCCCTCGAACAAAAATGCTGTGAATGGGCGTGAAGATTCTACTAAGGGAATTTGTAGATACGAATTCGAAAAATCGACGGAACTAAAGCAATCGTTACCATGGAAACGCGCCAGTAATTCTTCGGTCTTCTCAGAACGCACATGTTGTAGTGGTGTAAGAGCATTAATAGATCTGAGATCAACTACGATTCTCACAGAAACTTCATTTGATTCTTTATTGACTTTCTTAGGGACTACATGAAGCGGATTAAGGTGGCAAGAAGTACTTGACTCGACAATACCCAAAGACTTAAGTTTACTTATTTCCTTTCTCACGGCTTCTCGGTATTTGATAGCAATGGGATACGGTGACCTAACCACAGGGGAATTTGCATTCACTTGCAAATCATACTCAAAATCTCTGCATAAACCAGGAAAGTTAGCAAATACTTGACGATGTGACATCAAAATTGACAAAAGATGCTTTCTCTGTTCGTCACTGAGAGCTGTAGCTTTCGCGGCAGCGTTAAAAATTTCTTCATCTGTCGCGAAGTACTGAGGAAACTTGCTAAAATCGATTCCCCTACCATTATAAACATGTTCGTTACTAGTACTAAAAGTCATGCCATAATTGTTTCCGTTATCTATATTTATGTCCCTACACAAGAGTTCATTCTCATCATTCAAGACTTCCTCGAAACATTCAAAATCGTCAATAATTGTTTCTCTAGGCTCGAAGGAACTATTTTCGTCAAGAGATGATGCAGCATCGCCATTGCTGAGTGAAGCGGGAGGGATACTCTTATCTTGTCTCGTGTCGATCACCGGTAAGAAACGACAGATTTCTTTGAAGTCATTTACAGAAAATTGCACTGTTTCATCCGCAAAATTAAGAATAGACTTTAACTGCGTCATAATATCCAAACCCATAATCACTTTCTCAGACAAGTTAGCTACGACTAGAAAATACGCGTACAATTCAACTTGGCCTAATTTTAGTGGCAACAAAGCTTTCCCTTTTACTAATGTTCGTCGTCTACCGACGCTCGAGCAAATGTGAGGGTGCATATTCCTTAGTTGCGCAGATGGCGCGTGGAGTGGTGAGGTGGTATCCAATATTATTTTTAAATGAGAATCAAGGTTTAAATATTTGATATATATTTTATAAAAATATTTATGAGTATCGGATACAGACTGTGCAGGTATAATGAGGTAGATAGGATACTTATCATGACGTCCAGCTGTCCATTGCACTTCACAAAAAAAAATAACTGAGTCTATAATTCTCGTCGCACTTGGTTTCACTCCATGCACTTGATATTCCCAGATCCTGGTCTCCGGTGCCCCCTTGTACTGATTCCGACCCTTCCGCTGCTTCCACTGTTGATGTTCTCTGCTCGGGTCCCACGTGAAGAAGAAGGGCTCTTCTCACTCTGATGTATACAGCTTCCTTGGCCGGATCCTGCGCTGCCACCTGGCGAGAAATCTGGGAACCATCCAGAGACGTTTCAGAAGCCTGGGACGATGTGGTGGCGCTGACTACCACAGTCAATAGTGTCTCCTGCTTGCACCTGCAAAAAAAGAAACTAAGTTACGACGCTGCCATCAACATGAGAGTTTTATGTTTATTTTTTAGTGGTATACAATTTACAGAAAAATATTTCTTTTTCAAACGAGGAGGAATTGTTCTCCTTCCCTCCCAAATAATGACCATGATCAAGATGGATGAAGGAGAAATACTGAATGTTCTGGATGAGCTAAATGTTTTATTCTGATTTCTATAGTGAGGTTGATAGTTCCTAAATATAATGATTCAGGATTCTCGGAATCATCATCTAGCTCAGTGGTTTTTAATGTGAGCGTTAACGCACCTCAAGGAACGTTCTATTTTGTTAAGAGACGCACGAACAGCAAGAAATGATAGGGAGCCGTTTGAGATTTCATGACATTTTAAAGTTTTTTTAATATTAAACGAAAACTACTGTATTGTGCATTAGAAAATTATCAAAAGCTTAGACTTTTTTCATTTTGGAAACAATAATGTAGATTCTTCCGAGCGATTTTAAGAATAGAAACCTTATTCTGGTTGTTAGACTGTTTCATCCAAGTTTTGAGTAGCCTGGGTTAAGATGACAGAGGACATTCAGGAGACATTCTTCATAGGAGGCGCTGGGCCTGAAAAGGTTGAGAACCAATGATCTACATACTTTTGTGCATTCAGAGCACAAGGAAATCAGTCCAATTACCAAGGCTGTGAGAAAATAGAGACAAAGTCTGTGTGCTCCCTTTAAATACAGACCACAATTGACACTACTTTTTAATATTGTAAATGAGTCCCTCACCGTGGGGATGCTGGCGAGTGTAGCCGAGTCGTTGGAAGCGAAAGACTGACGATTGTGACGTGAAACCCATTGAGAATTCGATCCTCCCTCCGTGGTAGCAGGAGTGGATTTTCATATGTTTTCGATATGTGTCTATTCGTGTCCTTGTGGAGTCAGCTAGTTCTGAACAGTGATAAAAATATATAATGAAAGTCAAGAAGTTCGTTTTCTTAATAATCAGAGGAATTGGTTAGAAGAAGAAATGCATAAAACACTCATAAACATCAACAACATATGCAAAAGGCATTCAAAATGAAATGAATTTTTTCACTTTAACGTCCAACCGTTATGTCCGTTACGTTAAGGGAAACGGATGTAATTTTTCACTTTAACGTCCAACCGTTATGTCTGTTACGTTAAGGGAAACGGATGAAATTTTTCACTTTAACGTCCAACCGTTATGTCCGTTAGCTTAAGGGAAACGGATCATTACGGTAAGTGACTGATGATGGAAGAATTAGTAGAATGAGAGTGTGGGAGGAAACGAGAATACCCCGAGAAAACCCACAGGCACAGTGTTGTCCACCACAAACTTACTTGGCCGGGACGGGGACCCCGTGCACCAGTGGTAAGCTCTGTTCCGCTGAGCCACAGTATATCTCCACTAAATTTTAAAAAGTAGGGGCGAACTTAGCAAAGAGCAAATAATATTATCGTAATTTTACCAGACAATATCAGGAAGATGTTGTATTCACCTTAAAATCGACTGCTAAAGATATATTTGTCATATATTTCGCATGCGTACTTTTTTTGTTAACTTGATATTTATATTTTTAGAAAAAGAAATTTCCAGAACCGTATAAGCACGGGAATGAAAGTGATAATATCTCAAAACTATTTTTTCACGATGTAAAAAATAAGCAGTTTCGCAACAAGGAAACTGAGAGAAATATTATGCGTAGCTGTACCATGTTTCTGTACAAATGTGTACTGGTTGTTTTCTTAGACTTTAACACAGTAATCGAAGTGAGACGCTATGCGGTGTTATGCCATACCAACTCTGGTTTTTCAGTGATGACGGCATACCACCTCTGGTTTTTCAGTGATGCGGCATACCACCTCTGGTTTTTCAGTGATGACGGCATACCACCTCTGGTTTCTCAGTGATGACGGCATACCACCTGACGTTGCCCACTTTCTGCCCCGAGGAGGTGTAGGTTGGGAATTTCCCTGCGTTTAGGATGAGATCCGAAGGCTTTTCTCAAACCTCTTCAGTTTTAAGGTAGCGAAACAACAAATTTGTTAAATCTGTTCATTGGACATCTCAAATCCTCCATATTAAAAGACATACTTTCGTATTTTGTCATGAGCGTGAAACCGTATTGATCCATCAAGTGAGTAATGATGATGTAATTTGATTTCTCCAACCGCCTGCTGAGTTCCATGAATCGTGAAAATACATCGAGTGCAATCGAAACGCCAGCCAAGTGTGAATTGCATGATGTAATTCGATTTCTCCAAGGGGCTGTAGAGTTCCCTTAATCGTGAAAACATAAGGAGTGCGATCGAAACGCCAGCCAACTATGAACTACGTGATACAATTCGATTTTTCCAACCGCCTGCTGAGTTTCCTGAATCGTGAAAACATATCGAGTGCAATCGCGAAGCCTGCCAAGTGTGAACTACATGATATAATTCGATTTCTCCAAGCGGCTGTTGAGTTCTCTGAATCATGAAAACATATCGATTGAAATCGAAACGCCCGCCAAGTGTGGACTACGTAATGTAATTCGATTTCTCCAGGCGGAATGATATAATACAGTTGCCATTCATCGTCGAATGATTAATGATTGTGACGGGAACTTCATAAGTAATTTTATGGGGCAGAAGATGACCTTCATGAACGCATGAGTCATGGGATTCATCAAAGTAGCAAAATATGATTTCTGAACTGTCTAATTTTGGAATTTGGAGGAAATCATCAGTCGTCTAGAGAAACCGAATTACTTCATGTAGTTCACACTTGGTAGCAATCGATACGGTTTCACGCTCATTCTTCTGAAATGCAAAACACCAATTCTGTCTCTTGGTCTGGAGGATTTGCGATCTGCAGTGAACAGATTTGAGTAATTTGCGTTTCAATATTTCCGTGCTTCTTTTAATCGCTTATAGAAGGTTGAAAAGAAAAACGGCCTTCGTAATACCTACTGTAGTATGTCCTCTAACGGTGACACAATACTGCTAGCACTGACACACATATTTGTAACAGTAACACACATACAATCCATAAAGATTTAGTACCACAAGAACAGATTATACATCTGCCATCATTGCTTTATTGAAACTACTTCCGGTGTCAATATTTCAGGCCATATGATTTGAAGGCCTATATTGAAATACTTGATATATTTTCAAGAATAAACAGCATTTTTCGAGAGACTCTTTTGGTTCTTCCTGTTCTATCCATTTCTACTGGTTTCTTTTCTTTTCTTTTTTTGGTCTGTGGCTCAAAGTTGATGATCATGTGACCGCGATCTAAGGAAGTAAGTTGTCTTCTTTAAGGGATCAAGTTTTAACGGCAACATTCGTCAGCAGAATCCAGCAGGAAAAACCCTCAGAGCGTTATTATATGGAGTGGCTCGTTTTCTTATTTCGAGCAATCCTTTTCTGCCGGGGTCTCTGATCCCTTTTTCTCTTAGTTGGCGCTGCAAATATACGATCCCATGCTCTGGCGGCTGTATCTATAGCCAACGACTACAAGTCTTTTGTTAAAGGTATTAAGATCTCGCAAAGAAAGAAAGAAAAAAAACTATAAAGAAGTCACAAAAATATAGTAGGATGAGATGAAGAAGAGGAAGGGGAAAAGAAATAACTAAAATGAAGAAAATTCTCTGGATTTGTCCCCTCCTTTTTCTGTCTCTAGAGGGTATAAGAAAAGGAGAAGAGGAAGAAAAGAATGTGGCGATGCGCTGTGAATTAATATGCGAAGCAGAATAAAGGAAAAAAAAAAGGCTAGATTTATATTTGCGATTTTCTTACCGCATTATACCAAGTGACAACTAAAAAGGAAATTAAATTATAATGCTTTTTACAAAATGATAAATGGATCTCTTTTGTTTAGCGTATATCTTACAATGAGCATGTTAAGCTTATTTTTATGTTTGTTACAGTCAAATTTTGGAGAAGTTAAGATTCACACATAAGTTTCTATATTAAATAGAGTTCTAAAATTTTTGTACATATACCGCTGAAATATGAGATTATTTGTATTTCTAGACTCTAATTTGGGGATGTTTGCTAGAGGTATAATAATAAAATCTCCTAAATCAGTCTTAAAATGAGTTTTAATAGGGTTTCAATTTTGTACGTAAGTTTATGTGTCTATTAGTGAATCGTTTTACCCACTTGGAAAGCGTAGCACAAACAGATTTCTCTGACACATTCCTGATGATGATGAATATCCAGTATCATCCTTTTGATTGTCATTTCTGCTCCGATCTTGATATGGACTTGATTGGCGACGAAGTACTGATGACCAGTGCTGTAGTCCTAAAATTTTGAGAGGGTATACGCTATTTTGTGATCATCTATGTTTGTCATAAAAGACATGGAAGGCATTTTTAATTAACAATGCACAACGCATTTATTACATTAATTGAATTTAAATATAAAGTATACATTACTGTTTTACAGTCCAGAAGCATTTCATGCTATTTTCTTGATGACATTTCTTACTTAAATCACATCATTAATAACATAAATTGGGCTAGGTATGGAAAAGGAGTCAACTCACTCCGAGAAGAAACAGAAAAAAATCGCGCCCGACGTGCCAAAAGCAAGAAAACTGTGCCCAAATTTAACTCAATAAAATCAATACATATTTTTTTTTAATTAATAGGTTCTGTATTGCTCAAAGTTGCGTATTAACATTAGCGTGATATTGAAAATATTAAGCCTTAGTTTAAACACATCGAACAAGCTTGCTTCTCTTCAGCAGAGAATAAGGTTTTAAGCAATTGAAATATCAGAACCATCGACCTTCAAAACGCTGAGATATCGTCTCAGAACAAAAGTACGCCACTTTACATCGATCTATCCTCTAATCCTAAAACTAAGAATTTTGAGTTTTGGCCTCGTGATATAGTCACTTTATCATTGGAATCATGGCCTGATTAAATAAATAAATATAAACGAAGCAAAAGTAGAAAGTATTATATGATTTGAAGCAGAAAGTACACTCTAATGACTAAAATTAAGCAGAGGGTATACGGCGTGTACCATCGTGTATCCTTGACTACAGCCCTGACTAGTGCTGCTTTACAAATCCTGCAACGATTATGCCGAACACCCTCCGTTTCGGAGGCGCTAAATTTAGGATGAACACTGTTTTAAATTGATGTTAGATAAGCGAAGAGTACAGAACTTCGGTTTTCTATAAGGTGACAATGGGCATAGATATGTAAGTTGCTTATCCTCTGAGATTCACTCTCGTCTCTCAACTCCTCTAAAACTGCCACAACTCGAAAATTATCTAATATTTTATATCAGGATCATTGCTGAGGTTGGGATAATCTAAATGCTAGTGAACGTGACGTAAAGCCACTTGCAGTAATAAAACTATTCGAGTCCGAGTTCCACAAATTCCAGAACAAATTTCGGAATTTAGAATGAAAGAAGTATGTCTGTGCTAGCTTTTTGTAATGAGTTCAATTATGTAAGTAAAACTGTCATAAGCGCATAAGACAAATTCACAGACATGATTTACAACAGAGTTTATATCGAAATCTAATTCTTCACATACAATTATTTACAAGTAATCTTATTTCCGTATTTTCTTATGTTTTATAAACTAAAATGACAATCGCATTTAACTCGAAATAAACTCTAAAATTGCTGCTACCGCAATAGGTAAATCTGATAGTAATATAATATTTTCACATAATTTTCGTTCGATTTTATTGTGTTTTACTGTAAAATTAATAAATCTGCAAAGACTGTAAAGAGGATTAAGCGAAACTACAGGTAAATGTAAATAAACCTTCTGCAGTAAAAAAAAAAAAACTTACAAATTCTTCCATCACATACAACCAACAGTGCATTGCTGCTATATAGGTTGCATACTAACCAAGGGTATGACATGGATCTTAAGTAATACAGAATGTTACATTCACGGGTGTCTGTTAAGATGTTAACGGATTGAGTCTACTGACGAACACAGCTGAGGTAATTGCCCTTGCTATCTATTGGGGAAAAAAATACAACGAACATAATTTAACAGTTCATTTTACAATTAGGCTTCCAGTTAAAACTTTCAAAGCGCTCCTACTTTCTTCCAATCCTTTCTTCCATTCCATTCTGACCACCTGCGCCTCCGACTTGATGATAAACGGTATCCAGTTCCTCGTTATGAAGTATAAACCATTCTCCATTTCTGTTCTTCTTGTTTCAGCATTTTATTCTCAGATACTTTCAGTGTACGTTCTTGTCTCAGAGTAAGCGACTATGATTCGAAACCATACAGTACAACAGGCATGATTATCGTTTTATATATTTTAAGCTTCAAATTTCTAGCGAGAATTCGCGACGAGATTTTAAACTGAACAGTAACGAGAATTCCCTGCTTTTAGTCGACATGTAATTTTATACTCAAAATGACTTTGGCGTGTTAATGTTGATTCTACATATTTGATAGTATCCATTTTGTAGAGTCTTATTTGATATTTTAATACATCCATAATTTACAATATTACGAGCCCGATGAACTTCCATGTATTTAGTTTTCTCTTCATTTGATTCTCAGCCCATGTCACTGAAAGCGTTTAAAAAGGCCTCTACATTTCTTTCTATTGTTTCTCAATCACCCCGTAGTAAATTTACATGATCGGAATATGCCATAACCTTGAGAGCACCATTCAGCTCTAGACCCTCGTTGCTGGCTTTTATTTTCTTTATAGCGTAGTCCAGAAGAAAATTGAATAATAATAGTTACAACACAGCTCCTTGTTTCAGGCCATTGTCGACGTAAAAGCTCCTGGTCAAAAAATTTTCTTACTCGGACTTTACTTCGGTATTTATTTAAATGTATCTCAATTTATCTAACTAGCTTTTACGGCATTGCAAATTCTGTTCCACATCGGCTCATAGGCTTTTCTAAAATCAATAAAATTTGATGTACCGGGATATTGCATTCTCATTTCTTTTCGATTATTTGTAGAATACTAAACTTCTGGTCGATTTATTGTTCGATTTAGCGCTAATCCGCGCTGATAATCTCCAATAATTTCATCTTCATTTGCGTGTGGTGTCAATCTTGCTAGCAGAATGTTTGATAGGAATTTATTGGATGGTGACAGAAGAGAGGTGCCTCGATAATTGATAATTGTTACAATCCGATTTGTCGCCTTTCTTCTGAATTGGAACAATGACTGATTCTTGCCACTCTTGTAGCAATTCCTCCTTGTTCCAGATAAGGAAAATAAGTTTGTGTATCTTGTTCCATAATTTTCCTCCTCCAGTTAAAATTAAGTCAGTCGGAATTTCGTTTATACCCGGAGAATACTTTATAGTGATTTCTACTTCTGTTCGGCCAGACTCTGGAGTATAGTATTGCTGTGTGCATTTCCCTTTCCCCACGAACATTAGTTTTTGACAAGTGAAGGAAATCGTTAAAAAAAAAAAAAACTTTCCATCTATTCTAGATGCTATCTTATCAGTGAAAATAGTTCCATCGGTTTTCTTTAATTTATAAGCGCGAAATTGATAGCTTTTCTGAAATTCGTTTATCCCTAAAAGGTATTTTGATGCCAATTGGCATTATTTATTTATTTTTATTTATTTATTTGCCAAAGTTCCAAATACAGCAAGGCAGCCATTTTACACTGAAACTGTATAACATAGAATATAAAATTAACAATAACAAGTATAAACAAAAAAGCTATATAAAGGTCCATAAGTGTAGCAATAACAAATTGAAATAAAACTAAGGTTCCATAAGTGTAGAAATAATTTCCCATCGGAATACATTCTCAGATTTAAAAATATCCACGTCAGAAGCAATGGAGTTAAATTCAGAAGCCAGTCTATAGAACAAAGAACGCTGAATAATTGATAATCGAGGCGTGTTGCAATGAAGTACCGGTAGTCCACTATTTCTAGTTCTTCTTGCAGGTACCCGAATATTAAATTTAGAGATTAGTTCTTCAGTTCTAAGTTTCCCATTCTGAATTCTACGAAGAAACATCATATCAAATAGCATGCGACGAGATGAAGGTGTACGGATGCCAAGAACAGTCAACAATTAGGTTTACTTATAGTGAAACAATACTAATAACAATAATAATGATATTCTTAAAATGTGTGTACATTAGCGAATAGCGCACGCCGATGCCATGTGGCACCAATGGAGTTAAGAGTCTTCATCCCGGCAAAATTAAAATACCGCTAATTTTACAGTAATTATATGATATCTTCAAATAGATAAAAGATAATTGAAATATGGAACAAGAGCGCCCTAGACAATATTATTTTGCGTGAGGTACCTAGTGGCTTTCCGTTTTCAGCTGTTTAGAAACGCGAAAATAAATGCCGATTTTCAAAATGGCTCGAAATCGAAAGCAGATAAGTGAGTCGTGATAACGGTACCTCATGTAAAACAATATTGTCTAGGGCGCTCTTGTTTCACATTTCGATTATCTTTTATCTATTTGAAGATATCACATAATTACTGTGAAATTAGCGGTATTTTAATTTCGCCGGGATGAAGACTCTTAAGCTTTCTGCCACATAGTTTTCATCTAGTGGCATAGGTCGGACAGAGAGTGTCAGAGAGCGCCAAAAAGCATGTAGAAAACACAAAACCTGTACATTTGTTACTTACATATTTTCTTTTCAGAAAACCTTTTGTTCTTTTGTACTGTTCTCTTAACCACATGGTTTGAATCTTCCATACCACATAGTTTCCGCTGATATCGACACTAAACTCTGTTTTCACTAGTGTACTGCAACCATGATATCTATCATGTAACTTGATACCCCAGAAGTAAAAACATTTAAAAAATCATATTATTGGATATAATTTACATTTATCTCTGTGTTTCATAAAGAAAGAAAGAGGAAAGATCATTCCAACAATACCAAAATTAAATCACTGGTCTTTATTACTGCAAAAAATCAAGAACTAATATAATGATGAAATCACCAATCTGGAGGACAACAGCTTTGTATAATGGAATGTGTTCAAATAACAATGAATTTGATATATGTGATATGTCGCCTAAAAAATTTAGAAATGCCATTATCATGAATTATCAAGAGTTATGAACTAAAGTTATGTTATCAAGAGTTATGAACATGTAATTGCGTAATTTACAACACTGTAATTGGGCTATAGCCTGTTGTGTTAACAATAAGTAAATAAATCGTGCAATAAAGGGTTAATCCCTTCTCTTAACACTTGTTTATACTGAAATATATACATATAAAAAAATTGGCAATTAACTACTTTAATATCCGCGAAACGAAGAGGACAGAAAGAACTAGTACATATCAATCAGACTTACACTTTTAATTTGAATGAACCTTTCTCTAAAAGCACCTATTGTTCTTTATTTTATTAAAGAATTCACTGTAAGTCCTTGCAAAGTTCGTTTTGCACAGCATTAACGCTTTCATTTTCACTTTTTTATTAAATTTTCCTATGGAAAAATCTCTAGAAGTTGTTTAATAATTTTGCCACTAGAAAATAAATTTCTTCGTCTAACCGGGACTAAACACGAAACCGACCGGGATGACCCCTCAAAACCGGGTCTGTCCTGGGACGTCTGGCAAGCCTATGAATGAATTGACCAAATTTTGTTTTAACCCATTCACTTTTAGGGAAATTACTGTATCCACTATATACAAGAAATGGATTATACTATTATAAAAATAGATGGATATCGTGAGATCTCACTCAATAGGTATATTAAAACTCCCCACAAGCTTATTACAAACCAGAAATAATAAGACAGTCACTGGGAAAGAAAACCATTCTGCCAGGTATCGTAAACAACATAACCCCTGTTAAGTATGGCAATTTCTTATAAGCCATTCTAAATAATGAGGTTGCGAGATATAAACCAGAGATTATAAGTTTGATTGAAAAGCTCAAAATGTAATCTATATATTGTTTCACTCAAAAGACAAACAACTGTACGTTACATGTTTTCTGATAATGACTTACCAATGGGTTACATATCTTAGGAAAGAAATACAGAAAATAAAACATTTCTACTGCGACATCTTTTAGGCAGAGTTACGAAGTAGATAGTCGAACACACATCTTGAATCAGTGGCGGCAATTGGACGTTAAAACTGGAGGTCAGCAAGACATGATTTGAATATTTGCATATCAATGTTAGTTTTCCTGGTTGTTTCTAACACTTTCGTCAGACGAAAGGTTGTATAACAAATAGGATACTATCTTTTTCATTTAAAATATCGTATATCGCATTTCATATTTTATTAAGTAAATTGACAAGAGCAAGGCAAGTATGTACCGGTACTAGACCTTTGTATATTCTTAAACAACGAAAGTGTAAGAAAAGATTTGATTCCTTGCTCATGAACATCTTAAAATTCTGTCTGGAAAATTGTTTGATCAGATTATTTAATAACAAATTTGCAAAACAAATAAATAGAAAGGATAATATGAATTATAGTAATGAATAATGAGGTTTGTTTTGTAGAAGTTATATTGAAACTGGTTATTAATGAAACAACTTATATTTTTAATTCCACACATGCCATTAAATGTATGTTATTACGCTTAAAAAATACGCAATTGCAATATTAGTTGTTTTGAATTACAATTAAAACACAATTCCTGTAGTTTTCTTAAGACAACCAGTATAATACGTACTCAGACAACGGCAAATATTATATGACACCATTTTTTTCTGTGAACCAGTAATACATACCAGTACAAAAACTTCACATTTCCAAATGAAACTATATACATTTAAAGGTCACTTGAAAAAAATGGGGGCAACTGCCCTCTCTTGCCCCCCTGTAGGATTGTAAAATCACATCAAGATGTTCATGAATCGACTACTTCCATATTCGTTAGTTCCCGAAATTATTTCAATGCTAGTTTGTACATTCTTCAAAATGTTCTCTCTCTTTATCTCAAATAATGCTTAATTTAAAATTCACACTTAGAACAAACTACAAGTTTTTTTTAACATACGGCATACAGGGACAAAAGCTCAAAATATTAAATTGTGCACATTCCCCCATTCATGATGCGCTATGTTTATGAAAACATCGTCGATATATGAACCGCTTGGATCCCAACTAATCTATAACTTCAAAATTGAAATTTTCTAGGAGAGAACTTTGAACTTCAATATCTCACAGGAAGGGAATGTTATTTACTATCAGCATTAGAAATACAACTTCATAATTATGTTTCTGGTTGCAGCCATAAAATAAATATGAATTTATTCATGAGTTGTAGTCAGTGGCGTATTTAGAGGATCTAGCGGGCTTAACCCCGCCCCCCCGAAATAAATTTGTTAGCTTTTCGCATTCCACGCACAACAATAATCCTCCTTACCATTTCTAAGAATTTGATTGACTTTTCACTTTCTTATGCTCTTTGTTCAAAAGATTGTCAAATTTCATTCCATGTAAGAACTGCTTTCTTTTCTTCTTTCTTTCGTCCATTCTACTCTTCTGTTTCTTTTTCTTAGTTATTACTTTCTTTCGTTTCGACTCTTGTTAGTTGTGATTTAAGTTAGCCGTCGTCAGTAACATCAAAACTAAGAAAGTACGTATCTTAATGTAGGCCCTAATCACCATACTGTTCACAAGGAGCTGTTTTAAAAAATGTAAAGTTTTAAAATTAGTTGTGAAAAATTATGTAAGAACAAATGGATGTTGTTTAATAAAATAAAGTGTATACCTAATAATATTAATATCCTTCTACTGTTCATAACTGTTTTATTCTTTGATTATTTCATTCAAATTCCGCTTTTTCCTTTAAATTACTTACCTTTATTTTCCTTATTACGCGATCTGTATTTAATTTTAAACGATAGATTATTTGATTTTCTAAAATGTACCGCCACCGAATTTCATACCTTTCCCTGCGCATTTCCTTCTTGATAATTTAGGTATTATCTTCCCTTTCAGTTATTTCTGCCCCCTCCCCATTCTCACTCAATGTTTTCATTCCTCATACCTATAAGTCAAGGGCACCGATTTCTCTGGAACTAGGGGGGAGGGACATTCAGATGTGAGTTTGTATATTCATAAAAAATACATAGTCATTAAAATACATGGAGACTACATGAGCTTTGGAAGTCCCGGGCCCCTCCGGCTCCCCCAGGATCGGCGCCCTTGCTGGAAGTGTTCTTATACAAGTATTAAAGGAAGAAAATGAACTTCATTACAATTTGTCGGCACTTAAAAGGATAAAATATAAGTACTTATTCATGCATTCTACATAGCCCTACGAAACAAAATACTAAATACGTCACTGGTTGTAGCAGTTCGAAGTTCTTTTCTTTAAAAAAAAAAAATCCATTTTGAAGTGAGACCAGTTAGTTCCATCCATATATTGTATATCAAACTGGTCGGTTCATTAAAAATAATTTTTAAGCGAATAATTGTGTGAAGATGACTCTTCTTTAGTTTTATAATTTTATTTCACGTTTTAATATTATATTTTTCATTTTTAAAGAAAGTGTATTCTCTTTCTCTAACTTTTAAATGCCTAATTATATTTTTAAGAGCTTTCGTATATTTCTATAGCGATTGAATCTATAACAAACGCTACATATTTATAAAAGTCGCTGTCACATGATTTTATATAGTTTAATATAAATACTGTGAAATATGAGAACCTAAATCACTAATCTCCATTATGATTTTCCGGCAGTAATATTTTGGAAGATGATCAGATGACAAATTAACTCTTTCCCGATTAAAAGCAATTTCTCCTGAATTTTAAATTGTATTAATCCTTATGACAGAGACAAAGCAGTGACATCAGTGTTATTGACGTAATTTTTCAAATTCAAATAATAATTCCAGTGGCGGATGGTGATGGAAGTAACATCACTAAAAATCAAATTTTTATGCCAACAAACTAAGGGAAGAGAACCTACGTTATGTATCTATTCTGCAGAAAAATTAGAATATTATACCTGGTGTCCATAAACGTTTATCCTGGTAACAAAACAATGTAACTTAATCGGTAACAGTAATTTGAACATGCGTTATACCACGGTATACTTCTACTCATCAAGTTTTGGAGCATACATAAATGTTTAAAATAGTCAATACACTTCAACATTTGAACCCCTGCTAACACGCAAAATACAAAGCGTATTCAATTTCTTATCACACATTCTGCAACATGTCAGGTGTAATTGTGTTAATGGTATCTCTGATGCGTTGTTGCAAGGAACTGTTGTTTTGTACCCAATATCTTTCACATACTCCCTAAGAAAGAAATCTAAGGGTGTAATGCCAGGTAATCTCGAGGGCCATGGAATTGGGCCATCTCTGCCAATTCACTGGTTGGGGAAGGTTTCATTAAGAAAATCGCGTATTTTATGAGTCTAATGTGGGGGAGCGTCATTTTGCTGAAAGATGACTATCTTAAATATCCTGTAGCTGGGAAACGGCATAATTCACCAACATGTCCACATAAACATGTCCAGTTACATTCAAGAAGCCATTGCATATCCTAAGGGGAAGCCCATTTTTACGATATAACTCACATAGCGCTCCTTGTGGCCAAAGTGTTGAATAAGACACAACTATACAGAAACCTCATGGGTTCCCAAGCAGACCTCTAATAATATTAAAAAAAAAAATAGAATCATAAATGTAGTTATATAATCCTGAAATCAGGTTAAACATTTATGCTTTCTTCCCTTAGTTTTTAGCTATAAAATTCGAATTTTTACTAAAGTGACTTCTCTTAGGAACTGCTGCTAGTAATAATGGTTACCGGAAACAGAAATGTAAATTTACCATTGCGTTGATAGAAGCCGATTTATAATGGTATATTTCACTGCTGGATATTTCCTCACTTGTTTCAGAAACTAAAACCTAACCACACGTGTCAAAGAAAAAGAAAAGAAAGAAAAGAAAAAAGAGAAAGAAAGAAAGAAGAGAGAGAGAGAGAGAGAGAGAGAGAGAGAGAGAGAGAGAGAGAGAGAGAGAGAGAGAGAGAGAGAGAGAATAAATGTGCTGTCAGTTCATGAGTTTATATTTTTCTAAGGTACCCAAACATTAATGTTTTTCCCCAAAAGTAACGTTCCAATTTACGGCGCATAGTAGTGGAAATAACAAAAAAGCTGGACAAAACTCCAAAATTGCACTCTATCACTGGATCGAACGTCTATAGTCTTTTAGTAAAAAACGAAATCTTTGAGTTTTACGTCCCACGATTATGCCGGTTAGGCTAAAGGAGACGGTGATTATGAGAAATGAATGAAATGGTGGAATGAAGAAGTGGGAGGAAACGAGAGAACCCGAGAAAACCCACGAGCACGGTGTTTGTCTACCACAAAGTCCACACGACGCGAGCTGGGATCGAACCAGGGACCCCAAGCACCGGAGGTGAACGCTCTACCACTGAGCCACCGCGCCCCCTAGTCTTTAATTTTTGAACGTAGTATCAGAATCGAACCCAACTTTTTAATCTTTTTATTTCAATTGGAATACGCATACGATGCACGGTTAACATCGGGATTCAGCAATACATATTTTTCTGAAATCTACTTTGTCCATGCTAGTTTAAATAATGAAGTTGAATTAATCTTGAGTACGTGTATTACCTTATTTATTATTTCTTTTATATTCCACAGAAGATAAGTTAATATCCAAGAATGTATAAAATTTAAGGACAAGAGACACGATTTTTATAAAATAAAGGGAAACAGAAATCAAAACAATTATAAAATTTGAAATAGAGGAACATGGAACAAATGAAGACATTTAGACTGGTTGTTATAAATTTAGAGAAAGGACTATAATTGTAAAAACTCAATCTCAAGTCTTGTTGGTAGTCATTTTGACATCTGACGACACCCTATAAAATTAAGTCGAGAATAGTTTTCCAACTGGAAAAGTACCCCTTTCCCCCCAAAAATGGAATGAAATCTTTGAGTTTTACGTCCAATGAATATGCCATGAGGGCTAAAGGAGATGGTGATGATGAGAAATGTATGAAATGATGGAATGAAGAAAGTGGGAGGAAACGGGAGAACCCCGAGGAAACTTACGCACACAATGTTTGTCTACAACAAAGTCCAGTTGATGTGAGGTGGAATCGAACCAGGGACCACACACATCTGAGGTGAATGCTTTACCACTAAGCCACTACAGCCTCAGTACCTCAAAAGAACAGGAGAGGAGGGCTGAGAACAGTGGCGGCGATTGGACGTTAAAAGTGGGGAGGCAAGACATGATCTGAATATTTGTATATCAATGTTAATTTACAAATTTCCCTGGTTGAAACTATATACATTAATAGGCCATTTCAGAAAAGTGGGGGGCAACTGTCCCCCTTTGCCCCCCTAATCGCCGCCCATGGCTGAGAATCAAACATTGACGTTCTTTATATTGGAAAGATGATACCAGACAGCGTGAAAAATAATATTTACGTTTCGCAGATGTTAGGTTCAAATCGGCAAAATGCTTGCAATGAAATGAAATTAATTGCATACACTTACTTACTTTTAGAAACCAAAGCTTCCCTCTTTAAAGTGAGTTGAGAAACTTGTTTTTTTCTCAAATTCGAAACCATAAACATAAAGCTAAGTGTCTGACTACCAGTCATCACAGACAGGCACAAATATGAAACTACATAAAATATTAGAGCGACTATTAACTTCTTTTCAACTAACTGAGAGCAGGCTGACTCGAAAAGTTTTCTGTCTCTACTGCTTCTTGTTTAAATTTTTATTGCAATTTTTATTCACAAACAGTGCTGTACACAGAATTTCGTCAAGAGGTGTCCGAGAACTCAATCCTATATCTTCTCAGTGGTAAGCGTAATATTTGCATATTGTCCATAAAACCTGACTCCGTGCAATTTTCTCAGAAACGCTTCGGAATTCGAGATTTGTATTAACAGGTAGTACCTTTGTTTTGGGTGGCTTACTGTTTTGGTAGTTTAAAGTAGAGTTGAAAGTGGTTGAACCTCTGGGACCCAGGTGCCAGGGAACAACTCTAAAATTGGAAAGGTATTACAAGCTGGATGGCTTCTGAAATACGTAAGAAAAAACAATACTTGAGAATGGTCACGAATAGTGACAAGTCAAAGCAGGTCACAAATGGTGACAAGTCAAAGCAGGTCACAGATGGTGAGAAGTCAAAGCAGGTCACAAATGGTGACAAGCCAAAGCAGGTCACAAATGATGAGAAGTCAAAGCATAAGTTTAATCACTGTCGTACTACTATGTAGTCTGATCTCTTACATCAGTCTCTAGCTCATAAGTAGATTTCGGATCGATATGCACTAAACAACGGCAAAATATGCATGCAAATATGCCCTAAAAATCACGAAAATATACACTGAAAATATGCAAATATGCACTAAAAAGGGAAAATATGCATATTCGCTTATTTTAAAAGCTAAAGTTAAATGAGGAATTTTATTATCTTTAGAAAAATAAACTTGTATTACTTTAACTACACATACTTGGTGTACAACTATGATGCATTCATGTTACAATACACAACTATGTGGTTTTCGGTGTTTTCTGGCAAAAACCTGCATTTATCAGTCAAAATATTACTGCACATCGAAAATGTTCCTTCCGTATCACGTGTCATTAAGGGACAGTATTTTAAACAAGCAATGTTACTTGCCGATAAATCTGAAATTTGTGGGTGTTTGTTCCCAGGAACACTTTATTTACATTAGACAAGAATTGTATGGCAGGATTTTTCGCGTCTATTAAATGTACGTTATGAAGACATTCTTGTCCGATTGGTCTTGGCGGAGTCTGTTCCGTTATTGAATCAAACTACTCAAATGCACTGCAAAGTCCTAATTATCACTCTTCTAATCTCGTTATGGTCTTTGAAATTGAGCTGAAATGAGTATTGATAAACGCAAGATCGCTTTTAATGTTTTCAGCTCCGCAAGTATACAAGGCTTCTTGAATACATTTGGTTTCTTCGGGTTCAAACAGCCCAGTATGTGAATTTAAAATACATGTAATATATATTTATAGCCTTTTCCCTCTACTTTTGACTCCCTTTTGATCTATTGTGTATATTATGCTCTTTGTTCCATGCTAGAAAACCAGCTAGAAAACGAGTTATTGGTATTTGGAAATAACTATGTAAATTGCACTTCGTTCAAAAACTCGCACGGTATCTAGGGCCTTACATAGCGGTGGACTAAAGATTAAATGTGTAAGTAGAGAACGAGTAAACGAAGACCTTTACAGACAACGTAGTTCATATACCTAACCTCTCACAGAATGTCTACAATTGTTCTAAATGCTGCATTCCGGAACTTCAAAATTTCCGTTAAGAACTATATTTTAACATGCGTTGTTCGCAACACACGTTCCGCCTAATGAAGAGAATTTAACACTTTCTTTTTTTTACCTAATTCATGGGACCGTGATATATTTCCGTTTAAAATAAATTTCCTTCTAATAAGGGGCTTGTTGAAGGCAGTTTTTATTGTATTAAAAGCCTCTATTCAAAAAGCTTGTCTTAAATGAAAATAAATCCACTACAAATTATTTTTTGTATCCAATTATGTGTAAATTCTAGAATATTTACTTCTAGCGTAACATTGTCCGTTTTAAACAGCAATAACGATGTATAGTATTGAAACTTTAAATAGAATAAACTGATTTGAGCGAGACATGGAGTATGAATGGGAATAAGGTAAAGTTATGGATAACATAACAGAAGACTTAGAAGGAAAGTTATTTTTCGAGGGACCGAGGTGCGTATCAAAGAAACGCAAGCTTATTTTTAAATACTCTCATAAACTCTTTAAAGGAAACTCGGGAATTTATCTCCTTATCTCAGAAAGTAACTGCTGTGACGAGTTTTTAGATTTTGTAAACCAAATATTTTAATTGTAGAGCTCATTTTCGAAATTGTTGTTAATTTCTTCTCGAAATACGTTTCTTTGGGATGAACTTTGTCTAGTATGCAAACAAACAAACAAACAAACAAACAAAAAAAAAGCCCATCTGGGTTGTTTCATAGTTGCATATACTCCTTACCAGACTTGAAACTGCTATGAAAAGTGGTCAAAAAATAGACCCCTGGTGAAGTTTGAACTTTTGGTGTCGAACAAAATGGAAATGTCCTCTTCTGAAAACAAGCTTACTTACTATGAAAATATTACTTATTTAGCATACACTTTTGAAAATATATATTCTTTTTGAATTGTTTACGTCTCTCAACTTCAATCCATTGTTTCAGAAGAAAACTTCAAGAAGATTTTTCGGGCCCATTTAGTTGTAGTAGGACATCTTTGTCCATTTTTTGTCCATTTTTTCCACCTAAGAAAAAAATATGTATATACCATTCAAATTAACAAAAAAGGGCCATTTCAAAATTACGGCCACTTTGATCACGTGTAGTGCATCTTCAAATTTAAATTTTAATTATCTCAGAGTTTCTGTCTATTTTGTCCATTCAGGAAAAAGTTTGTACCATTGAAATTAACAAAGGAGGGTCATTTCAAAATTTTCGCCACTTCAATCACCAGTAGCGCGACATCTTCAAATTCGAATCTTAACAAGCTTAGAATTTTGTTCAATATTTGTGCATTCATATACCAACAACAAAACATTTTGTACCATTAAATAAACGAGGGAGGATCATTTCAAAAATTTCTCTTCGATTACCTGTAGTGCGATTTCTTCAAATTCGAATCTTAATTAACTCAGAATTTGGTCCAATTTTCGTACATATTTTCACCATCAAAAAATTCGTAGCATTCAAATGAACAATCAAGGATCATTTCAAAATTTTGGCCACTTCGATCACCGCAAGTAGTATGACATCTTTAAATTCGAATTCTAACTAGCTTAGAATTCTTTCTTTCTTTTTTTTTTTTTTTTTGGCAGATTTTTGGACCATCAAGATAGTAGAAATTCGAATATGAAAATGTCTCACTATAGGTAATAGAAGTGACCAAATTTTTAAATGACCGTCTCTGGTTTATTTCAATGGTACAGAAGCTTTTCTTGGTGGTACAAAAATGTTCAAAAATTCAACAAAATTCTGAGCTAAATAAAATTCGAATTTGAAGATACTGCACCGAAATCCAAGATATTGCAGGTGATCGAAATGGCCGAAATTTTGAAATTGTCCTTTCTCGTTTATTTGAATGGTACAAACTTTTACCTTGGTTGGACAAAAATGGACAAAAATTGGACAAAATTCTGAGCTGCTTAAAATTCAAATTTGAAGATGTCGCACTACAACTAAATGGACCCAGATTTTTGTTTTTTTTTTTTTTGGTATGCAACGCAAAATTTCAAATCCATACACACGCAACAGCAGGAACTTTAACTTTCAAGATGGTTGACGTAGAAATTTTGTTGTAGATGATTTCACATCGTTACTTATATCTTCTTCCGAAAAGGTGACAGTCATGCATCATTGCCGGTAGGTGAATCACTCACCCCTTTCTTATTCTCCTTTCACATGACCTTGGAAGATATTCGAAACAGACAACAGTGAACCGTTTAAAGATCTTGAGTTTATTTATATTAGAAACTTGAAATTCCATTTATGAGGAAAGTTGTTGGACGTTAAAAAAAAATAACAATTTAGTAGTTTCTTTAAATATGCATTTATATGCAGTAACGACATAAACATGCACGTTAGAGGCGTTTCGTGACATAATTTTTCGGTATTCATAGCCATTACAAATTCTAATTGTAGAATTCTTTCAGTATTCTAAATAAGAAAAAGGATAAAATCAATGAATGTTACCATATATAGTTATACCTAATAAAAGGTACTCATTCAAAAACAAATGCTCCACCTCATTTGTGCATGAAATCGATTCTACTTGTCAACCTGGCATTTGTTTGAAGCCTAATCTTTACTATATTTTTTATCTATCGACACTATCGATACTATCGATGCACAGAGACGATTCAGGGTTACAGCATTTCTTTAAATGTTTTTATATTTCTTAAAAAAGTAAAACAATTCTCAGTTTCTGAATTATTATGATTTCCACAAGTTTTCTGCTGTTGGAAGATTCATAAACACATTTTTTCGTTGCGGATTCATTATCAACTTTACAACGATGTTACTGATGGCACCTGAATTTGGATTGAAACGCCTGCTGTGCATAGGATCTCTGGCTCGATCCTAGCTTGCACCAAGTGCGCTTTTGTGGTGGACGAACATCATGTGCATGGTTTTTCTCTGGGTTCTCCCGTTTCCCCCACTTTTTCATTGTTTGAAGTTTTGGGACTTCTAGTATGAAATCTGTGTGACTTCTAATAAGCCCCCCCCCTTCCTCTGCACGCTACACGCCATTTCAATATGCCATTCGTTTGCCTTTTCTCCCTCAGCCTTTGCACCACCCTGTGCTTTATGGAATAAATATCCTTCCTCAGCAGGTTCACAGAACTGACAATTCACTAGTAGAATAAATGTATTTAAAGGATCAAAAGATTTGTTTGGTCGAAAATAGGCACAATTTTGCAGCCATATTTTGTATGCTGAGCTGTTCTTAATCTAGGAAAAGATTAAATCCGTCTTCATTATGTATCAGAATAAATGCCTTGAAAATGATTTCATGCATATAAAGCAATGCATTCAAAGTTGCTTCACAATTTTTATTTTTTAAAATTTATTTATTTTTATATGTTCTTACCATATACTCATACTTGAAAACACAAAACTGTTTTTTATTTTAATTTTTAATCCTTCCAATTTGTAAGTAGCAAATGAAACAATAGTGACACATTTTTCCTACAATTTTTATTCTTTTTTTTTTTAAATGAAATTTTGCAATTTTTACATTGTTTGATGTATGAAAGCTCTGCTGGGACATGGAATAAACAGCTATATAAAAGAGAAAGCTGTAGTGGACACTTTAACTTCGATATTTGACTGTAAACGAAGTTATGTATTCTCAAAAATTGCAGGGAAAACTTATGTTTATGCTATTCTTAATTGTGTTTCTGGACTAAATACTTAACCAACCTGAATCATAGAAGATATTGTTTTAATTTATTATTTCTCTGTTAATGTTGAATGATTTACGCCTTAAAATAAGCTTACAATATTCAACTAAAAAGTGGTCCCGCGTAGCATAGTCGCTAACCCTCTCGTCTTCGGTGCGAGCGGTCCCGGGTTCGATGAGGTTTTCCTGCATTTTCCTCATTCACATCAGGCAAATGCTGGGGTGGTACCTAACATATAGTTCTCAGACAGCTTCCTTGCCCAGGATAGTTTGATCTCCGAGGGACGTGAACCGTCACACGTGATTGGCTAACATGGCCATAGATGCCGAAAGCCTACAAGTCTTCTACTTACTAAATCCTTCAACTAGAGACCTGCACGGGCCGGGCTTGGGCGGTCCGACTGTTATTTCTTTGGACCGGGTCGGGCTGGCCGACACTAATTTCTCTTCAGGTCGGCCGGGCTGGGCCTGATTAACTGCAATTCTTTAATAGTTATTGACTTTCGTTAAACGATAATTGGAATAAAGCCAAATCTTGAAGAAATGTGCCCGTGAAAAATGTTACAAAGAATGCAATAGCTATTTACAGTTTGTGTTGCTTAGCGGCTCCAATTACACTATAGAGGATTTCAGGCATTGCGCGGTAAATTGAGCTCTGACCTTGACCTTCACTGCACCCAAAATATGACAAGAAGGGGTGGGAAAATTTCGCCTATCGCTAAACAATATTTCCATCTTCACTTTATGCTAAAAATCAATTAAGTTAGATTTATGTTACAGGAAATGGACTTTTTGTTCTCTCGATGATAGGCAAAGTTCTAGGGGAGACAAGCCTCAAGTTGTGAACCAGAGTTTACAAAATGTTTCTGAGGGCTAGGTCAAGTTTAATACTAAGTTTTGAGAAAGATTGGCGCTCGAGCTAAAATTTTTAAAAAAAATATCGGGCTGGGACCAAAAACTTTTAAAATGTATGGGACCCGGGCCAGCCTTGGGCCAAGAATTTTAAAAAAACTTATGGGGCCGTACCGTGCTGGGGTCGGAAATCTCCAAAACTTTTCGGGCCCGGGCTGGGCCGGGTTTAGGTACATTATGGCTGGATTGGGCTCGCTCAGGCGAAAAAATTCGACCCGCGCAGGTCTCTACCTTCAACTAAAAAACTTAATATTTAAAATTAAATAAAACTGATTACCAATAACGAATAACAATAAAATATTAAAACAAGTAGAAATTAATATAGGTTTGGGAAATATAAAACTGATTATTATAATTGAATTAAGAATAAGAGCAGAAAGTAGGATCGTATCATTATTTACTTTCTGGATTTAAGTGGCAGCAATCTAAGAACAGAAAAGAAATTAAACATTTGAAATTACAACGCATATTTTGGACTAGTAACTGAGTGGCATTGTTTGCCATGGGAAAATTGCGGTGGAATAGATGGCACAACAAACAGTGAAATACGTAAAACGAGCTTGCAAAGAACAACAGTAGATGAAATCTGTTTAGAGAAGATTT
This sequence comes from Thermobia domestica, assembly GCF_964235325.1. NCBI lineage: Eukaryota > Metazoa > Arthropoda > Insecta > Zygentoma > Lepismatidae > Thermobia > Thermobia domestica. The sequence goes on along the minus strand of NC_137457.1, from coordinate 1,630,566 downwards.
TCGATTTCTGAAAATAAAACATTAAATGTATATTATCCATTTTCTTGTCCCACAAGAAAATGAAATGAAATCTTTAATTTTTTACGTCCCATGTTATGCTGGCTACGATAAAGGAGACTGTGATGAAGAGAAATGAATAAAATGGTGGAATGAAGAAAGTGGGAGGAAACGGGAGAACACCGAGGAAATCACACACACGGTGTTTGTCAACTACAGAGCTCACTTGGCGCGAGCTGGGATCGAACCAAGGACCCCATGCACCAGAGGTGAACGCGTTCGCTTCTGGTGCGTGGGATTCTTGGTTCCACTCATGCATACTATTTTGCTCATTTCAATAGAATATATCGAGTAGTATACATTTCATTCGTAAAACTCCAATGATATTGGAGAGTTTATGAAATATCAACAAAATCGTCAGTGATTTTTAAGAAAATCGTCTTGCAAAAACTTACTCTTAAACATCAAGTAGGCCTTTTCGATTTTTAAAGGACAAATGACCTACGTAATATTCACAGGTTGTTAATGAAATATTTATTTTTGAAATATAAAGAAATCACCTGAGTCGTTTTTGAGAAAATCATCTACAAAAACTCACCCCAAGATTAAACTAGCCCTTATGACTTTTTCAGGATAAATGAGTTGTCATATTGTAAGATTATTAATTTATGTTTCATATTAAATATTTATTTATGAAATATGAGCAAAATCGCCAGTCATTTTTGACAAAATCATCCGAAAATAACTCACTCACAAAAGTAACTACCACTTTTAAATTTTTCGAAGAAAAATTACTTCTACCACAGTATAGGATTGTTAATGAAATATTCATGTATGAAATACAGGATAAAGAATATCGTTACAGCTGGTTTCGAGATAATTGCAATTTTTAACTTACATCCTTCAATAAACTACCATTATTTTTGCTAGTAGAAAGAAAATTCACAAAATCTTTCTGAAAAATGTTATAAAAAGCTTGCGTTTCAAATTTGGTGCGAATACGTTGAATAATTTGGCCTTTAGACAAATTTACATACATCTGGAAGAACTAACGGACAGACGGACGTTCAAAAGCAATTTTTCGGCATGTAGCTACCACGAAATCCGTTAAAAGCTCGAATTTGATTTTCCATGATGTCCATATATTTTTATCTTCTATGGTCCCTCGAAAGTAAATAAAGAAGACTGTATTAATGTATAATTTATTTATTGCAATAATAATAATAATAATAATAATAATAATAATAATAATAATAATAATAATAATAATAATAATAATAAATTACATCCAGTCCTTCAAGTTTAAAATGGAAAGAAAAGAAAAAACTGTCAAACATCTGGCACTATTACTTACATTTTGTTATTACTGGAGAAATTTAAAAAATAAATATTTTTAAAAAAACAACGAGGTGAATTTTTTGATACCAAGATTACTTTTTCCACAACACTTACAGGTTACAACAATCTCTATATCTGTTGATTTCTTTAAAAGTAAAATAACCTACCAATTACACACAAGGTAAGAATTTTTTTCTGTTTCTAGTTCATACATAACTATCCTGTTACAGTTTGAACGTATTAAAAAATGATAAATTCCGCCAAATAAACAAAATATCACTTCAAATATATGTATTTCCAGTCACTTCGATCTATTTCTGGCTCTAACCTTCCTAACCGGCATTATCTGTTTAATCACAAATTAGTATTTAAAATCTCTTATCAGAGATCGAACCACAACTAACGTACGGATTGACGATTACATTATTTTGTAAAAGTAAAAATGTCCTCGGTACTGAGCGTAAAATTGTGCGTTGTTTTACGCTGAAACTCACTGATACTTCGAGTTGAATTCATTCACTCTCACAGCTTGAAAAGAAGTTAACTCATGATAAAAATTCACGAAAACGAGCTAGCTCAAATGAGCGCGCTCATTTACAACCCTGCATAAAACTGTATTTGAAATCTTGAAGGCATAGTACCTTGATAAAGAAATATTTGGAATACCAGGAAGCAAACAAATATTTGAGCTAGATTTGTGGATATCATCAACCCATTATAAAAATCTGCACTAATGATATAAAGCTGATACTTTGGCTGATACGGGGTCGTTTCATTACTGTTCTGTGAAGTGAGATCCAGACCCGAGTGACCCGGATAAAGTCATGACTCAGTTGACCCAAATAAAACTCATGATTCAGGTGAACTGGATAAACTCCTTGACCCAGGCAACCCTGATAAATGTGATCCAGATAAAAGTTGTGACCCAGGGAACTCAGATAAAAGGGATGACTAAGGTGACCTGGATAAAAGTCGTGAATGAATTGATCCAGGTGACATGGATAAAAGTCCGTGATCCCACGGTGACTCGATAAAAGTCCTGGTCCATTTGACCCGGATAAATGATGTGACCCAGAGTAATCCGGATAAACTCAGGTTATCCGTATAAAAGTAGTAACCCAGTTGACTCGGATAAATGGTATGACCCAGGTGACCCAGATGAAAGGTTTGACCCAAGTAACCCAGATAAAATTCATGTTTGAGCCTGACTAGGATAAAAGCCGTAGATCTGTTGACCTCGGTAAAAGGAGTAACTCAGGTGATCTGGTGATCCTTCCCATTGCTGTTGGGTACCTATAATGTTATATCAGCTAATGAATATGTTTCACAAAAAGATTATGAAGAAAACATTTTAAACTAATTAAATATTCGCGCCACTATTGAGGAGGAACACAAAGTTTTGCCTGAGAGAATAGAGGGAAATACGCAACAGGAGAATAAATAAAAGTAATAAAAAATATATTTTTCATAACTAATGATGATTTTAGAGACGTTTGACGAAAATAAGTAGAAAATTAGGCGCTCTAGCTGGAGTAGTATCACGAATGAGAAAAATAAAAGGTAGAAGAATTGCGTGGGATTTTTGAAAGAAATATTAAAAGAGCCAAGATATCCCTTAACAGAAGTCAAGAAGCAGGGAGTCAGAAAAATCTACAGAGAAGTCGAGAGGAAGAATTAGTCAGGGAGACATAAGAGGGATGAGATATAAGCGAAAGTCATTCCGTTTAGCGTTTTTTTTTTATATTGTTCTATTCTTTTTCGTAACTCCTTCATTCTTTTAAGTCCCATACCACCAGACAACTCCCAAGAAAACGTCTTAAAAATGAGAGAAAAGATTCCGCCAGTTAATTCCAAACCAACATCCCTCCCCCCCACTCTCTCCAAACCATCATGTTTTTCTCCACCGATCCACCAATCCGTGATCTCTTTCTTCATTTCTCTAATCCCAAAGCCTTTTCATAGCGGATGACGTAATTAGGATTGGTTGGGTACTATGACAACCGGAGTTTTAATTTCCTAAGCTCTTTCCTTATTCTTTCCTCTTCTTTATCATCATTTCTCCTTTCGTCATAATCCTTGGTAAAAGTTATTCTTATAATCTAACTGGGGCAGGAGACCCTTGTTTCTGTCTCTCTTTTTTTTTTTCGTTTCTAGAAGAAATAGTGATGCGGATTTTTATGGATGGCCGACAGAGGACTCTGCTGGGCGGAAATAAGAGTAATTCGCTCGATTAAGAATAATAACGATTAAAGAAGCCACAAGAAACGGGGGAGAGAAATAAAGTGCTTAAGAAAAAAAAAGGCAGTTAGATATTTCTTTCGTAGAGCTTCAAATTATTCGTTCTCTTCTCAAAGCTTAGTTAGGTGCCGATTACTCGAGACCAGTCAAAAGTTTGGCATTTTTACCATTTTTTTAAAACAGAAATTTCATCAAATATTTTATTCATTGATTTTAGTATATCCAGTGTTCGAAGTGGAAAAAAAGCAAAGACGGTATGTTTTATTACGATTTTAACCCGACGTCAGTGGCGTAACTAAGGGCTTGGGGGCCACCCCGCAGACAACATGGAATGGGGCCCCTTCTCTACGTCCTACAACACGATTTGGAGCCCCGTGATGGCTTGGGGCCCTCCCGCAATGTGGGGTCTGCGGGGCCCTTATTTACGCCCCTGCCCGACTTACCGTCTATGTAAATGTTGCAATACAGTGAGGGTATGTTGCCTAAAGTATTGCATTTCTATTTACATAATGACTGAAAACCACTGGAGAGCTTCTCTTTAGTTAGGGGGGGATAGAGAAACTTAGATCCCTCGCCAACAACTTTCTGAACAAAAAATATTCCCTTACTTATATTATAGAGAATTATAGACGAAAATGCTCAGAAATCGAGTTTTTATATTAATAATTTCCTGCGAGGAAAGTTCCCGGACCCTCACTTGACTGAGGGGTATTTTAAACTCCGGAAGAACCGGCCCCACTGCAGACAACCCCTAAATTCTCTGATGCTCAACACAAGACATTTATATAAATTGAGACAAGAAGACCGCACACGTACATACGAAAGAAACAATTCAATATGGCACATCAAAATATAAACTAGATGAACTTCTTTGAAGACATCTCATTTTAAAAACAAAAGGTTGGAAAAGATAAGAAAAATGTCGGTTTTGTCAACTTAGAAATTATTTCTATATAAGAAATAAAGTCCTTTTACGTGTAAAGCTATTCGTCAATTATTGTGTACAAAAATGAATTTATTAAAAGTATTTAGCATCTACTCTCCAGTGACGGTATGCCTTCATCACTGAAAAACCAGAGGCGGTATTTCATTCCACTGCGTACCGTCTCACTTCGACCACTGAGTATATCATAATAATAAATAGCATTGCCTATGAGGGATTTCTCCTCTCGCAACCTGAACAAGAGTAAAGACGAGAAGTACATTTTAAAATTCGAGATTAATGAGAAGGATTTGTCAACGTCTAAACATACACAAACCATTACACAATAATAATCTAATAATAACCAGTGGAGCATTGCTAGAATGAACTTAAAAAATATTTAATTTTTCTTATTAACTTCTACAGGCTTTATACCAATTGTTCTATATACTTTATTGTTATACTCATTAAACAATTCTTGTAATATATCTATCCATTTATAATTTCCTTAAGTACTAATTTTTTTTCCACATATTTTGTTTAAGAGTTATGTTGAAACTAGGGATGGGCAAAACTAGTTTTTATAAAAACCGGAAACCGGTTTCTAGAAAATCCGAAACACGAGAAACCGATATTTCGGTTTTCTCCAAAAAAACCGGTTCGGTTTTTACAAAAACCGGTTTCGTTTTTGTCCAAAACCGGTTCGGTTTTCACCGAAACTGGTTTCGGTGAAATCTTTTGGAAGATACATAAATCTATTTATGCGGAAACAGATTCGGTTTCCGGAGAACAACGAAACACTATTCTGGTCAGAAATAGAACAAATTTTGCAAAAACTGAAACCGAATCCGGTGAAAAACCGAACCAGTTTTGGAGAAAACCGATAACCTGTTTCGGAGAAAACCGAAACCAGTTTTGGAGAAAACCGATAACCTGTTTCGGAGAAAACCGAAACCAGTTTTGAAGAAAACCGAAACCGGTTTCGGTGAAAAGCCAGACCGGTTTTTACAGAAAACCGAAAACTGATAAACCGGTTTTTGTGCCCACCACTAGTTAAAACGTTCTACGATATGTTGTTATACTAAGATACATTCTTAAAAAGGGGGTGATCAAAACTGAAAAATTCGCTAAATATCATCTCTCTATGACTTACGGTTCCCCAGATATGACTCCTTAAATCTCCCGAAATCGGAACTTTTTTTGTGACAATATCCCGGGAACGGTAAGAGTAACGCGAAAAATTGTCAAAAAAGTTCTCAGATAGTTTCTGATGCTCTATCGAATGGACAGCTCAAAATTGAAAAATTCGCAAATAACAGACATACATACACATACACATAGAGAAATCAGTAATGAACTTTTTAAAGTCGTTGAAAATGGTTTCAATGTTATATCATGCCTTTTCGTGAACCTCTCGTGATTGGGGAAGGGCTCTGGTAACTTCTAGACGAAATGAAGAGAAAACTCAGGATATAAATTTTGTACATAAATTTAGAAACCTAAACGACGAAAGTTTTCCCCTTATATTATAATTATAAGGATTTTATTAACACAAGCCAGAAATTGTGATTACTGTTACATGTTTCACTGTTCTTTCGAATCCTGATATATCGTTCGAAATTCATGTAGATTAAGAACATAGATTCATAATCTAATGACTAGCATAGACTCTGAGAGAAGTATAAAATTGATTTTCAATGTCTTAAGAACCGCTATTAAATTCGAATCTTTAAATTTTACTACGTAACATTACACGAAGTGATAGCTTTCGTAAGAGTCCGGAGAGAGTTGGATCGTGAGCGAGCATAGGCAGGCGACAAGCATAACAGGTTAGGGTACTAATCGCTTCCAACTGTCACTTAGAATATATAAACTTAATTAAGTTTTCAGAATATATTTTACGTTTTATGTACTTGTTACTATGAGGACAATTCGATAAAAAGTGCCATTTCGTTATCGATGATATACAATCGCAGATACAAAACCTTTATTGTACACACTAGAAAAATACAACACTTTTCAACATATTCACCATTCAAATTGAGGCACTTTCCATAACGTTTTACAAGGTTTGAAATTCCTTCTGCAAAAATCTCTCCTGCCTCTGAAAGGAGAGGCGCTAACAGGATTGCGAAGCGCATTATCATTGACGAAGCGGCGCGACTGTTTCATGTGCAAGAAGATTTTTAGCTGAGTTCATTGAATGCACGAGCTCATTGCCAACTACATATGGGCGCCCGTTCTTGCCGCATCAAGCACGTCAGTTCGTCCATCTTTAAACATGCAACATCATTCCCGTACTGACACCTTCACTCATTATGTTTGCTCCGTAAAAACTACACAGTTCGAGATGAATCGCAGCTGCCGAAAGTTTTCTTGCACTCAGAAATCGTAATCTCGGACTCCTCTAAAAAGGATCACCGACTGCATACGAACGAACGACTTTTGCCTAAACTTTATTTAGTTTTGTACTATCTGATTTCATTCGTGCTATATAGCTATTACAACTAGGTTATCAAGGTTATTAGAGGAGAAAGATCCGACAGAAAAGCCTTGTCCTCTAGGTCGTGGATTGACGTAAGGTCGGCAGCCGGTTGTAACAACAATTACCAAATCAAATATGGGTCGAAAAGGGAATGTGAATAAGAAAAAGGCCGCTTCGATAATGACAATGCTGTTAGCACGTGAATGAGAAGCAGCCATGAGCTGGCCGGTAGCCCTAAGGTTGTGAGGAGTGAACAAGTGTTACCCCTTAACAATCAATGGAAGGGGATAAAGAAGCGAGTTCACAAATAACAGATAGAATAGTAGCGTCGAACGTCGTAACCTTGACAGAGGTAGGAGCTATCGGAAAGAAGAAAAGTAACAGTAGGATGCATTCATAAGACTAAATGGAAGCGTTCAAGGTCAAAGGAAATAGGACATGCATACAAATTTATATGTAGAACAACAGAAAAATGATACTTTGTCTTGGATAAGAATGTAGAGGAGAAATTGGTGAATATGAAGAGAATAATCAACAGAATTATAATAGTCAAGCTCGTGTTAAGAGAAAAAGAAACCATGAATATAGTCATAGCCAATTCAACACAAGCATGTGATGAGAAGACAAAGCAGAATTTTGGATGGATCTAGATAGTACTCTGCAGAATTGTTCGTCACATGAGAAGCTTATCTTAATGGAATGTCTAAATGGGTATGGAGGACGATCAAAATCAGGATATGCCAGAATAATTGGAGGATATTGGTTGGAAAACAGAAATAAGAAATGTTAGTACATATTACAAATGACGGAAGCATATGAACTTGATATCCTGAATACTTTCTATAGGAATAAAGCAAAAATGTTTTCTTATAAGAGTGACACCGCAAAGTCTCAGATCGACTTCATCTTATAGAGGAGACAAAACCTACCCAATGCAAAAGACTGCAAAGTAGTATCAAGTGACAGTCTAAAGGAGCAACACCATCTCGCAATACCCAACATCTGCATCATGGAAAAAAGTAGTAAGATGACAACAAAATGTTCCTGTTTGAAGGATATGGTGGAAACTATATGGAACAAATGCTGAAAAGTTAAAAAAAAATGTCGCGTCACAAGTATTGCAAATGAAGGAAGAGGGTGCACGTGGAAGAGGAATAGACTAGGATATTAGTAGTACTAAGAGGAACTGCAAGAAAATTTGTGGGAAAAAGAAAAAAAGGGTCTTGTTTTATAAAGAAATGTGGTGGTAAAATAAAGAACTTCAAGCAGCTGAAGGAGAAAAGAAACAATACAAAAATGGCAGAACGGTTTGGGTACAAAACCTCGCGGCCAGAACCTCGCGGCGACAACCTCGCCTCCCAAAATCTCGCCAGGCCGAAACCTCGCCTGGCCAAAACCTCGCCGCCCAAAACCTCGCGGGACAAAATCTCGCCGGGCCAAAACCCCGCCTGGCCAAAACCTCGCTGCCCAAAACCTCGCGGGACAAAATCTCGCGGGGCCAAAACCTCGCCACCCAAAACCTCGCGCCCCAAAATATCGCCATACCCAAAATCTCGCGTGACCAAAATGTAAATGTTCCAACTGATGATAAGGATGACGGTATAAAAGACGCTGTTTCAGAAGAAGTATCACGGGTATTTGACCAAGTCCCGCGATACCATATGAAAATTCTATTTCTGTATTAGAAGATTTCAATGTGAAGGTAGGGCGACAAGATGTTTTTAAACTGGTTATAGGGAAAGAAAGTCTGCATAAGGAAAGTAATGACAACTAACGAGGTTAGTTTCGTGAACTTTGGAACATCCAAAAACTTAAAATTTTAACAAAAATCTAAAAATATTAATGAAAATATGAAACAATATATGAGTTTTTACGACGTCCCTTGATTATGTCCTATAGGTTAAAGGAGACGTAGATGACCAGGATGAAGGAAACGATCGAATAAAGAAAGTGGGAGGAAACGGGAATAACCCGAGAAAGCCCACGCACACGATGTTTTGTATCTTATTATTATTATTATTATTATTATTATTATTATTATTATTATTATTATTATTATTATTATTATTTGTAATGTGGAATTGCATATTAGGAAACACATTGGGTAAAGCGGCGAGGTTTTGGCACGGCGAGATTTTGGGCGGCGAGGTTTTGGCCCGGCGAGATTTTGGCCCGCGAGGTTTTGGCCACGCGAGGTTTTGGCCCGGCGAGATTTTGTCCCGCGAGGTTTGGCCCGGCGAGATTTTGTCCCGCGAGGTTTTGGCCACGCGAGGTTTTGGCCCGGCGAGATTTTGTCCCGCGAGGTTTTGGCCGGCGAGATTTTGGACGGCGATATTTCGGCCGCGAGATTTTGTCCGTATACTGGCAGAACTCTGCGAATGTAGTAAAAGGCAAAGCTTATGATGAGTTGTAAAACAACCTGGAAACAAAGACAGAGAAAGAAAAGATTATTTACAAGCTTTCGAAGGTAAAAAAGAGACAAAGGAAAAATATTTTGCGTGTGCGCTGCCTCAAAGATGAAAATAAAACGACGTTCTGACAAACGAGGAGAAGCTAATGAAGCGGTAGAAGGTATTTCGAGAAATTTCTGAATGATAAAAACCAGAGAGAAACTTGCAAAATTCTACTCATAAATGAGAAACATGTTCGGCTTGTACCTATGGTAGAGATGGTAAATGCCATAAGAAAAATGAAAAGAGATAAAGCTCCTCGACTGGATAATATCTCTATCGTAGCATTGAATAGTTTAGGAAAAGAAGGATGCAGTAATTTACCTGGCTTTTTAATAGGACACTGGAAGCAGAAGATAGGCGAAGAGAATGGAGAAGCAACTACGTTGTATCTTTCTTCAAGAAAATGTGCAAAGAACGTGGTTTTTACAGGGGAATGAAACTCATTGCCATGCTATGAAGTTCTGAGAGAAAGTAATAGAACAAAGATTGAGAAAAAGGACAGAAATAACATAAAATCAATTTGGTTTCAGACCAGGACGGTCTAGAACGGATGAAAATACTTTCACTTAGATGCTAATGGAAAAGTACAGAGAATACTAGGTAGATCTACATATGGTTTTCATCGACCTACAAAAAGCGTATGATGCAGTACCACGAGATATCATTGGGTGCGCACTAAATAAATGTGTTCTGAAAACTTACATTTGAACAATTCAAGATAGGAACTAGTTATGATAGATGTTAGCAGAAGAGTCAGGAGCTAGTGTCGAATAACAGAAGAGTCTTTATTTTAAAGTGGGACTTCATTAGGGATGTAGTCTTAGCCCATACCATTTGGCAAACTGTGATGGACGAGCTTAAAAAGGATATCCACGAGTTAGCACCTTGAAATATGTTATTTGCAAACGATTTCGTACTGGTGAGTGAGACAAGGCAGTACTGCAAGGAAAATTTTGTACCTAGAGGAGCGTTGGAGAGCAAAGGGCTTGGAATTACTAAAAATACTCGTAAGACATAAACTTACTTGATCCATTCAGCAAAAATGTAATCAAAAATTAAAAAAAAATACCACTTGACGAAAAATAGGTGTTAATGACGCAGATTTTCAAGTACTTGGGATCAATACTACAGAAAAATGCAGGAATAGAGGAAGATGTAATAGCAGAATTAGCAATAGTTGGACAAAATGGAGAGAAATGGTAGGAGAATTGTTGATTGATTTTTGAGTTTAACGTCCCGTTCAGCAGCGAGGCTATATGAGACGTGGACCTACTGATTAACGTGGAATCCGAACCACATGAGCTCCCGCCGGGAATCGAAGGTAGGAGAATTGTGTGACCGTAGGCTACCAATACGCTTTAAAGGTAAAGTTTAATAAACAGTAAAATGAGACCTGCCATATTACACGGAACAGAATGTTAAACGACGAAAAAAAAAAAAAGAGGAACAGAGTTTGCATATGGTGAAGATGAAGATACTGCGGTACATGTGTGGAGTGATGTGGAATATATGTGATCCAGGAAACAGTAAAGATGAGGTCAGTAATAGAAAAACTGCAAGTAAATAGACGTCAGTGATTTGGACATGTAAGAAGACGACATATTTTCAGAAGACCTTCATTCTACTTTGAAGACTACGTAATTTTGCTGAAGACTCGTGTCAATCTTCAGGATTGCTTGGAGCAGCAACTATATTACTTCGTGGGATTATACCGGCGACTTTTCCCCAGTGCTAATCCCCTAAGTGCATTAGTGGTGTGAGAAAAGTATATCTAGTGGAATTATTATCTTAGTCTTCTATCCTAATATATAAAGTGACAAAGAGCTATAGCGCAGTGAGAATGTGAAGTGTGATTTTATTAAAGGAAATAATTATACATATTCAGTGTTAAGTGTTGTGATCGTTTCTCTTCGTCATTTTTCTTCAAATAGTATTTTAATAAATAAGCATAATGTCGTTTAATTTAGTGTGTTTTTGTTGTGTGTATGAGTGATGTTTGTGTGCGTTGTGGTCTGAGTGACGTCTGATCGTCCGTGAGGTTTTCGAGACGAGACATCCGGACCTCTCGGCGCCTAATGCTCATCTTATTATTGAGACCGGCTGGCAATTCGGAGAAAATTTAGTAATCCCTTTTTGGGGATGTCCAACGTCCTACCTAGGTAAGTCCAGGTCCCCGGAAGATACTCATTGACAGGACCACGGAGGACAGACTACGGAAAGCGGTTACATAAATAAATGGTACCCGAACAGCGACCCGACACCAGGCGATTACAACCTCCCGAGTAGAGGCTATAGAACCAGTGCCGAAGCTTTAATTTCTTGGTGGAAAGCAGAGGGACAGATATTTTTGGGGCGCAGGGGGCAGCTATTTTTTTGCATATTAAAAATAATAACTTTATATTACATAATCTATATTATAATACAACATGTCAGGGCAGATCTGTAGCTACGGGGAGCACTCGGAAGACAAACCCTCCAAAACTTGGTAGTGCTTCCCAAGTGAACGATTTACACAAATTAGTTGACATATTTTACATCAGATTTATTAGTGTAGATAATCGTTCATCGGTTGGTGCTAGTTTTCGTCATTTCGGAGCTAAAATAGGGTAAGTATTGAAGTAATTGGGGAAGTGGGGAGAGCATAAGGGAATCAAAAGCTAAACAAGAACGACTATTAACCTAATCTCAGCATTATTCTGTGATATTTAAATTAGGTGTGGTTTGATTGACAAAAGCTTTTGGAATAAATTCTATGATGTATAACATCAAAACAAGAGGTGAAAATGTTAGAGAACGCGGGGAGAACGCACCTCCAAAAAATATGTACGGCGTCTCCCCACTTCCTAAGAAATTACAATGGACAAAGATAGGCAAGGGGACGGCGTGACAACATGCCGATACCTACCATCCGCCTACCTTTTCAGATTTACTTTTACCCCTGATCAAAACTGTATATATTCTAAATTAAATAATTGTAATCTTTTATTCAGCTATAATTCGAATCTCAGTAGGTTACACTCAACATATAAAATGTATTTTCGGTAAGAGCGATCATAGTAATTAACACGTCTCGCAACTACGTACTCTTGAAAAGAAACTTGAATTCGTTCTTATTCTAGTAACAATTCTTTTTCTTTCATTTTTATGTTGATACTACACATTTGTTCCTACATGTCCTGTTAAATAGTTTTACTGGAGAATCTTAAATGGTACAAACAATTTAAACTTTGTATTCAAATGTGTGAGTATTATAAAACTTAGATATTCACACTTTTGAATGAAGATATATTACTCACAATATGCTAGTTTATCAATGTAGAAAGTTATTAATTTGGAACCAATTATCCAAAGAGTAGTTCTTTCAAATTTTCAAAGTATATTGTTTTATATTGTTCATCTTAAGTCTGAGTATAATAACAAGAGAAGAAAATATTGAGTTTACAGTGGTGGTGTTTCTCTTTTTCAAGATTGTATGGCAAAGTTTATTGTTCACCGCCCGATAGAATCAAATGCTCAAACCAATGATCCACAAGTGATTAAAATGAACAGTCACGGTGAAGTATCTGGCATTGAAGAATCAGTAGATAATATTCAGAGAAATTTGTCATGTGCAAAAGTTACAATCTCGAATTGCATTGCACAAGCGACTTATTTTGAGGATTAAAGATCTGCTCAGTCCAGCCAAGTGAGTACCTCGAAACAAAGTTCGGTCAAAACGAACGTATTTTCCAAAGTCAGTGGTATTACACGTTAATTGATTAGAATATACTATCTTAAGGGCCCAAGTATCCTGCTATGTTTGTAGAAAGTTTTTAAGGAACAGTCTATGGAGTCAGACTTTCACTTGGCAGAATTTTGCAATTGAAAGTTCGTATTGAAACGGGAGAAACGATTCGAGAAGCGTACTTCTTCTAAGAGCCACATAGAAGCAGTTCAAATTTGGGAAGAACTTAAATTAAGGCAGTACAGGAGAAAATATATTAATATAATTCTAGGTGCGGAACGGATAGAAGAAACAGGCACTATGTTATGTGTGTAACTGAGGTAATACAGTATCTGTCATAAATGAGCTACCACATCGTGGGGACCGAGGATGTGGACTCAAAGATCTACAAGCATTAAATCAAGTTTTACTGGACTTTTTTATGGCACTGTTCGAGTTCAGAATAAAAAAAAATCGAAACTGAAGTCCATAGCTAACGCTGAATGTACGTCAACTGAAGTTCAGAATGAAATAATAGATGTATTGGCAGATGTGGTATTGGTCAAATAAGAACAGAATACGACGAAAATGAATGACAGTTTCTTTACTTGAAAACACATGAAACATGAGTTTCCTCTGGTGTGGAAAATGTATTACTAGTTGTGAAATTTGTGAATAAAGGAAAGGCGCATGAACATTTATTGGAAGCCATTTTCTTTCAAGATCGCACAATTGATTTTATTTCCTTGACGTGACTGTTTCTGATTATCCGTTTTCCGCGTTATTATATGTAATTATTAGATTGGTAAGTTGGCTAAGTAAAATTTAGCATCTCTTTCAGCAGCAAGGCTGTATAAGACGCGAATCTATAGCTGAACGTGGATCCGAACCACACAAGCTTCTACCGGTAATCAAACATAGGTCTCCGGCTCCTGAGACATGTACACTAACCAAATAGCCATAAGAAAGCACAATTATTTACATTAAATTGGCTAGTTACGTTCATGAAGATTGGCCATGTTTAGTGTGGTATGAAATAGATTTACCGGAACCACGAATGCTCAAAGGCTATGACTGAGGCTGTTGCACGCAAGACGAAATTAGATCTTTCGTTTCTGAATGATGTCGTAAAAATGTTATCTTATCTCGAAAAGTATCTGTTTGTATTGCGAGAGCATTGCTATTTCAGAAAAATTTATATCCTCTTGCAATTAATATTAGTGACCGGCAATTATTTATTTTATCAACGAAATGTAAGTATTATAGTTATCAGTATGACCATTGTCTCTTCCTTCTCATTTTAGGTTGTCTTAAATAAGAAACATAAAAATGTGTGACATCTTGTGAATTTGTGTATAAAATCATTTCATTTTTGTTTGTTTCTCAGTTGTATCACTCCAAATTTCATGATCTTACTAAAAGAAATTATTTGAATTGGGAAGTAATAAAAAGATAACGAGTCAATCAAAAGTTAATGAGGGATGGCAGTGTCTTTTAGAAATCTTGTGTGAAAAAAAAAACAATATCCATATTTAACACCGAAATGGAGTATCTTGCTCCGTAATTAAAACAACCCTTTTGTGAAAATTTTCAACACCATACGAATCAACTTCAAACAGGTGATGATTTAGCTGTTAAAATATCTCTTTGTGAGTATATCTTTCTTCAACTACTTGCCGGCGATATTGGAATTGGTTAAATACGAATTCCTGTTTCGCCGAACGTGGGCCGACAACTCAGGTGTGCGTTATTCTTGATGTTTAAGCCATTCTGCGAAACAGGAATCGCCAAAACAGGAAGACACAGTTGTAAAATTCCCCTATGTTCAATTATGCTAAAACAAAAGTCTTCTTCTAAATACCCGGCTATTTGAGGAGATCGCAAAGCGTATTTTTTGCTCATGCGTACTCTTGGAATACGCTGACCATGTATTTAAATGTAGATGTCTCATAAACGCGAAATCAATAAAATCGCTGAGAAAACGTCAGCTCGAGCGTATTTGGTGCGGGTCGGAACAATAGACCGCCTGCTGTTTAAAAGATTTCAAAAGGAAAGGAAAAAAAAAAGGAAAGATGTGTTGCCAGGCAAAGGGGTTGTAGCAAGAAACAGCTTCTTGAAAGATGGTTTGTGCAGAGTATTGGAACTTTGCTATTACACACCTGGACCTGGCAAAAAGACCTGGAAGGAAACCCTGGCTGGCTCACAGTATGATTTACACATCTAGTGAAAGTGAAATTACTGAATAACCACTTTGGCCGCGTTCGCTACAGGAGGTAATGCTTTCTCAAATAGCCCAAGACTAACATCTTTTCCCTATTAGCCGGGGTCAGCTGATACTAAAACAGAGATAAGAATCACAATTGAAGCGGAACTTATAAATTCACTTCTAGAGATTTAGTTATGAACTCTTAATAATAATAATAATAATAATAATAATAATAATAATAATAATAATAATAATAATAATAATAATAATAATAATAATAATAATAATAATAATAATAATAATAATTTATTTGTACTTTACACCCAAAGGCAATTACAAAGTACAAAGGTTATACATCATTATCGAAGGATATGCAACCCAACTCCAAATATGGAACTAACATTGGTAACACGAAATAGTACTCGAATAGGAATATTTTTTCTCTTTACATATGCTGTACAAAAATATTCTACAATTTATCATTTAGTAACTGAAAACACTTTCGCTTAAAGGTCTTAAATTCATGCTGAAATAAATCCAATCCCATAGACTCAATTTTGTTACCTGCATCACATAATTTAAACAGTGGTGAATTCCTGTTCACATTTATTCTGTTTTCAGGCATATAAAAAACATGTCTACCTCTCAGATTTTGCCGAGGACAATAAAAAGGTAATCTACTTAATAAGAATGCGTTATCTTCCTTGTTATCGATTAATTTTTTAAGATATAGTACTCGCTGTATAAATCTCCTATTTTCAAGTGACAATAATTTGAATTTTTTTAAAAGTTCATCATAAGGAACATAACGAGTTTGAATACCATATATTTTATACGCAGTATATCTCAATAACTTATTCTGAACTTTCTCTATTTGCTGTTTTCTACGCTGATAAAATGGATCCCAAACAATAGATGCATATTCTAGTTTGGATCGAACAAATGCATTATACAACGATAAAATAGTCCCTTGATTTTTAAAATAACGACTTGACCTCTCAATAAAACCCAGCATTTTAAAAGCTTGGTTAGTTATTATATTTATATGATGTTTAAATTTCAAATTAATATCAAACCAAACACCTAAATCTCTTATAATTTCCTTTCTTTCTAACATCTGATTCCCAATAGTATATTCAAATATTGTGCGTGCTTTATTAAGAGTAAAAGTCATTACATAACATTTTGAAACATTCAACTGAAATTTATTTCTCCTACACCACTCATTAAGCCTATCAACATCCGTCTGTAATTTAATACAATCACTTTCCGTGCGGATTTCTTTGTATAATTTGGTATCATCTGCAAATATTAAGCATGAACTATATTGAAACGTATTGGGTAGATCATTTATCATAATAAGGAAGAGTAAAGGACCCAAATTTGATCCTTGAGGTACCCCAGAATGCACTGTGAATTCCTTAGATTTAATATTATTAAAAATAACATATTGAATTCTTTCATTCAAATATGAATGAAACAATTTGACCAGTTCTTGCGATATACCAAATGTTCTCAGTTTACTAAGAAGTACCCCATGATCAACCAAATCAAAATTACGTTTGAAATCTGTATATACTACATCTACTTGAGACCTTTTATTAAAAGAATCATTAATTACTTGATTTATCGTCTGCAAATTTGAAATAGTTGATCTATTGCGTCTGAAGCCATATTGAGAATCCGATAAATTCGTAGATACATGATTAAACATATGTTTATAAATGATTGCTTCGAATATTTTAGCAGGAGATGATATTAGATTTATTGGTCTGTGATCTTGTATTAATCTTACCGGATTAATCTTAGGAACCGGGCAAACCGCTGATATTTTAAATTTCGCAGGAAATTTACATTGAGTCAAAGACAAGTTAAACAAATAAGTCAATGGTTTAATAAAATATTCTTTACAACCCTTGAAAATATAGGACGGTATACTATCATGGCCAAACGATCTTTTACTTTTCATTTTGTCTATTGCTTCTCCAACTTCAGCTTCGCGGATCTTGTCTAAAATCATTATATCTACACTTGAAGGAATTTCAATAGAACATATTTCATGTAGATCTATATTAGATGGTTCACAACTATAAACAGATTGAAAGTGTGTAGCAAAAGCTTCACATTTTAACTTAGTATCAATAATTTTTTCGTCGTTATATTCAAGGACAGATTGATTCATATTAACTTTTGAGCATCTTCTATTATTTATGTAATTCCAAAACTCCTTAGGTTCATTAGCAATATTCGCTTCTACCTGATAATTATAATTTTGAAAAGCTAATTCAATGCTACACTTAATTTGTTTCCTAATATCTACAAAGTGCATGTAATCAGAATAACGCTTAGATTTTTTAAATTTACGTCTAATGCGATCTTTCTTCTTTAAATTTTTTATTATTTCAACAGTGAACCAAGGCGGATAGGAACGTTTACTCTTAACCTTTTTGGGTGCGCATTCATCAAGTACCTTGTATAATTCAGAATAAAAATAATTAACACCTTCATCTACATCATTAATTACGTACAAGGAATCCCAATTTTTTTCTTTAAGAAGCTGATACAGCTTCAGAAAATCACATTTGTTAAAATTATAAACTGCGTCACCAAGTTCGTTATAGGTTTTACAGTGTTTTAGAAACTGAATACTAATACTCAAACTCGGGTGATGTCTATCTTCTTGGACAAAGCAAACGTCTGATTTGGCAACTTCAATATTAGGTATGTTAGTTAATACTACATCTAAAATTCTATTGTTTACGTTTCTAACAGTGTTTAATTGCGAAAAATTCGAGAAGCTCAATTTGTGTAAAACATTAGTTTCCAAATTAGACAAAGTTACGAAATAATTGCCATTCATATATTCTGTTAAGAGCCCAAGATTGAGATCACCGATAATGAGAACATTATGGGACAATGATAGTTCTTTGAATCTTTCAATATTTCTAAAAAAATCTAAATAATACTCTTCTTTGCTATAGGGAGGGAAATATATTACACAAACGTATATAAAAGTTGAATTAGATAACTCAATTCTGACCCACAAATCTTCATAGTTCGGTAATTCAAATTCATTTAATCTCTCTGAAGTATAATTATTGTTAACAGCTAAGAGCACACCACCCCCATCACGCATTCCGCAACGTTCCAGATCTCTATCCTTCCTAAAAACTTGATACTTGTTATCAAACAGTTCAGTACTAAATATTTCAGCTTGTAACCATGACTCAGTAATAGCCACACAGTCAAAATCATACATAGTTGAGCTCAGATAAAAATTATTAACTTTTGTTTTTAAACCGTTAACATTTTGGTAGAATATATCAAATGTGCTATTAACTACTGACATACTGCTATTAACTACTAGAATAGTTTGTAATATCAATAAATACATAGTGTTGTGGACTATTTTTGAACAAGTACTCTTCTTACACGACAGAATAGTAAATATTTTCCCATAATGCTATATAGGTTCATTAAAAAATACTATGTACCAGTCATCATACTTAAATAGATTTAAATAGTATAATATCATTAAAAATATTGAAATTACTAATCTGCTTATTATTTTAAACATTACACCTTTCAATTCACTCCACATAATATATTTAATTAAATATGTATATTTAACACACTCTTTAGACATAATTTTCGTTTACTTACTATCATCATCCAAGTATATTACTCAATTAATGGGCAAAGTGCTGTCTCCTTCATTGATGGAATTAGGGAAACCTGGCAAATCATCTTCAGTTTTTATAATCATTACCGGACTACTTTCATTTTTTCTAATTAAGATTTGGCCACTAGAACTAACCCAACAAAATTTGTGGTGAGTATTTCTCGCAGCGTTTCTTGTCTTCCAAAAAAGTTGCCTATTTCTAGGGGACAAATTTACATTCACAAAAATTTTTTGATCATCACTTCCAGAAACTAAGTTATTGCTAAACAACCCTGTATTTCTTTTACTTAACCACCTATCCCTTACCGATCGTGTCTTGAACTGCACAATTATTGCTTTTCTCTTGCTTTTATTAGTACCATTTGGAATTCGGTGTACTACATCTATATCTTGTTCTTCGCAATTTAATCGCAATTTTCCTGCCATGTCAATTACAATTTCTTTCAAATTCTCACCAACACGCTCTTGGATTCCATGAATTTCTATGTTTTTGTTACGCTCGTATTGGTTAAGATCATTCAATTCTATAGCCTGTTGTTTTAGTTGAGTTTTCAACTCTACATTTTCCGCTTTTAATTTCGTGATTTCTTTATCCCGTCTGACGTTCTCCCTAATTTCTACTTCAAACTTTTTAAGTAACTCATCATATTGATTGGACATGAATTGGACACTTGATGTTAGTTGAGCAATCTGAACACACAACGCTTCAAGCTTTGTCCCTATATCTGTAATACTAATAGGATTACCAATCGTGTTACAAGTAGTAGAATCATTAACACCCGTTAAAGCTACAGTACTCGTGGATTTTGCTTCAGTTCTCATAGAATTTTCACTCACATAACAACGTTTACACTCATTACAAATCCATTCTCTTATATTACCTGTTTGTTTCATATCAATATACATTTCCACCGAAATATTATAGCATGATATGTGAAACAATTTATTACAAGTCTTATTTGAGCATTGTAATGCATCATCATAGCGACTAATTTTCGAATTGCAGCTCGTACAGGATGACATTATAGCTATATTTAAAGCAGAACTCAGGATTCAAAATGGCGGACAATGAACGTAGTGAATGACTTGACTTCCAGGAACTGGCACCCTGCTTACTGGAAAAAAAAAACACTGTCTTAATGCAAAAGAAAACAGAACACTGGCTCAAATGTGTCTTTTTTCCTACTTATTGAGATAGTTATGAAGAAACATATATATATATATATGTATATATATTATATATACCACACTGCACAGTTGTTGTTAATATTAAAAACAAATAAATGTTATTTATTTTTAAATTTCTTATTCACTTACAAGCACACTCCACTTCCCTAGCCAGGCCTTCAGCGCCAAGCAACCAGCCTCAACAGAATGTTTGTTTACGATCTGAAGTCACCAAGTTTTCAGTTCTAGGGATCAATCACCAGCTCTATATTGCAACCAACAACTGTTATCATTACCAGTAACACTTCATGTTCACCTCACTATCTTCAACAGCTAAGAAAACTTAGGAATTCCACTCAAACACAAATATAATACGGAGCTCTTACTCTGCAGATCCTTCTAAGAAGCCATTAGCAATAGTGTCTTCTTACCTGAAGACAGAAGGAAGACTACAGAACTTTCCATATAACGGATAAGCACCTTCAAATAAACCAAACTATTATAGGAGTTCACTTGTTCTTTAAGAGATTCGAACCCAGTGATACAAAAAATAGCTCTATGGGAAATACAGGGTCAGAAAAAAAAAACATAATGGAAAGATAAATCAGTTTGCATAAAAGATTTATATGAGTAACAATAAATATTACATAATTTTAGGTAGCAAAGTTATGTGTAGTGGAATTTCTAATGCATCATCACATATTTAGTAGTAATTATTTTTTCTTATGTGGAGACTTTCTGGAGAGAAGTAGGGACATTTAAACTTAGTTGAAGGGGCTTAGGCAAAATAGTGCTGGCAACAATGACTTGGTCTCTGGTTTTCGTTATTTTCTTACCACGACCACATATACAGTAGTTATATTGTTTTCTAGAAAATGTGCTTTTCGGTAGAATACATTGTAATGTCCCACGAGGTGTTGTGTGCAAGCAAATCTTTACGCCTATGTTTATAAACATCACCACATGGTTTTACGAGAGGACACTACACATAACGTGGATCCACTAGGACCTGCAGACGACGGACTTCTGGCTCCTCCCATGAAGCAGACAACGACAACAGAGCAGCAGCGCAACCGCCGTCTGGGGACCCTAAAAATTTGATGGCCGACAGCGGATCTGTACCAGTTCTCTGTTGTCCCTCCTCTTGTTTGCTTCAGAACATTAAAAGTAACCTAACCCCAAGCCTCTAGTCTGCTTCAGGACTTCTGGCTTTTCCTTTCTCCTGACCTAGCCTGCTTTGGGACTTTGTCGGGAATCCCAGCCTCAATCGCTTAGCCTGTTTCGGGGCTCTATGACCACCTAACCAACCCACTGCTTGCTTCGAAGCTTTAGGATCCCTATCATCACTCTGCCTAGCCTGCTTCGGGGCTCTATGACCACCTAACCAACCCACTGCTTGCTTCGAAGCTTTGGGATCCCTATCATCACTCCGCCTAGCCTGCTTCGGGGCTCTGTGACCACCTAACCAACCCACTGCTTGCTTCGAAGATTTGGGATCCCTATCATCACTCCGCCTAGCCTGCTTCGGGGCTCTGTGACCACCTAACCAACCCACTGCTTGCTTCGAAGCTTTGGGATCCCTATCATCACTCCGCCTAGCCAGCTTCGGGGCTCTGTGACCACCTAACCAACCCACTGCTTGCTTCGAATCTTTAGGATCCCTATCGTCACTCCACCTAGCCTGCTTCGGGGCTCTACGACCACCTAACCAACCCACTGCTTGCTTCGAAGCGTTGGGATCCCTATCATCACTCCACCTAGCCTGCTTCGGGGTTCTGTGACCACCTAACCAACCCACTGCTTGCTTCGAAGCTTTGGGATCCCTATCATCACTCCACCTAGCCTGCTTCGGGGCTCTATGACCACCTAACCAACCCACTGCTTGCTTCGAAGCTTTGGGATCCCTATCATCACTCCACCTAGCCTGCTTCGGGGCTCTGTGGCCACCTAACCAACCCACTGCTTGCTTCGAAGCTTTGGGATCCCTATCATCACTCCGCCTAGACTTCTTCGGGGCTCTGTGACCACCTAACCAACCCACTGCTTGCTTCGAAGCTTTGGGATCCCTATCATCACTCCGCCTAGCCTGCTACGGGGCTGTGTGACCACCTAACCAACCCACTGCTTCCTTCGAAGCTTTGGGATCCCTATCATCACTCCGCCTAGACTGCTTCGGGGCTCTGTGGCCACCTAACCAACCCACTGCTTGCTTCGAAGATTTGGGATCCCTATCATCACTCCGCCTAGCCTGCTTCGGGGCTCTGTGACCACCTAACCAACCCAATGCTTGCTTCGAAGCTTTGGGATCCCTATCATCACTCCGCCTAGCCAGCTTCGGGGCTCTGTGACCACCTAACCAACCCACTGCTTGCTTCGAATCTTTAGGATCCCTATCGTCACTCCACCTAGCCTGCTTCGGGGCTCTGCGACCACCTAACCAACCCACTGCTTGCTTCGAAGCTTTGGGATCCCTATCATCACTCCACCTAGCCTGCTTCGGGGTTCTGTGACCACTTAACCAACCCACTGCTTGCTTCGAAGCTTTGGGATCCCTATCATCACTCCACCTAGCCTGCTTCGGGGCTCTATGACCACCTAACCAACCCACTGCTTGCTTCGAAGCTTTGGGATCCCTATCATCACTCCACCTAGCCTGCTTCGGGGCTCTATGACCACCTAACCAACCCACTGCTTGCTTCGAAGCTTTGGGATCTCTATCATCACTCCACCTAGCCTGCTTCGGGGCTCTGTGGCCACCTAACCAACCCACTGCTTGCTTCGAAGCTTTGGGATCCCTATCATCACTCCGCCTAGACTTCTTCGGGGCTCTGTGACCACCTAACCAACCCACTGCTTGCTTCGAAGCTTTGGGATCCCTATCATCACTCCGCCTAGCCTGCTACGGGGCTGTGTGACCACCTAACCAACCCACTGCTTCCTTCGAAGCTTTGGGATCCCTATCATCACTCCGCCTAGACTGCTTCGGGGCTCTGTGGCCACCTAACCAACCCACTGCTTGCTTCGAAGATTTGGGATCCCTATCATCACTCCGCCTAGCCTGCTTCGGGGCTCTGTGACCACCTAACCAACCCACTGCTTGCTTCGAAGCTTTGGGATCCCTATCATCACTCCGCCTAGACTGCTTCGGGGCTCTGTGACCACCTAACCAACCCACTGCTTGCTTCGAATCTTTAGGATCCCTATCATCACTCCACCTAGCCTGCTTCGGGGCTCTGCGACCACCTAACCAACCCACTGCTTGCTTCGAAGCTTTGGGATCCCTATCATCACTCCACCTAGCCTGCTTCGGGGTTCTGTGACCACTTAACCAACCCACTGCTTGCTTCGAAGCTTTGGGATCCCTATCATCACTCCACCTAGACTGCTTCGGGGCTCTATGACCACCTAACCAACCCACTGCTTGCTTCGAAGCTTTGGGATCCCTATCATCACTCCACCTAGCCTGCTTCGGGGATCTATGACTACCTAACCAACCCACTGCTTGCTTCGAAGCTTTGGGATCCCTATCATCACTCCGCCTAGACTGCTTCGGGGCTCTGTCACCACCTAACCAACCCACTGCTTGCTTCGAAGCTTTGGGATCCCTATCATCACTCCGCCTAGCCTGCTACGGGGCTGTGTGACCACCTAACCAACCCACTGCTTGCTTCGAAGCTTTGGGATCCCTATCATCACTCCGCCTAGACTGCTTCGGGGCTCTGTGGCCACCTAACCAACCCACTGCTTGCTTCGAAGCTTTGGGATCCCTATCATCACTCCACCTAGACTGCTTCGGGGCTCTGTGACCAACTAACCAACCCACTGCTTGCTTCGAAGCTTTGGGATCCCTATTATCACTCCGCCTAGACTGCTTCGGGGCTCTGTGACCACCTAACCAACCCACTGCTTGGTTCGAAGCTTTCGGTTCCCTATCATCATCCCGCCTAGCCTGTTTCGGGGCTCTGTGACAACCTAAGCAACCCACTGCTTGCTTCGAAGCTTTGGGTTCCCTATCATCACCCCGCCTAGCCTGCTTCGAGGCTCAGTGACCACCTAACCAACCAACTGCTTGCTTCGAAGCTTTAGGATCCCTATCACCACTCCACCTAGCCTGCTTCGGGGCTCTGTGACCACCTAACCAACCCAATGCTTGCTTCGAAGCTTTGGGATCCCTATCATCACTCCACCTAGCCTTCTTCGGGGCTCTGTGACCACCTAACCAACCCAATGCTTGCTTCGAAGCTTTGGGATCCCTATCATCACTCCGCCTAGCCTGCTTCGGGGCTCTGTTACCACCTAACAAACCCAATGCTTGCTTCGAAGCTTTGGGATCCCTATCATCACTCCACCTAGCCTGCTTCGGGGCTCTGTGACCACCTAACCAAACCACACCTTGCTTTGAAGATTTGGGATCCCTATCGTCACTCCGCCTAGCCTGCTTCGGGGCTCTGTAACCACCTAACCAAACCACAGCTTGCTTCAAAGCATTGGAATCCCTATCATCACTCCACCTAGCCTGCTTCGGGGCTCTGTAACCACCTTTCCAACCCACCGCTTGCTTCGAAGCTTTGGGATCCCTATCATCACTCCGCCTAACCTGCTTCGGGGCTCTATGACCACCTAACCAACCCACTGCTTGCTTCGAAGCTTTGGGTTCCCTATCATCACTCCACCTAGCCTGCTTCGGGGCTCTATGACCACCTAACCAACCCACTGCTTGCTTCGGAGCTTTGGGTTCCCTATCATCAATCCACCTAGCCTGCTTCGGGGCTCTGTGACCACCTAACCAAACCACTGCTTGCTTCGAAGCTTGGGTTCCCTATTATCACTCCGCCTAGACTGCTTCGGGGCTCTATGACCACCTAACCAACCCAGTGCTTGCTTCGAAGCTTTAGGATCCCTATCATCACTCCGCCTAGCCTGCTTCGGGGGTCTGTGACCACCTAACCAAACCACTGCTTGCTTCGAAGCTTTGGGATCCCTATCATCACTCCACCTAGCCTGCTTCGGGGCTCTGTGACCACCTAACCAACCCACTGCTTGCTTTGAAGCTTTGGGATCCCTATCATCACACCGCCTAGCCTGCTTCGGGGCTCTGTGGCCACCTAACCAACCCACTGCTTGCTTCGAAGCTTTGGGATCCCTATTATCACTCCGCTAGCCTGCTTCGGGGCTCTGTGACCACCTAACCAACCCACTGCTTGCTTCGAAGCTTTGGGATCCCTATCATCACCCTGCCTAGCCTGCTTCGGGGCTCTGTGACCAACTAACCAACCCACTGCTTGCTTCGAAGCTTTGGGATCCCTATCATCACTCCGCCTAGACTGCTTCGGGGCTCTGTAAGCACCTAACCAACCCACTGCTTGCTTCGAAGCTTTAGGATCCCTATCATCACTCCGCCTAGACTGCTTCGGGCTCTGTGACCACCTAAGCAACCCACTGCTTGCTTCGAAGCTTTGGGATCCCTATCATCACTCCGCCTAGACTGCTTCGGGGCTCTGTAAGCACCTAACCAACCCACTGCTTGCTTCGAAGCTTTAGGATCCCTATCACCACTCCGCCTAGACTGCTTCGGGGCTCTGTGACCACCTAAGCAACCCACTGCTTGCTTCGAAGCTTTGGGATCCCTATCATCACTCCGCCTAGACTGCTTCGGGGCTCTGTAACCACCTAACCAACCCACTGCTTGCTTCGAAGCTTTGGGTTCCCTATCATCACTCCGCCTAACCTGCTTCTGGGCTCTATGACCACCTAACCAACCCACTGCTTGCTTCGGAGCTTTGGGTTCCCTATCATCACTCCACCTAGCCTGCTTCGGGGCTCTGTGACCACCTAACCAAACCACTGCTTGCTTCGAAGCTTTGGGTTCCCTATTATCACTCCGCCTAGACTGCTTCGGGGCTCTATGACCACCTAACCAACCCAGTGCTTGCTTCGAAGCTTTAGGATCCCTATCATCACTCCGCCTAGCCTGCTTCGGGGGTCTGTGACCACCTAACCAAACCACTGCTTGCTTCGAAGCTTTGGGATCCCTATCATCACTCCACCTAGCC
>NC_137457.1:1346530-1604122 GCF_964235325.1 Thermobia domestica | reverse complement strand
CTTCCCTTTCAGTTATTTCTACTGCATCCCCTCTCTGACTCAACGTTTTCATTCCTCATACCTAGAAGTGTCATTACACAAATACTAAAGGAAGGAAAATGAACTTCATTAAAATTTGTATAATTTAGGAATTATCTTCCCTTTTAGTTATTTCTACCCCATCCCCATTCTCACTCAATGTTTTCATTCCTCATACCTAGAAGTGTCATTATACAAATATTTAAGGAAGGAAAATGAACTTTATTAAAATGTGTATAATTTAGGTATTATCTTCCCTTTCAGTTATTTCTACCCCCTCCCCTCACTCCCTCAATGTTTTCATTCCTCATACCTAGAAGTGTCATTAGACAAATATTTAAGGAAGGAAAATGAACTTTATTAAAATGTGTATAATTTAGGTATTATCTTCCCTTTCAGTTATTTCTGCCCATTCTCCACTCTCACTTAATGTTTTAATTCTTCATACCTAGAAGTGTCATTATACAAATATTAAAGGAAGGAAAATGAACTTTATTAAAATGTGTATAATTTAGGTATTATCTTCCCTTTCAGTTATTTCTACCCCCTCCCCTCACTCACTCAATGTTTTCATTCCTCATACCTAGAAGTGTCATTATACAAATATCTAAGGAAAGTAAAAATGAACTTTATTAAAATGTGTATAATTTAGGTATTATCTTCCCTTTCAGTTATTTCTACCCCCTCCCCTCACTCACTCAATGTTTTCATTCCTCATACCTAGAAGTGTCATTATGCAAATATTAAAGGAAGGAAAATGAACATCATTAAAATTTGTATAATTTAGGTATTATCTTATCTTTTAGTTATTTTTGCCCATTCTCCACTCTCACTTAATGTTTTCATTCTTCATACCTAGAAGTGTCATTATACAAATATTAAAGGAAGAAAAATGAACTTCATTAAATTTTTTTAATTTAGGTATTATCTTCTTTTTCAGTTATTTCTGCCCATTCTCCACTCTCACTTATTGTTTTCATTCCTCATACCTAGAAGTGTGATTATACAAATATTAAAAGAAGGAAAATGAACTTCATTAAAATTTGTATAATTCAGGTATTATTTTCTCTTTCAGTTATTTCTGCCCATTCTCCACTCTCACTTAATGTTTTCATTCTTCATACCTAGAAGTGTCATTATACAAATATTAAAGGAAGGAAAATGAACTTCATTAAAATTTTTTAATTTAGGTATTATCTTCTCTTTCAGTTATTTCTGCCCATTCTCCACTCTCACTTATTGTTTTCATTCCTCATACCTAGAAGTGTCATTATACAAATATTAAAGGAAGGAAAATGAACTTCATTAAAATTTTTATAATTTAGGTATTATCTTCTCTTTCAGTTATTTCTGCCCATTCTCCACTCTCACATAATGTTTTCATTCTTCATACCTAGAAGTGTCATTATACAAATATTTAAGGAAGGAAAATGAACTTCATTAAAATTTTTTAATTTAGGTATTATCTTCTCTTTCAGTTATTTCAGCCCATTCTCCACTCTCACTTAATGTTTTCATTCTTCATACCTAGAAGTGTCATTATACAAATATTAAAGGAAGGAAAATGAACTTCATTAAAATTTTTATAATTTAGGTATTATCTTCTCCTTCAGTTATTTCTGCCCATTCTCCACTCTTACTTATTGTTTTCATTCCTCATACCTAGAAGTGTCATTATACAAATATTAAAGGAAGGAAAATGAACTTCATTAAATTTTTTATAATTTAGGTATTATCTTCTCTTTCAGTTATTTCTGCCCATTCTCCACTCTCACTTAATGCTTTAATTCTTCATACCTAGAAGTGTCATTATACAAATATTAAAGGAAGGAAAATGAACTTCATTAAAATTTTTATAATTTAGGTATTATCTTCTCTTTCAGTTATTTCTGCCCATTCTCCACTCTCACTTATTGTTTTCATTCCTCATACCTAGAAGTGTCATTATACAAATATATTAAAGGAAGGAAAATGAACTTCATTAAAATTTTTATAATTTAGGTATTATCTTCTCTTTCAGTTATTTCTGCCCATTCTCCACTCTCACTAAATGTTTTCATTCTTCATACCTAGAAGTGTCATTATACAAATATTAAAGGAAGGAAAATGAACTTCATTAAAATTTTTATAATTTAGGTATAATCTTCTCTTTCAGTTATTTCTGCCCATTCTCCACTCTCACTTATTGTTTTCATTCCTCATTCCTAGTAGTGTCATTATAAAAATATTAAAGGAAGGAAAATGAACTTCATTAAAATTTTTATAATTTAGGTATTATCTTCTCTTTGAGTTATTTCTGCCCATTCTCCACTCTCACTTATTATTTTCATTCCCCATACTTAGAAGTGTCATTATACAAATATTAAAGGAAGGAAAATGAACGTCATTAAAATTTTTATAATTTAGGTATTATCTTCTCTTTCAGTTATTTCTGCCCATTCTCCACTCTCACTTAATGTTTTAATTCTTCATACCTAGAAGTGTCATTATACAAATATTAAAGGAAGGAAAATGAACTTCATTAAAATTTTTATAATTTAGGTATTATCTTCTCTTTCAGTTATTTCTGCCCATTCTCCACTCTCACTCAATGTTTTCATTTTTCATACCTAGAAGTGTCATTATACAAATATTAAAGGAAGTAAAATGAACTTCATTAAAATTTTTTAATTTAGGTATTATCTTCTCTTTCAGTTATTTCTGCCCATTCTCCACTCTCACTTATTGTTTTCATTCCTCATACCTAGAAGTGTCATTATGCAAATATTAAAGGAAGGAAAATGAACATCATTAAAATTTGTATAATTTAGGTATTATCTTCCCTTTCAGTTATTTCTGCTCCCTCCCCATTCTCACTCAATGCTTTCATTCCTCATACCTGGAAGTGTCATTATACAAATATTATAGGAAGGATAATGAACTTCATTAAAATTTTTATAATTTAGGTATTATCTTCTCTTTCAGTTATTTCTGCCCATTCTCCACTCTCACTTAATGTTTTCATTCTTCATACCTAGAAGTGTCATTATACAAATATTAAAGGAAGGAAAATGAACTTCATTAAAATTTTTATAATTTAGGTATTATCTTCTCTTTCAGTTATTTCTGCCCATTCTCCACTCTCACTTAATGTTTTCATTCTTCATACCTAGAAGTGTCATTATACAAATATTAAAGGAAGGAAAATGAACTTTATTTAAATTTGTATAATTTAGGTATTATCTTCTCTTTCAGTTATTTCTGCCCATTCTCCACTCTCACTTAATGTTTTAATTCTTCATACCTAGAAGTGTCATTATACAAATATTAAAGGAAGGAAAATGAACTTCATTAAAATTTTTTAATTTAGGTATTATCTTCTCTTTCAGTTATTTCTGCCCATTCTCCACTCTCACTTAATGTTTTAATTCTTCATACCTAGAAGTGTCATTATACAAATATTAAAGGAAGGAAAATGAACTTCATTAAAATTTTTATAATTTAGGTATTATCTTCTCTTTCAGTTATTTCTGCCCATTCTCCACTCTCACTTAATGTTTTCATTCTTCATACCTAGAAGTGTCATTATACAAATATTAAAGGAAAGAAAATGAACTTCATTAAAATTTTTATAATTTAGGTATTATCTTCTCTTTCAGTTATTTCTGCCCATTCTCCACTCTCACTTAATGTTTTCATTCTTCATACCTAGAAGTGTCATTATACAAATATTAAAGGAAGGAAAATGAATTTCATTATTTTTTTTAATTTAGGTATTATCTTCTCTTTCAGTTATTTTTGCCCATTCTCCACTCTCATTTATTGTTTTCATTCCTCATACCTAGAAGTGTCATTATACAAATATTAAAGGAAGGAAAATGAACTTAAATAAATTTGTATAATTTAGGTATTATCTTCCCTTTCAGTTGTTTCTGCTCCCTCCCCATTCTCACTCAATGCTTTCATTCCTCATACCTAGAAGTGTCATTATACAAATATTATAGGAAGGAAAATGAACTTCATTAAAATTTGTATAATTTAGGTATTATCTTCTCTTTCAGTTATTTCTGCCCATTCTCCACTCTCACTTAATGTTTTCATTCTTCATACCTAGAAGTGTCATTATACAAATATTAAAGGAAGGAAAATGAACTTCATTAAAATTTTTATAATTTAGGTATTATCTTCTCTTTCAGTTATTTCTGCCCATTCTCCACTCTCACTTAATGTTTTCATTCTTCATACCTAGAAGTGTCATTATACAAATATTAAAGGAAGGAAAATGAACTTCATTAAAAATTTTTATAATTTAAGTATTATCTTCTCTTTCAGTTATTTCTGCCCATTCTCCACTCTCACTTAATGTTCTCATTCTTCATACCTAGAAGTGTGATTATACAAATATTAAAGGAAGGAAAATGAACTTCATAAAAATTTGTATAATTTAGGTATTATCTTCCCTTTCAGTTATTTCTACTCCCTCCCCTCTCTAACTCAATGTTTTCATTCCTTATACCTAGAAGTGTCATTATACAAATATTAAAGGAAGGAAAATGAACTTTATTAAAATTTGTATAATTTAGGTATTATCTTCCCTTTCAGTTATTTCTACCCCATCCCCATTCTCACTCAATGTTTTCATTCCTCATACCTAGAAGTGTCATTATATAAATATTAAAGGAAGGAAAATGGACTTTATTAAAATTTGTATAATTTAGGTATTATCTTCCCTTTCAGTTATTTCTACTCCATCCCCTCTCTGACTCAACGTTTTCATTCCTCATACCTAGAAGTGTCATTACACAAATACTAAAGGAAGGAAAATGAACTTCATTAAAATTTGTATAATTTAGGAATTATCTTCCCTTTTAGTTATTTCTACCCCATCCCCATTCTCACTCAATGTTTTCATTCCTCATACCTAGAAGTGTCATTATACAAATATTTAAGGAAGGAAAATGAACTTTATTAAAATGTGTATAATTTAGGTATTATCTTCCCTTTCAGTTATTTCTACCCCCTCCCCTCACTCCCTCAATGTTTTCATTCCTCATACCTAGAAGTGTCATTAGACAAATATTTAAGGAAGGAAAATGAACTTTATTAAAATGTGTATAATTTAGGTATTATCTTCCCTTTCAGTTATTTCTGCCCATTCTCCACTCTCACTTAATGTTTTAATTCTTCATACCTAGAAGTGTCATTATACAAATATTAAAGGAAGGAAAATGAACTTTATTAAAATGTGTATAATTTAGGTATTATCTTCCCTTTCAGTTATTTCTACCCCCTCCCCTCACTCACTCAATGTTTTCATTCCTCATACCTAGAAGTGTCATTATACAAATATTTAAGGAAAGTAAAAATGAACTTTATTAAAATGTGTATAATTTAGGTATTATCTTCCCTTTCAGTTATTTCTACCCCCTCCCCTCACTCACTCAATGTTTTCATTCCTCATACCTAGAAGTGTCATTATGCAAATATTAAAGGAAGGAAAATGAACATCATTAAAATTTGTATAATTTAGGTATTATCTTATCTTTTAGTTATTTTTGCCCATTCTCCACTCTCACTTAATGTTTTCATTCTTCATACCTAGAAGTGTCATTATACAAATATTAAAGGAAGAAAAATGAACTTCATTAAAATTTTTATAATTTAGGTATTATCTTCTCTTTCAGTTATTTCTGCCCATTCTCCACTCTCACTTAATGTTTTAATTGTTCATACCTAGAAGTGTCATTATACAAATTTTAAAGGAAGGAAAATGAACTTTATTAAAATGTGTATAATTTAGGTATTATCTTCCCTTTCAGTTATTTCTACCCCCTCCCCTCACTCACTCAATGTTTTCATTCCTCATACCTAGAAGTGTCATTATACAAATATTAAAGGAAAGAAAATGAACTTCATTAAAATTTGTATAATTTAGGTATTATCTTCCCTTTCAGTTATATCTACCCATTCTCCACTCTCACTTAATGTTTTAATTGTTCATACCTAGAAGTGTCATTATACAAATTTTAAAGGAAGGAAAATGAACTTTATTAAAATGTGTATAATTTAGGTATTATCTTCCCTTTCAGTTATTTCTACCCCCTCCCCTCACTCACTCAATGTTTTCATTCCTCATACCTAGAAGTGTCATTATACAAATATTAAAGGAAGGAAAATGAACTTCATTAAAATTTGTATAATTTAGGTATTATCTTCCCTTTCAGTTATTTCTACCCATTCTCCACTCTCACTTAATGTTTTAATTCTTCATACCTAGAAGTGTCATTATACAAATATTAAAGGAAGGAAAATGAACTTTATTAAAATTTGTATAATTTAGGTATTATCTTCTCTTTCAGTTATTTCTACCCCCTCCCCTCACTCACTCAATGTTTTCATTCCTCATACCTAGAAGTGTCATTATACAAATATTTAAGGAAGGAAAATGAACTTTATTAAAATGTGTATAAATTAGGTATTATCTTCCCTTTCAGTTATTTCTACCCCCTCCCCTCACTCACTCAATGTTTTCATTCCTCATACCTAGAATTGTCATTATGCAAATATTAAAGGAAGGAAAATGAACATCATTAAAATTTGTATAATTTAGGTATTATTTTATCTTTTAGTTATTTTTGCCCATTCTCCACTCTCACTTAATGTTTTCATTCTTCATACCTAGAAGTGTCATTATACAAATATTAAAGGAAGGAAAATGAACTTTATTAAAATGTTTATAATTTAGGTATTATCTTCCCTTTCAGTTATTTCTACCCCCTCCCCTCACTCACTCAATGTTTTCATTCCTCATACCTAGAAGTGTCATTATACAAATATTAAAGGAAGGAAAATGAACTTCATTAAAATTTTACAATTTAGGTATTATCTTCTCTTTCAGTTATTTCTGCCCATTCTCCACTCTCACTTAATGTTTTCATTCTTCATACCTAGAAGTGTCATTATACAAATATTAAAGGAAGGAAAATGAACTTTATTTAAATTTGTATAATTTAGGTATTATCTTCTCTTTCAGTTATTTCTGCCCATTCTCCACTCTCACTTAATGTTTTCATTCTTCATACCTAGAAGTGTCATTATACAAATATTAATGGAAGGAAAATGAACTTCATTAAAATTTTTATAATTTAGGTATTATTTTCCCTTTCAGTTATTTCTACCCCATCCCCTCACTCACTCAATGTTTTCATTCTTCATACCTAGAAGTGTCATTATACAAATATTAAAGGAAGGAAAATGAACTTCACTAAAATTTGTATAATTTAGGTATTATCTTCTCTTTTAGTTATTTCTGCCCATTCTCCACTCTCACTTAATGTTTTAATTCTTCATACCTAGAAGTGTCATTATACAAATATTAAAGGAAGGAAAATGAACTTCATTAAAATTTTTTAATTTAGGTATTATCTTCCCTTTCAGTTATTTCTGCCCATTCTCCACTCTCACTTAATGTTTTCATTCTTCATACCTAGAAGTGTCATTATACAAATATTAAAGGAAGGAAAATGAACTTCATTAAAATTGTTTTAATTTAGGTATTATCTTCTCTTTCAGTTATTTCTGCCCATTCTCCACTCTCACTTAATGTTTTCATTCTTCATACCTAGAAGTGTCAATATACAAATATTAAAGGAAGAAAAATGAACTTCATTAAAATTTTTATAATTTAGGTATTATCTTCTCTTTCAGTTATTTCTGCCCATTCTCCACTCTCACTTAATGTTTTCATTCTTCATACCTAGAAGTGTCATTATACAAATATTAAAGGAAGGAAAATGAACTTCATTAAAATTTTTATAATTTAGGTATTATCTTCTCTTTCAGTTATTTCTGCCCATTCTCCACTCTCACTTATTGTTTTAATTCTTCATACCTAGAAGTGTCATTATACAAATATTAAAAGAAGGAAAAAGAACTTCATTAAAATTTTTTATTTTAGGTATTATCTTCTCTTTCAGTTATTTCTGCCCATTCTCCACTCTCACTTAATGTTTTCATTCTTCATACCTAGAAGTGTCTTTATACAAATATTAAAGGAAGGAAAATGAACTTTATTAAAATTTGTATAATTTAGGTATTATCTTCCCTTTCAGTTATTTCTACCCCATCCCCATTCTCACTCAACGTTTTCATTCCTCATACCTAGAAGTTTCATTATACAAATATTAAAGGAAGGAAAATGAACTTCATTAAAATTTGTATAATTTAGGTATTATCTTATCTTTCAGTTATTTTTGCCCATTCTCCACTCTCACTTAATGTTTTCATTCTTCATACCTAGAAATGTCATTATACAAATATTAAAGGAAGGAAAATGAACTTCATTAAAAATTGTATAATTTAGGTATTATCTTCCCTTTCAGTTATTTCTACCCCATCCCCTCTCTCACTCAATGTTTTCATTCATCATACCTAGAAGTGCCATTATACAAATACTAAAGGAAGGAAAATGAACTTCATTAAAATTTGTATAATTTAGGTATTATCTTCCCTTTTAGTTATTTCTACCCCATCCCCATTCTCACTCAATGTTTTCATTCCTCATACCTAGAAGTGTCATTACACAAATATTTAAGGAAGGAAAATGAACTTTATTAAAATGTGTATAATTTAGGTATTATCTTCCCTTTCAGTTATTTCTACCCCCTCCCCTCACTCACTAAATGTTTTTATTCCTCATACCTAGAAGTGTCATTATACAAATATTAAAGGAAGGAAAATGAACTTCATTAAAATTTGTATAATTTAGGTATTATCTTCTCTTTCAGTTATTTCTGCCCATTCTCCACTCTCACTTAATGTTTTAATTCTTCATACCTAGAAGTTTCATTATACAAATATTAAAGGAAGGATAATGAACTTCATTAAAATTTTTTAATTTAGATATTATCTTCTCTTTCAGTTATTTCTGCCCATTCTCCACTCTCACTTAATGTCTTCATTCTTCATATCTAGAAGTGTCATTATACAAATATTAAAGGAAGGAAAATGAACTATATTAAAATTTGTATAATTTAGGTATTATCTTCCCTTTCAGTTATTTCTATCCCATCCCCTCACTCACTCAATGTTTTCATTCCTCATACCTAGAAGTGTCATTATACAAATATTTAAGGAAGGAAAATGAACTTTATTAAAATGTGTATAATTTAGGTATTATCTTCCCTTTCAGTTATTTCTACCCCCTCCCCTCACTCACTCAATGTTTTCATTCCTCATACCTAGAAGTGTCATTATACAAATATTTAAGGAAGGAAAATGAACTTTATTAAAATGTGTATAATTTAGGTATTATCTTCTCTTTCAGTTATTTCTACCCCCTCCCCTCACTCACTCAATGTTTTCATTCCTCATACCTAGAAGTGTCATTATGCAAATATTAAAGGAAGGAAAATGAACATCATTAAAATTTGAATAATTTAGGTATTATCTTATCTTTTAGTTATTTTTGCCCATTCTCCACTCTCACTTAATGTTTTCATTCCTCATACCTAGAAGTGTCATTATACAAATATTAAAGGAAGGAAAATGAACTTTATTAAAATGTGTATAATTTAGGTATTATCTTCCCTTTCAGTTATTTCTACCCCCTCCCCTCACTCACTCAATGTTTTCATTCCTCATACCTAGAAGTGTCATTATACAAATATTAAAGGAAGGAAAATGAACTTCATTAAAATTTTTATAATTTAGGTATTATCTTCTCTTTCAGTTATTTCTGCCCATTCTCCACTCTCACTTAATGTTTTCATTCTTCATACCTAGAAGTGTCATTATACAAATATTAAAGGAAGGAAAATGAACTTCATTAAAATTTGTATAATTTAGGTATTATCTTCTCTTTCAGTTATTTCTGCCCATTCTCCACTCTCACTTAATGTTTTCATTCTTCATACTTAGAAGTGTCATTATACAAATATTAAAGGAAGGAAAATGAACTTCATTAAAATTTTTATAATTTAGGTATTATCTTCTCTTTCAGTTATTTC
This sequence comes from Thermobia domestica, assembly GCF_964235325.1. NCBI lineage: Eukaryota > Metazoa > Arthropoda > Insecta > Zygentoma > Lepismatidae > Thermobia > Thermobia domestica. The sequence goes on along the minus strand of NC_137457.1, from coordinate 1,594,118 downwards.
TGCCCATTCTCCACTCTCACTTAATGTTTTCATTCTTCATACCTAGAAGTGTGATTATACAAATATTAAAGGAAGGAAAATGAACTTTATTAAAATTTGTATAATTTAGGTATTATCTTCCCTTTCAGTTATTTCTACTCCCTCCCCTCTCTAACTCAATGTTTTCATTCCTCATACCTAGAAGTGTCATTATACAAATATTAAAGGAAGGAAAATGAACTTTATTAAAATTTGTATAATTTAGGTATTATCTTCCCTTTCAGTTATTTCTACCCCATCCCCATTCTCACTCAATGTTTTCATTCCTCATACCTAGAAGTGTCATTATATAAATATTAAAGGAAGGAAAATGGACTTTATTAAAATTTGTATAATTTAGGTATTATCTTCCCTTTCAGTTATTTCTACACCATCCCCTCTCTCACTCAATGCTTTCATTCCTCATACCTAGAAGTGTCATTACACAAATACTAAAGGAAGGAAAAGGAACTTCATTAACATTTGTATAATTTAGGAATTATCTTCCCTTTTAGTTATTTCTAACCCATCCCCATTCTCACTCAATGTTTTCATTCCTCATACCTAGAAGTGTCATTATACAAATATTTAACGAAGGAAAATGAACTTTATTAAAATGTGTATAATTTAGGTATTATCTTCCCTTTCAGTTATTTCTACCCCCTCCCCTCACTCACTCAATGTTTTCATTCCTCATACCTAGAAGTGTCATTAGACAAATATTTAAGGAAGGAAAATGAACTTTATTAAAATGTGTATAATTTAGGTATTATCTTCCCTTTCAGTTATTTCTACCCCCTCCCCTCACTCACTCAATGTTTTCATTCCTCATACCTAGAATTGTCATTATACAAATATTAAAGGAAGTAAAATGAACTTCATTAAAATTTGTATAATTTAGGTATTATCTTCTCTTTCAGTTATTTCTGCCCATTCTCCACTCTCACTTAATGTTTTAATTCTTCATACCTAGAAGTGTCATTATACAAATATTAAAGGAAGGAAAATGAACTTCATTAAAATTTTTAAATTTAGTTATTATCTTCTCTTTCAGTTATTTCTGCCCATTCTCCACTCTCACTTAATGTTTTCATTCTTCATACCTAGAAGTGTCATTATACAAATATTAAAGGAAGGAAAATGAACTTTATTAAAATGTGTATAATTTAGGTATTATCTTCCCTTTCAGTTATTTGTACCCCCTCCCCTCACTCACTAAATGTTTTTATTCCTCATACCTAGAAGTGTCATTATACAAATATTAAAGGAAGGAAAATGAACTTCATTAAAATTTGTATAATTTAGGTATTATCTTCCCTTTCAGTTATTTCTATCCCATCCCCTCACTCACTCAATGTTTTCATTCCTCATACCTAGAAGTGTCATTATACAAATATTAAAGGAAGGAAAATGAACTTCATTAAAATTTGTATAATTTAGGTATTATCTTCCCTTTCAGTTATTTCTACCGCCTCCCCTCTCTCACTCAACGTTTTCATTCCTCATACCTAGAAGTGTCATTATACAAATATTAAAGGAAGGAAAATGAACTTCATTAAAATTTGTATAATTTAGGTATTATCCTCTCTCTCAGTTATTTCTGCTCATTCTCCACTCTCACTTAATGTTTTCATTCTTCATACCTAGAAGTGTCATTATACGAATATTAAAGGAAGGAAAATGAACTTCATTAAAATTTGTATAATTTAGGTATTATCTTCCCTTTCAGTTATTTCTGCTCCCTCCCCATTCTCACTCAATGCTTTCATTCCTCATACCTAGAAGTGTCATTATACAAATATTAAAGGAAGGAAAATGAACTTCATTAAAATTTGTATAATTTAGGTATTATCTTCCCTTTCAGTTATTTCTACCCCATCCCCTCTCTCACTCAATGTTTTCATTCCTCATACCTAGAAGTGTCATTATACAAATATTAAAGGAAGGAAAATGAACTTTATTAAAATTTGTATAATTTAGGTATTATCTTCCCTTTCAGTTATTTTTACTCCCTCCCCTCTCTCACTCAATGTTTTCATTCCTCATACCTAGAAGTGTCATTATACAAATATTAAAGGAAGGAAAATGAACTTTATTAAAATTTGTATAATTTAGGTATTATCTTCCCTTTTAGTTGTTTCTACCCCATCCCCATTCTCACTCAATGTTTTCATTCCTCATACCTAGAAGTGTCATTATACAAATATTAAAGGAAGGAAAATGAACTTTATTAAAATTTTTATAATTTAGGTATTATCTTCCCTTTCAGTTATTTCTGCCCCATCCCCATTCTCACTCAATGTTTTCATTCCTCATACCTAGAAGTGTCATTATACAAATACTAAAGGAAGGAAAATGAACTTCATTAAAATTTGTATAATTTAGGTATTATCTTCTCTTTCAGTTATTTCTGCCCATTCTCCACTCTCACCTAATGTTTTAATTCTTCATACCCAGATATTTCATTATACAAATATTAAAGGAAGGAAAATGAACTTCATTAAAATTTTTATAATTTAGGTATTATCTTCTCTTTCAGTTATTTCTGCCCATTCTCCACTCTCACTTAATGTTTTCATTCTTCATACCTAGAAGTGTCATTATACAAATATTAAAGGAAGGAAAATGAACTTCATTAAAATTTGTATAATTTAGGTATTATCTTCCCTTTCAGTTATTTCTACCCCCTCCCCTCTCTCACTCAATGTTTTCATTCCTCATACCTAGAAGTGTCATTATACAAATATTAAAGGAAGGAAAATGAACTTCATTAAAATTTGTATAATTTAGGTATTATCCTCTCTCTCAGTTATTTCTGCCCATTCTCCACTCTCACTTAATGTTTTCCTTCTTCATACCTAGAAGTGTCATTATACAAATATTAAAGGAAGGAAAATGAACTTCATTAAAATTTGTATAATTTAGGTATTATCTTCCCTTTCTGTTATTTCTGCTCCCTCCCCATTCTCACTCAATGCTTTCATTTCTCATACCTAGAAGTGTCATTATACAAATATTAAAGGAAGGAAAATGAACTTTATTAAAATGTGTATAATTTAGGTATTATCTTCCCTTTCAGTTATTTCTGCTCCCTCCCCATTCTCACTCAATGCTTTCATTCCTCATACCAAGAAGTGTCATTATACAAATATTAAAGGAAGGAAAATGAACTTCATTAAAATTTGTATAATTTAGGTATTATCTTCCCTTTCAGTTATTTCCACCTCATCCCCTCTCTCACTCAATGTTTTCATTCCTCATACCTAGAAGTGTCATTATACAAATATTAAAGGAAGGAAAATGAACTTTATTAAAATTTGTATAATTTAGGTATTATCTTCCCTTTCAGTTATTTCTACTCCCTCCCCTCTCTCACTCAATGTTTTCATTCCTCATACCTAGAAGTGTCATTATACAAATATTAAAGGAAGGAAAATGAACTTTATTAAAATTTGTATAATTTAGGTATTATCTTCCCTTTTAGTTATTTCTACCCCATCCCCATTGTCACTCAATGTTTTCATTTCTCATACCTAGAAGTGTCATTATACAAATATTTAAGGAAGGAAAATGAACTTTATTAAAATGTGTATAATTTAGGTATTATCTTCTCTTTCAGTTATTTCTGCCCATTCTCCACTCTCACTTAATGTTATCATTCTTCATACCTAGAAGTGTCATTATACAAATATTAAAGGAAGGAAAACGAAATTCATTAAAATTTGTATAATTTAGGTATTTTCTTATCTTTCAGTTATTTTTGCCCATTCTCCACTCTCACTTAATGTTTTCATTCCTCATACCTAGAAGTGTCATTATACAAATATTAAAGGAAGGAAAATGAACTTCATTAAAAATTGTATAATTTAGGTATTATTTTCCCTTTCAGTTATTTCTACTCCCTCCCCTCTCTCACTCAATGTTTTCATTCCTCATACCTAGAAGTGTCATTACACAAATACTAAAGAAAGGAAAATGAACTTCATTAAAATTTGTATAATTTAGGTATTATCTTCCCTTTTAGTTATTTCTACCCCATCCCCATTCTCACTCAATGTTTTCATTCCTCATACCTAGAAGTGTCATTATACAAATATTTAAGGAAGGAAAATGAACTTTATTAAAATGTGTATAATTTAGGTATTATCTTCCCTTTCAGTTATTTCTACTCCCTCCCCTCACTCACTCAATGTTTTCATTCCTCATACCTAGAAGTGTCATTATACAAATATTAAAGGAAGGAAAATGAACTTCATTAAAATTGTTTTAATTTAGGTATTATCTACTCTTTCAGTTATTTCTGCCCATCCCCTCACTCACTCAATGTTTTCATTCTTCATACCTAGAAGTGTCATTATACAAATATTAAAGGAAGGAAAATGAACTTTATTAAAATTTGCATAATTTAGGTATTATCTTCCCTTTCAGTTATTTCTATCCCATCCCCATTCTCACTCAATGTTTTCATTCCTCATACCTAGAAGTGTCATTATGCAAATATTAAAGGATGGAAAATGAACATCATTAAAATTTGTATAATTTAGGTATTATCTTATCTTTTAGTTATTTTTGCCCATTCTCCACTCTCACTTAATGTTTTCATTCTTCATACCTACAAGTGTCATTATACAAATATTAAAGGAAGGAAAATGAACTTCATTAAAATTTGTAAAATTTGGGTAATATCTTCCCTTTCAGTTATTTCTACCCCATCCCGTCTCTCACTCAATGTTTTCATTCCTCATACCTAGAAGTGTCATTACACAAATATTAAAGGAAGGAAAATGAACTTCATAAAAATTTGTATAATTTAGGTATTATCTTCCCTTTCAGTTATTTCTACCCCATCCCCTCACTCACTCAATGTTTTCATTCTTCATACCTAGAAGTGTCATTATACAAATATTAAAGGAAGGAAAATGAACTTCATTAAAATTTTTTAATTTAGGTATTATCTTCTCTTTCAGTTATTTCTGCCCATTCTCCACTGTCTCTTAATGTTTTCATTCTTCATACCTAGAAGTGTCATTATACAAATATTAAAGGAAGGAAAATGAACTTCATTAAAATTTTTATAATTTAGGTATTATCTTCTCTTTCAGTTATTTCTACCCATTCTCCACTCTCACTTAATGTTTTAATTCTTCATACCTAAAAGTGTCATTATACAAATATTAAAGGAAGGAAAATGAACTTCATTAAAATTTGTATAATTTAGGTATTATCTTCTCTGTCAGTTATTTCTGCCCATTCTCCACTCTCACTTAATGTTTTCATTCTTCATACCTAGAAGTGTCATTATACAAATATTAAAGGAAGGAAAATGAACTTTATTTAAATTTGTATAATTTAGGTATTATCTTCCCTTTCAGTTATTTCTACCCCCTCCCCTCACTCACTCAATGTTTTCATTCCTCATCCCTAGAAGTGTCATTATACAAATATTAAAGGAAGGAAAATGAACTTCATGAAAATTTATATAATTTAGGTATTATCTTCTCTTTCAGTTATTTCTGCCCATTCTCCACTCTCACTTAATGTTTTAATTCTTCATACCTAGAAGTGTCATTATACAAATATTAAAGGAAGGAAAATGAACTTCATTAAAATTTTTTAATTTAGGTATTATCTTCTCTTTCAGTTATTTCTGCCCATTCTCCACTCTCACTTAATGTTTTAATTCTTCATACCTAGAAGTGTCATTATACAAATACTAAAGGAAGGAAAATGAACTTCATTAAAATTTTTATAATTTAGGTATTATCTTCTCTTTCAGTTATTTCTGCCCATTCTCCACTCTCACTTAATGTTTTCATTCTTCATACCTAGAAGTGTCATTATACAAATATTAAAGGAAGGAAAATGAACTTCATTAATTTTTTTTAATTTAGGTATTATCTTCTTTTTCAGTTATTTCTGCCCATTCTCCACTCTCACTTATTGTTTTCATTCCTCATACCTAGAAGTGTCATTATACAAATATTAAAGGAAGGAAAATGAACTTCATTAAAATTTGTATAATTCAGGTATTATTTTCTCTTTCAGTTATTTCTGCCCATTCTCCACTCTCACTTAATGTTTTCATTCTTCATACCTAGAAGTGTCATTATACAAATATTAAAGGAAGGAAAATGAACTTCATTAAAATTTTTTAATTTAGGTATTATCTTCTCTTTCAGTTATTTCTGCCCATTCTCCACTCTCACTTATTGTTTTCATTCCTCATACCTAGAAGTGTCATTATACAAATATTAAAGGAAGGAAAATGAACTTCATTAAAATTTTTATAATTTAGGTATTATCTTCTCTTTCAGTTATTTCTGCCCATTCTCCACTCTCACATAATGTTTTCATTCTTCATACCTAGAAGTGTCATTATACAAATATTTAAGGAAGGAAAATGAACTTCATTAAAATTTTTTAATTTAGGTATTATCTTCTCTTTCAGTTATTTCAGCCCATTCTCCACTCTCACTTAATGTTTTCATTCTTCATACCTAGAAGTGTCATTATACAAATATTAAAGGAAGGAAAATGAACTTCATTAAAATTTTTATAATTTAGGTATTATCTTCTCTTTCAGTTATTTCTGCCCATTCTCCACTCTTACTTATTGTTTTCATTCCTCATACCTAGAAGTGTCATTATACAAATATTAAAGGAAGGAAAATGAACTTCATTAAATTTTTTATAATTTAGGTATTATCTTCTCTTTCAGTTATTTCTGCCCATTCTCCACTCTCACTTAATGCTTTAATTCTTCATACCTAGAAGTGTCATTATACAAATATTAAAGGAAGGAAAATGAACTTCATTAAAATTTTTATAATTTAGGTATTATCTTCTCTTTCAGTTATTTCTGCCCATTCTCCACTCTCACTTATTGTTTTCATTCCTCATACCTAGAAGTGTCATTATACAAATATTAAAGGAAGGAAAATGAACTTCATGAAAATTTTTATAATTTAGGTATTATCTTCTCTTTCAGTTATTTCTGCCCATTCTCCACTCTCACTTAATGTTTTCATTCTTCATACCTAGAAGTGTCATTATACAAATATTAAAGGAAGGAAAATGAACTTCATTAAAATTTTTATAATTTAGGTATTATCTTCTCTTTCAGTTATTTCTGCCCATTCTCCACTCTCACTTATTGTTTTCATTCCTCATACCTAGAAGTGTCATTATACAAATATTAAAGGAAGGAAAATGAACTTCATTAAAATTTTTATAATTTAGGTATTATCTTCTCTTTCAGTTATTTCTGCCCATTCTCCACTCTCACATAATGTTTTCATTCTTCATACCTAGAAGTGTCATTATACAAATATTTAAGGAAGGAAAATGAACTTCATTAAAATTTTTTAATTTAGGTATTATCTTCTCTTTCAGTTATTTCAGCCCATTCTCCACTCTCACTTAATGTTTTCATTCTTCATACCTAGAAGTGTCATTATACAAATATTAAAGGAAGGAAAATGAACTTCATTAAAATTTTTATAATTTAGGTATTATCTTCTCTTTCAGTTATTTCTGCCCATTCTCCACTCTTACTTATTGTTTTCATTCCTCATACCTAGAAGTGTCATTATACAAATATTAAAGGAAGGAAAATGAACTTCATTAAATTTTTTATAATTTAGGTATTATCTTCTCTTTCAGTTATTTCTGCCCATTCTCCACTCTCACTTATTGTTTTCATTCCTCATACCTAGAAGTGTCATTATGCAAATATTAAAGGAAGGAAAATGAACATCATTAAAATTTGTATAATTTAGGTATTATCTTCCCTTTCAGTTATTTCTGCTCCCTCCCCATTCTCACTCAATGCTTTCATTCCTCATACCTGGAAGTGTCATTATACAAATATTATAGGAAGGATAATGAACTTCATTAAAATTTTTATAATTTAGGTATTATCTTCTCTTTCAGTTATTTCTGCCCATTCTCCACTCTCACTTAATGTTTTCATTCTTCATACCTAGAAGTGTCATTATACAAATATTAAAGGAAGGAAAATGAACTTCATTAAAATTTTTATAATTTAGGTATTATCTTCTCTTTCAGTTATTTCTGCCCATTCTCCACTCTCACTTAATGTTTTCATTCTTCATACCTAGAAGTGTCATTATACAAATATTAAAGGAAGGAAAATGAACTTTATTTAAATTTGTATAATTTAGGTATTATCTTCTCTTTCAGTTATTCTGCCCATTCTCCACTCTCACTTAATGTTTTAATTCTTCATACCTAGAAGTGTCATTATACAAATATTAAAGGAAGGAAAATGAACTTCATTAAAATTTTTTAATTTAGGTATTATCTTCTCTTTCAGTTATTTCTGCTTATTCTCCACTCTCACTTAATGTTTTAATTCTTCATACCTAGAAGTGTCATTATACAAATATTAAAGGAAGGAAAATGAACTTCATTAAAATTTTTATAATTTAGGTATTATCTTCTCTTTCAGTTATTTCTGCCCATTCTCCACTCTCACTTAATGTTTTCATTCTTCATACCTAGAAGTGTCATTATACAAATATTAAAGGAAAGAAAATGAACTTCATTAAAATTTTTATAATTTAGGTATTATCTTCTCTTTCAGTTATTTCTGCCCATTCTCCACTCTCACTTAATGTTTTCATTCTTCATACCTAGAAGTGTCATTATACAAATATTAAAGGAAGGAAAATGAATTTCATTATTTTTTTTTTAATTTAGGTATTATCTTCTCTTTCAGTTATTTTTGCCCATTCTCCACTCTCATTTATTGTTTTCATTCCTCATACCTAGAAGTGTCATTATACAAATATTAAAGGAAGGAAAATGAACTTCATTAAAATTTGTATAATTTAGGTATTATCTTCCCTTTCAGTTGTTTCTGCTCCCTCCCCATTCTCACTCAATGCTTTCATTCCTCATACCTTGAAGTGTCATTATACAAATATTATAGGAAGGAAAATGAACTTCATTAAAATTTGTATAATTTAGGTATTATCTTCTCTTTCAGTTATTTCTGCCCATTCTCCACTCTCACTTAATGTTTTCATTCTTCATACCTAGAAGTGTCATTATACAAATATTAAAGGAAGGAAAATGAACTTCATTAAAATTTTTATAATTTAGGTATTATCTTCTCTTTCAGTTATTTCTGCCCATTCTCCACTCTCACTTAATGTTTTCATTCTTCATACCTAGAAGTGTCATTATACAAATATTAAAGGAAGGAAAATGAACTTCATTAAAAATTTTTATAATTTAAGTATTATCTTCTCTTTCAGTTATTTCTGCCCATTCTCCACTCTCACTTAATGTTCTCATTCTTCATACCTAGAAGTGTGATTATACAAATATTAAAGGAAGGAAAATGAACTTCATAAAAATTTGTATAATTTAGGTATTATCTTCCCTTTCAGTTATTTCTACTCCCTCCCCTCTCTAACTAAATGTTTTCATTCCTTATACCTAGAAGTGTCATTATACAAATATTAAAGGAAGGAAAATGAACTTTATTAAAATTTGTATAATTTAGGTATTATCTTCCCTTTCAGTTATTTCTACCCCATCCCCATTCTCACTCAATGTTTTCATTCCTCATACCTAGAAGTGTCATTATATAAATATTAAAGGAAGGAAAATGGACTTTATTAAAATTTGTATAATTTAGGTATTATCTTCCCTTTCAGTTATTTCTACTCCATCCCCTCTCTGACTCAACGTTTTCATTCCTCATACCTAGAAGTGTCATTACACAAATACTAAAGGAAGGAAAATGAACTTCATTAAAATTTGTATAATTTAGGAATTATCTTCCCTTTTAGTTATTTCTACCCCATCCCCATTCTCACTCAATGTTTTCATTCCTCATACCTAGAAGTGTCATTATACAAATATTTAAGGAAGGAAAATGAACTTTATTAAAATGTGTATAATTTAGGTATTATCTTCCCTTTCAGTTATTTCTACCCCCTCCCCTCACTCACTCAATGTTTTCATTCCTCATACCTAGAAGTGTCATTAGACAAATATTTAAGGAAGGAAAATGAACTTTATTAAAATGTGTATAATTTAGGTATTATCTTCCCTTTCAGTTATTTCTGCCCATTCTCCACTCTCACTTAATGTTTTAATTCTTCATACCCAGAAGTGTCATTATACAAATATTAAAGGAAGGAAAATGAACTTTATTAAAATGTGTATAATTTAGGTATTATCTTCCCTTTCAGTTATTTCTACCCCCTCCCCTCACTCACTCAATGTTTTCATTCCTCATACCTAGAAGTGTCATTATACAAATATTTAAGGAAAGTAAAAATGAACTTTATTAAAATGTGTATAATTTAGGTATTATCTTCCCTTTCAGTTATTTCTACCCCCTCCCCTCACTCACTCAATGTTTTCATTCCTCATACCTAGAAGTGTCATTATGCAAATATTAAAGGAAGGAAAATGAACATCATTAAAATTTGTATAATTTAGGTATTATCTTATCTTTTAGTTATTTTTGCCCATTCTCCACTCTCACTTAATGTTTTCATTCTTCATACCTAGAAGTGTCATTATACAAATATTAAAGGAAAGAAAATGAACTTCATTAAAATTTGTATAATTTAGGTATTATCTTCCCTTTCAGTTATATCTACCCATTCTCCACTCTCACTTAATGTTTTCATTCTTCATACCTAGAAGTGTCATTATACAAATATTAAAGGAAGGAAAATGAACTTTATTAAAATGTGTATAATTTAGGTATTATCTTCCCTTTCAGTTATTTCTACCCCCTCCCCTCACTCACTCAATGTTTTCATTCCTCATACCTAGAAGTGTCATTATACAAATATTAAAGGAAGGAAAATGAACTTCATTAAAATTTGTATAATTTAGGTATTATCTTCCCTTTCAGTTATTTCTACCCATTCTCCACTCTCACTTAATGTTTTAATTCTTCATACCTAGAAGTGTCATTATACAAATATTAAAGGAAGGAAAATGAACTTTATTAAAATTTGTATAATTTAGGTATTATCTTCTCTTTCAGTTATTTCTACCCCCTCCCCTCACTCACTCAATGTTTTCATTCCTCATACCTAGAAGTGTCATTATACAAATATTTAAGGAAGGAAAATGAACTTTATTAAAATGTGTATAAATTAGGTATTATCTTCCCTTTCAGTTATTTCTACCCCCTCCCCTCACTCACTCAATGTTTTCATTCCTCATACCTAGAATTGTCATTATGGAAATATTAAAGGAAGGAAAATGAACATCATTAAAATTTGTATAATTTAGGTATTATTTTATCTTTTAGTTATTTTTGCCCATTCTCCACTCTCACTTAATGTTTTCATTCTTCATACCTAGAAGTGTCATTATACAAATATTAAAGGAAGGAAAATGAACTTTATTAAAATGTTTATAATTTAGGTATTATCTTCCCTTTCAGTTATTTCTACCCCCTCCCCTCACTCACTCAATGTTTTCATTCCTCATACCTAGAAGTGTCATTATACAAATATTAAAGGAAGGAAATTGAACTTCATTAAAATTTTTACAATTTAGGTATTATCTTCTCTTTCAGTTATTTCTGCCCATTCTCCACTCTCACTTAATGTTTTAATTCTTCATACCTAGAAGTGTCATTATACAAATATTAAAGGAAGGAAAATGAACTTTATTTAAATTTGTATAATTTAGGTATTATCTTCTCTTTCAGTTATTTCTGCCCATTCTCCACTCTCACTTAATGTTTTCATTCTTCATACCTAGAAGTGTCATTATACAAATATTAATGGAAGGAAAATGAACTTCATTAAAATTTTTATAATTTAGGTATTATTTTCCCTTTCAGTTATTTCTACCCCATCCCCTCACTCACTCAATGTTTTCATTCTTCATACCTAGAAGTGTCATTATACAAATATTAAAGGAAGGAAAATGAACTTCATTAAAATTTGTATAATTTAGGTATTATCATCTCTTTCAGTTATTTCTGCCCATTCTCCACTCTCACTTAATGTTTTAATTCTTCATACCTAGAAGTGTCATTATACAAATATTAAAGGAAGGAAAATGAACTTCATTAAAATTTTTTAATTTAGGTATTATCTTCCCTTTCAGTTATTTCTGCCCATTCTCCACTCTCACTTAATGTTTTCATTCTTCATACCTAGAAGTGTCATTATACAAATATTAAAGGAAGGAAAATGAACTTCATTAAAATTGTTTTAATTTAGGTATTATCTTCTCTTTCAGTTATTTCTGCCCATTCTCCACTCTCACTTAATGTTTTCATTCTTCATACCTAGAAGTGTCATTATACAAATATTAAAGGAAGAAAAATGAACTTCATTAAAATTTTTATAATTTAGGTATTATCTTCTCTTTCAGTTATTTCTGCCCATTCTCCACTCTCACTTAATGTTTTCATTCTTCATACCTAGAAGTGTCATTATACAAATATTAAAGGAAGGAAAATGAACTTCATTAAAATTTTTATAATTTAGGTATTATCTTCTCTTTCAGTTATTTCTGCCCATTCTCCACTCTCACTTATTGTTTTAATTCTTCATACCTAGAAGTGTCATTATACAAATATTAAAAGAAGGAAAAAGAACTTCATTAAAATTTGTATAATTTAGGTATTATCTTCTCTTTCAGTTATTTCTGCCCATTCTCCACTCTCACTTAATGTTTTCATTCTTCATACCTAGAAGTGTCTTTATACAAATATTAAAGGAAGGAAAATGAACTTTATTAAAATTTGCATAATTTAGGTATTATCTTCCCTTTCAGTTATTTCTACCCCATCCCCATTCTCACTCAATGTTTTCATTCCTCATACCTAGAAGTTTCATTATACAAATATTAAAGGAAGGAAAATGAACTTCATTAAAATTTGTATAATTTAGGTATTATCTTATCTTTCAGTTATTTCTGCTCCCTCCCCATTCTCACTCAATGCTTTCATTCCTCATACATAGAAGTGTCATTATACAAATATTAAAGGAAGGAAAATGAACTTCATTAAAATTTGTATAATTTAGGTATTATCTTCTCTTTCAGTTATTTCTGCCCATTCTCCACTCTCACTCAAAGTTTTCATTCCTCATACCTAGAAGTGTCATTATACAAATATTAAAGGAAGGAAAATGAACTTCATTAAAATTTGTATAATTTAGGTATTATCTTCCCTTTCAGTTATTTCTGCTCCCTCCCCATTCTCACTCAATGCTTTCATTCCTCACACCTAGAAGTGTCATTATACAAATATTAAAGGAAGGAAAATGAACTTCATTAAAATTTTTATAATTTAGGTATTATCTTCTCTTTCAGTTATTTCTGCCCATTCTCCACTCTCACTCAATGTTTTCATTCCTCATACCTAGAAGTGTCATTATACAAATATTAAAGGAAGGAAAATGAACTTCATTAAAATTTGTATAATTTAGGTATTATCTTCCCTTTCAGTTATTTCTGCTCCCTCCCCATTCTCACTCAATGCTTTCATTCCTCATACCTAGAAGTGTCATTATACAAATATTAAAGGAAGGAAAATGAACTTCATTAAAATTTGTATAATTTAGGTATTATCTTCTCTTTCACTTATTTCTGCCCATTCTCCACTCTCACTTAATGTTTTCATTCTTCATACCTAGAAGTGTTATTATACAAATATTAAAGGAAGGAAAATGAACTTCATTAAAATTTGTATAATTTAGGTATTATCTTCCCTTTCAGTTATTTCTACCCCCTCCCCTCTCTCACTCAACGTTTTCATTCCTCATACCTAGAAGTGTCATTATACAAATATTAAAGGAAGGAAAATGAATTTCATTAAAATTTGTATAATTTAGGTATTATCTTCCCTTTCAGTTATTTCTGCTCCCTCCCCATTCTCACTCAATGCTTTCATTCCTCATACATAGAAGTGTCATTATACAAATATTAAAGGAAGGAAAATGAACTTCATTAAAATTTGTATAATTTAGGTATTATCTTCCCTTTCAGTTATTTCTGCTCCCTCCCCATTCTCACTCAATGCTTTCATTCCTCATACCTAGAAGTGTCATTATACAAATATTAAAGGAAGGAAAATGAACTTCATTAAAATTTTTATAATTTAGGTATTATCTTCTCTTTCAGTTATTTCTGCCCATTCTCCACTCTCACTCAATGTTTTCATTTTTCATACCTAGAAGTGTCATTATACAAATATTAAAGGAAGTAAAATGAACTTCATTAAAATTTGTATAATTTAGGTATTATCTTCCCTTTCAGTTATTTCTGCTCCCTCCCCATTCTCACTCAATGCTTTCATTCCTCATACCTAGAAGTGTCATTATACAAATATTAAAGGAAGGAAAATGAACTTCATTAAAATTTGTATAATTTAGGTATTATCTTCTCTTTCAGTTATTTCTGCCCATTCTCCACTCTCACTCAACGTTTTCATTCCTCAAACCTAGAAGTGTCATTATACAAATATTAAAGGAAAATGAACTTCATTAAAATTTGTATAATTTAGGTATTATCTTCCCTTTCAGTTATTTCTGCTCCCTCCCCATTCTCAGTCAATGCTTTCATTCCTCATACCTAGAAGTGTCATTATACAAATATTAAAGGAAGGAAAATGAACTTCATTAAAATTTGTATAATTTAGGTATTATCTTCTCTTTCAGTTATTTCTGCCCATTCTCCACTCTCACTCAATGTTTTCATTCCTCATACCTAGAAGTGTCATTATACAAATATTAAAGGAAGGAAAATGAACTTCATTAAAATTTGTATAATTTAGGTATTATCTTCCCTTTCAGTTATTTCTGCTCCCTCCCCATTCTCACTCAATGCTTTCATTCCTCATACCTAGAAGTGTCATTATACAAATATTAAAGGAAGGAAAATGAACTTCATTAAAATTTTTATAATTTAGGTATTATCTTCTCTTTCAGTTATTTCTGCCCATTCTCCACTCTCACTCAATGTTTTCATTCCTCATACCTAGAAGTGTCATTATACAAATATTAAAGGAAGGAAAATGAACTTCATTAAAATTTTTATAATTTAGGTATTATCTTCCCTTTCAGTTATTTCTGCTCCCTCCCCATTCTCACTCAATGCTTTCATTCCTCATACCTAGAAGTGTCATTATACAAATATTAAAGGAAGGAAAATGAACTTCATTAAAATTTGTATAATTTAGGTATTATCTTCTCTTTCACTTATTTCTGCCCATTCTCCACTCTCACTTAATGTTTTCATTCTTCATACCTAGAAGTGTCATTATACAAATATTAAAGGAAGGAAAATGAACTTCATTAAAATTTGTATAATTTAGGTATTATCTTCCCTTTCAGTTATTTCTACCCCCTCCCCTCTCTCACTCAACGTTTTCATTCCTCATACCTAGAAGTGTCATTATACAAATATTAAAGGAAGGAAAATGAATTTCATTAAAATTTGTATAATTTAGGTATTATCTTCCCTTTCAGTTATTTCTGCTCCCTCCCCATTCTCACTCAATGCTTTCATTCCTCATACATAGAAGTGTCATTATACAAATATTAAAGGAATAAAAATGAACTTCATTAAAATTTGTATAATTTAGGTATTATCTTCCCTTTCAGTTATTTCTGCTCCCTCCCCATTCTCACTCAATGCTTTCATTCCTCATACCTAGAAGTGTCATTATACAAATATTAAAGGAAGGAAAATGAACTTCATTAAAATTTGTATAATTTAGGTATTATCTTCTCTTTCAGTTATTTCTGCCCATTCTCCACTCTCACTCAATGTTTTCATTCCTCATACCTAGAAGTGTCATTATACAAATATTAAAGGAAGGAAAATGAACTTCATTAAAATTTGTATAATTTAGGTATTATCTTCCCTTTCAGTTATTTCTCATCCCTCCACATTCTCACTCAATGCTTTCATTCCTCATACCTAGAAGTGTCATTATACAAATATTAAAGGAAGGAAAATGAACTTCATTAAAATTTGTATAATTTAGGTATTATCTTCTCTTTCAGTTATTTCTGCCCATTCTCCACTCTCACTCAATGTTTTCATTCCTCATACCTAGAAGTGTCATTATACAAATATTAAAGGAAGGAAAATGAACTTCATTAAAATTTGTATAATTTAGGTATTATCTTCCCTTTCAGTTATTTCTGCCCATTCTCCACTCTCACTTAATGTTTTCATTCTTCATACCTAGAAGTGTCATTATACAAATATTAAAGAAAGGAAAATGAACTTCATTAAAATTTGTATAATTTAGGTATTATCTTCTCTTTCAGTTATTTCTGCCCATTCTCCACTCTCACTCAATGTTTTCATTCCTCATACCTAGAAGTGTCATTATACAAATATTAAAGGAAGGAAAATGAACTTCATTAAAATTTGTATAATTTAGGTATTATCTTCCCTTTCAGTTATTTCTGCTCCCTCCCCATTCTCACTCAATGCTTTCATTCCTCATACCTAGAAGTGTCATTATACAAATATTAAAGGAAGGAAAATGAACTACATTAAAATTTTTATAATTTAGGTATTATCTTCTCTTTCAGTTATTTCTGCCCATTCTCCACTCTCACTCAATGTTTTCATTTTTCATACCTAGAAGTGTCATTATACAAATATTAAAGGAAGTAAAATGAACTTCATTAAAATTTGTATAATTTAGGTATTATCTTCCCTTTCAGTTATTTCTGCTCCCTCCCCATTCTCACTCAATGCTTTCATTCCTCATACCTAGAAGTGTCATTATACAAATATTAAAGGAAGGAAAATGAACTTCATTAAAATTTGTATAATTTAGGTATTATCTTCTCTTTCAGTTATTTCTGCCCATTCTCCACTCTCACTCAACGTTTTCATTCCTCAAACCTAGAAGTGTCATTATACAAATATTAAAGGAAAATGAACTTCATTAAAATTTGTATAATTTAGGTATTATCTTCCCTTTCAGTTATTTCTGCTCCCTCCCCATTCTCAGTCAATGCTTTCATTCCTCATACCTAGAAGTGTCATTATACAAATATTAAAGGAAGGAAAATGAACTTCATTAAAATTTTTATAATTTAGGTATTATCTTCTCTTTCAGTTATTTCTGCCCATTCTCCACTCTCACTCAATGTTTTCATTCCTCATACCTAGAAGTGTCATTATACAAATATTAAAGGAAGGAAAATGAACTTCATTAAAATTTGTATAATTTAGGTATTATCTTCCCTTTCAGTTATTTCTGCCCATTCTCCACTCTCACTTAATGTTTTCATTCTTCATACCTAGAAGTGTCATTATACAAATATTAAAGGAAGGAAAATGAACTTCATTAAAATTTGTATAATTTAGGTATTATCTTCTCTTTCAGTTATTTCTGCCCATTCTCCACTCTCACTCAATGTTTTCATTCCTCATACCTAGAAGTGTCATTATACAAATATTAAAGGAAGGAAAATGAACTTCATTAAAATTTGTATAATTTAGGTATTATCTTCCCTTTCAGTTATTTCTGCTCCCTCCCCATTCTCACTCAATGCTTTCATTCCTCATACCTAGAAGTGTCATTATTCAAATATTAAAGGAAGGAAAATGAACTTCATTAAAATTTGTATAATTTAGGTATTATCTTCTCTTTCAGTTATTTCTGCCCATTCTCCACTCTCACTCAAAGTTTTCATTCCTCATACCTAGAAGTGTCATTATAAAAATATTAAAGGAAGGAAAATGAACTTCATTAAAATTTGTATAATTTAGGTATTATCTTCCCTTTCAGTTATTTCTGCTCCCTCCCCATTCTCACTCAATGCTTTCATTCCTCATACCTAGAAGTGTCATTATACAAATATTAAAGGAAGGAAAATGAACTTCATTAAAATTTGTATAATTTAGGTATTATCTTCTCTTTCACTTATTTCTGCCCATTCTCCACTCTCACTTTATGTTTTCATTCTTCATACCTAGAAGTGTCATTATACAAATATTAAAGGAAGGAAAATGAACTTCATTAAAATTTGTATAATTTAGGTATTATCTTCCCTTTCAGTTATTTCTCCCCCCTCCCCTCTCTCACTCAACGTTTTCATTCCTCATACCTAGAAGTGTCATTATACAAATATTAAAGGAAGGAAAATGAACTTCATTAAAATTTGTATAATTTAGGTATTATCCTCTCTCTCAGTTATTTCTGCTCATTCTCCACTCTCACTTAATGTTTTCATTCTTCATACCTAGAAGTGTCATTATACGAATATTAAAGGAAGGAAAATGAACTTCATTAAAATTTGTATAATTTAGGTATTATCTTCCCTTTCAGTTATTTCTGCTCCCTCCCCATTCTCACTCAATGCTTTCATTCCTCATACCTAGAAGTGTCATTATACAAATATTAAAGGAAGGAAAATGAACTTCATTAAAATTTGTATAATTTAGGTATTATCTTCCCTTTCAGTTATTTCTACCCCATCCCCTCTCTCACTCAATGTTTTCATTCCTCATACCTAGAAGTGTCATTATACAAATATTAAAGGAAGGAAAATGAACTTTATTAAAATTTGTATAATTTAGGTATTATCTTCCCTTTCAGTTATTTTTACTCCCTCCCCTCTCTCACTCAATGTTTTCATTCCTCATACCTAGAAGTGTCATTATACAAATATTAAAGGAAGGAAAATGAACTTTATTAAAATTTGTATAATTTAGGTATTATCTTCCCTTTTAGTTGTTTCTACCCCATCCCCATTCTCACTCAATGTTTTCATTCCTCATACCTAGAAGTGTCATTATACAAATATTAAAGGAAGGAAAATGAACTTTATTAAAATTTGTATAATTTAGGTATTATCTTCCCTTTCAGTTATTTCTGCCCCATCCCCATTCTCACTCAAAGTTTTCATTCCTCATACCTAGAAGTGTCATTATACAAATACTAAAGGAAGGAAAATGAACTTCATTAAAATTTGTATAATTTAGGTATTATCTTCTCTTTCAGTTATTTCTGCCCATTCTCCACTCTCACTTAATGTGTTAATTCTTCATACCCAGATATTTCATTATACAAATATTAAAGGAAGGAAAATGAACTTCATTAAAATTTGTATAATTTAGGTATTATCTTCTCTTTCAGTTATTTCTGCCCATTCTCCACTCTCACTTAATGTTTTCATTCTTCATACCTAGAAGTGTCATTATACAAATATTAAAGGAAGGAAAATGAACTTCATTAAAATTTGTATAATTTAGGTATTATCTTCCCTTTCAGTTATTTCTACCCCCTCCCCTCTCTCACTCAATGTTTTCATTCCTCATACCTAGAAGTGTCATTATACAAATATTAAAGGAAGGAAAATGAACTTCATTAAAATTTGTATAATTTAGGTATTATCCTCTCTCTCAGTTATTTCTGCCCATTCTCCACTCTCACTTAATGTTTTCATTCTTCATACCTAGAAGTGTCATTATACAAATAGTAAAGGAAGGAAAATGAACTTCATTAAAATTTGTATAATTTAGGTATTATCTTCCCTTTCAGTTATTTCTGCTCCCTCCCCATTCTCACTCAATGCTTTCATTTCTCATACCTAGAAGTTTCATTATACAAATATTAAAGGAAGGAAAATGAACTTTATTAAAATGTGTATAATTTAGGTATTATCTTCCCTTTCAGTTATTTCTGCTCCCTCCCCATTCTCACTCAATGCTTTCATTCCTCATACCAAGAAGTGTCATTATACAAATATTAAAGGAAGGAAAATGAACTTCATTAAAATTTGTATAATTTAGGTATTATCTTCCCTTTCAGTTATTTCCACCTCATCCCCTCTCTCACTCAATGTTTTCATTCCTCATACCTAGAAGTGTCATTATACAAATATTAAAGGAAGGAAAATGAACTTTATTAAAATTTGTATAATTTAGGTATTATCTTCCCTTTTAGTTATTTCTACCCCATCCCCATTGTCACTCAATGTTTTCATTTCTCATACCTAGAAGTGTCATTATACAAATATTTAAGGAAGGAAAATGAACATTATTAAAATGTGTATAATTTAGGTATTATCTTCCCTTTCATTTATTTCTGCCCATTCTCCACTCTCACTTAATGTTTTAATTCTTCATACCTAGAAGTGTCATTATACAAATATTAAAGGAAGGAAAATGAACTTCATTAAAATTTTAAAATTTAGGTATTATCTTCTCTTTCAGTTATTTCTGCCCATTCTCCACTCTCACTTAATGTTATCATTCTTCATACCTAGAAGTGTCATTATACAAATATTAAAGGAAGGAAAACGAACTTCATTAAAATTTGTATAATTTAGGTATTATCTTATCTTTCAGTTATTTTTGCCCATTCTCCACTCTCACTTAATGTTTTCATTCCTCATACCTAGAAGTGTCATTATACAAATATTAAAGGAAGGAAAATGAACTTCATTAAAAATTGTATAATTTAGGTATTATTTTCCCTTTCAGTTATTTCTACTCCCTCCCCTCTCTCACTCAATGTTTTCATTCCTCATACCTAGAAGTGTCATTACACAAATACTAAAGAAAGGAAAATGAACTTCATTAAAATTTGTATAATTTAGGTATTATCTTCCCTTTTAGTTATTTCTACCCCATCCCCATTCTCACTCAATGTTTTCATTCCTCATACCTAGAAGTGTCATTATACAAATATTTAAGGAAGGAAAATGAACTTGATTAAAATGTGTATAATTTAGGTATTATCTTCCCTTTCAGTTATTTCTACCCCCTCCCCTCACTCACTCAATGTTTTCATTCCTCATACCTAGAAGTGTCATTATACAAATATTAAAGGAAGGAAAATGAACTTCATTAAAATTTGTATAATTTAGGTATTATCTTCTCTTTCAGTTATTTCTGCCCATTCTCCACTCTCACTTAACGTTTTCATTCTTCATACCTAGAAGTGTCATTATACAAATATTAAAGGAAGGAAAATGAACTTTATTAAAATTTGCATAATTTAGGTATTATCTTCCCTTTCAGTTATTTCTATCCCATCCCCATTCTCACTCAATGTTTTCATTCCTCATACCTAGAAGTGTCATTATGCAAATATTAAAGGAAGGAAAATGAACATCATTAAAATTTGTATAATTTAGGTATAATCTTATCTTTTAGTTATTTTTGCCCATTCTCCACTCTCACTTAATGTTTTCATTCTTCATACCTAGAAGTGTCATTATACAAATATTAAAGGAAGGAAAATGAACTTCATTAAAATTTTTATAATTTAGGTATTATCTTCCCTTTCAGTTAATTCTACCCCATCCCGTCTCTCACTCAATGTTTTCATTCCCCATACCTAGAAGTGTCATTACACAAATATTAAAGGAAGGAAAATGAACTTCATAAAAATTTGTATAATTTAGGTATTATCTTCCCTTTCAGTTATTTCTACCCCATCCCCTCACTCACTCAATGTTTTCATTCTTCATACCTAGAAGTGTCATTATACAAATATTAAAGGAAGGAAAATGAACTTCATTAAATTTTTTTAATTTAGGTATTATCTTCTCTTTCAGTTATTTCTGCCCATTCTCCACTCTCACTTAATGTTTTCATTCTTCATACCTAGAAGTGTCATTATACAAATATTAAAGGAAGGAAAATGAACTTCATTAAAATTTTTATAATTTAGGTATTATCTTCTCTTTCAGTTATTTCTGCCCATTCTCCACTCTCACTTAATGTTTTCATTCTTCATACCTAGAAGTGTCATTATACAAATATTAAAGGAAGGAAAATGAACTTTATTAAAATTTGCATAATTTAGGTATTATCTTCCCTTTCAGTTATTTCTATCCCATCCCCATTCTCACTCAATGTTTTCATTCCTCATACCTAGAAGTGTCATTATGCAAATATTAAAGGAAGGAAAATGAACATCATTAAAATTTGTATAATTTAGGTATTATCTTATCTTTTAGTTATTTTTGCCCATTCTCCACTCTCACTTAATGTTTTTATTCTTCATACCTACAAGTGTCATTATACAAATATTAAAGGAAGGAAAATGAACTTCATTAAAATTTTTTAATTTAGGTATTATCTTCTCTTTCAGTTATTTCTGCCCATTCTCCACTCTCTCTTAATGTTTTCATTCTTCATACCTAGAAGTGTCATTATACAAATATTAAAGGAAGGAAAATGAACTTCATTAAAATTTTTATAATTTAGGTATTATCTTCTCTTTCAGTTATTTCTACCCATTCTCCACTCTCACTTAATGTTTTAATTCTTCATACCTAAAAGTGTCATTATACAAATATTAAAGGAAGGAAAATGAACTTCATTAAAATTTGTATAATTTAGGTATTATCTTCTCTGTCAGTTATTTCTGCCCATTCTCCACTCTCACTTAATGTTTTCATTCTTCATACCTAGAAGTGTCATTATCCAAATATTAAAGGAAGGAAAATGAACTTTATTTAAATTTGTATAATTTAGGTATTATCTTCCCTTTCAGTTATTTCTACCCCCTCCCCTCACTCACTCAATGTTTTCATTCCTCATCCCTAGAAGTGTCATTATACAAATATTAAAGGAAGGAAAATGAACTTCATGAAAATTTATATAATTTAGGTATTATCTTCTCTTTCAGTTATTTCTGCCCATTCTCCACTCTCACTTAATGTTTTAATTCTTCATACCTAGAAGTGTCATTATACAAATATTAAAGGAAGGAAAATGAACTTCATTAAAATTTTTTAATCTAGGTATTATCTTCTCTTTCAGTTATTTCTGCCCATTCTCCACTCTCACTTAATGTTTTAATTCTTCATACCTAGAAGTGTCATTATACAAATATTAAAGGAAGGAAAATGAACTTCATTAAAATTTTTATAATTTAGGTATTATCTTCTCTTTCAGTTATTTCTGCCCATTCTCCACTCTCACTTAATGTTTTCATTCTTCATACCTAGAAGTGTCATTATACAAATATTAAAGGAAGGAAAATGAACTTCATTAAATTTTTTTAATTTAGGTATTATCTTCTTTTTCAGTTATTTCTGCCCATTCTCCACTCTCACTTATTGTTTTCATTCCTCATACCTAGAAGTGTCATTATACAAATATTAAAAGAAGGAAAATGAACTTCATTAAAATTTGTATAATTCAGGTATTATTTTCTCTTTCAGTTATTTCTGCCCATTCTCCACTCTCACTTAATGTTTTCATTCTTCATACCTAGAAGTGTCATTATACAAATATTAAAGGAAGGAAAATGAACTTCATTAAAATTTTTTAATTTAGGTATTATCTTCTCTTTCAGTTATTTCTGCCCATTCTCCACTCTCACTTATTGTTTTCATTCCTCATACCTAGAAGTGTCATTATACAAATATTAAAGGAAGGAAAATGAACTTCATTAAAATTTTTATAATTTAGGTATTATCTTCTCTTTCAGTTATTTCTGCCCATTCTCCACTCTCACATAATGTTTTCATTCTTCATACCTAGAAGTGTCATTATACAAATATTTAAGGAAGGAAAATGAACTTCATTAAAATTTTTTAATTTAGGTATTATCTTCTCTTTCAGTTATTTCAGCCCATTCTCCACTCTCACTTAATGTTTTCATTCTTCATACCTAGAAGTGTCATTATACAAATATTAAAGGAAGGAAAATGAACTTCATTAAAATTTTTATAATTTAGGTATTATCTTCTCCTTCAGTTATTTCTGCCCATTCTCCACTCTTACTTATTGTTTTCATTCCTCATACCTAGAAGTGTCATTATACAAATATTAAAGGAAGGAAAATGAACTTCATTAAATTTTTTATAATTTAGGTATTATCTTCTCTTTCAGTTATTTCTGCCCATTCTCCACTCTCACTTAATGCTTTAATTCTTCATACCTAGAAGTGTCATTATACAAATATTAAAGGAAGGAAAATGAACTTCATTAAAATTTTTATAATTTAGGTATTATCTTCTCTTTCAGTTATTTCTGCCCATTCTCCACTCTCACTTATTGTTTTCATTCCTCATACCTAGAAGTGTCATTATACAAATATTAAAGGAAGGAAAATGAACTTCATTAAAATTTTTATAATTTAGGTATTATCTTCTCTTTCAGTTATTTCTGCCCATTCTCCACTCTCACTAAATGTTTTCATTCTTCATACCTAGAAGTGTCATTATACAAATATTAAAGGAAGGAAAATGAACTTCACTAAAATTTTTATAATTTAGGTATTATCTTCTCTTTCAGTTATTTCTGCCCATTCTCCACTCTCACTTATTGTTTTCATTCCTCATTCCTAGTAGTGTCATTATAAAAATATTAAAGGAAGGAAAATGAACTTCATTAAAATTTTTATAATTTAGGTATTATCTTCTCTTTGAGTTATTTCTGCCCATTCTCCACTCTCACTTATTATTTTCATTTCCCATACTTAGAAGTGTCATTATACAAATATTAAAGGAAGGAAAATGAACGTCATTAAAATTTTTATAATTTAGGTATTATCTTCTCTTTCAGTTATTTCTGCCCATTCTCCACTCTCACTTAATGTTTTAATTCTTCATACCTAGAAGTGTCATTATACAAATATTAAAGGAAGGAAAATGAACTTCATTAAAATTTTTATAATTTAGGTATTATCTTCTCTTTCAGTTATTTCTGCCCATTCTCCACTCTCACTTAATGTTTTAATTCTTCATACCTAGAAGTGTCATTATACAAATATTAAAGGAAGGAAAATGAACTTCATTAAAATTTTTTAATTTAGGTATTATCTTCTCTTTCAGTTATTTCTGCCCATTCTCCACTCTCACTTATTGTTTTCATTCCTCATACCTAGAAGTGTCATTATGCAAATATTAAAGGAAGGAAAATGAACATCATTAAAATTTGTATAATTTAGGTATTATCTTCCCTTTCAGTTATTTCTGCTCCCTCCCCATTCTCACTCAATGCTTTCATTCCTCATACCTGGAAGTGTCATTATACAAATATTATAGGAAGGATAATGAACTTCATTAAAATTTTTATAATTTAGGTATTATCTTCTCTTTCAGTTATTTCTGCCCATTCTCCACTCTCACTTAATGTTTTCATTCTTCATACCTAGAAGTGTCATTATACAAATATTAAAGGAAGGAAAATGAACTTCATTAAAATTTTTATAATTTAGGTATTATCTTCTCTTTCAGTTATTTCTGCCCATTCTCCACTCTCACTTAATGTTTTCATTCTTCATACCTAGAAGTGTCATTATACAAATATTAAAGGAAGGAAAAGGAACTTTATTTAAATTTGTATAATTTAGGTATTATCTTCTCTTTCAGTTATTTCTGCCCATTCTCCACTCTCACTTAATGTTTTAATTCTTCATACCTAGAAGTGTCATTATACAAATATTAAAGGAAGGAAAATGAACTTCATTAAAATTTTTTAATTTAGGTATTATCTTCTCTTTCAGTTATTTCTGCCCATTCTCCACTCTCACTTAATGTTTTAATTCTTCATACCTAGAAGTGTCATTATACAAATATTAAAGGAAGGAAAATGAACTTCATTAAAATTTTTATAATTTAGGTATTATCTTCTCTTTCAGTTATTTCTGCCCATTCTCCACTCTCACTTAATGTTTTCATTCTTCATACCTAGAAGTGTCATTATACAAATATTAAAGGAAAGAAAATGAACTTCATTAAAATTTTTATAATTTAGGTATTATCTTCTCTTTCAGTTATTTCTGCCCATTCTCCACTCTCACTTAATGTTTTCATTCTTCATACCTAGAAGTGTCATTATACAAATATTAAAGGAAGGAAAATGAATTTCATTATTTTTTTTTAATTTAGGTATTATCTTCTCTTTCAGTTATTTTTGCCCATTCTCCACTCTCATTTATTGTTTTCATTCCTCATACCTAGAAGTGTCATTATACAAATATTAAAGGAAGGAAAATGAACTTCATTAAAATTTGTATAATTTAGGTATTATCTTCCCTTTCAGTTGTTTCTGCTCCCTCCCCATTCTCACTCAATGCTTTCATTCCTCATACCTAGAAGTGTCATTATACAAATATTATAGGAAGGAAAATGAACTTCATTAAAATTTGTATAATTTAGGTATTATCTTCTCTTTCAGTTATTTCTGCCCATTCTCCACTCTCACTTAATGTTTTCATTCTTCATACCTAGAAGTGTCATTATACAAATATTAAAGGAAGGAAAATGAACTTCATTAAAATTTTTATAATTTAGGTATTATCTTCTCTTTCAGTTATTTCTGCCCATTCTCCACTCTCACTTAATGTTTTCATTCTTCATACCTAGAAGTGTCATTATACAAATATTAAAGGAAGGAAAATGAACTTCATTAAAAATTTTTATAATTTAAGTATTATCTTCTCTTTCAGTTATTTCTGCCCATTCTCCACTCTCACTTAATGTTCTCATTCTTCATACCTAGAAGTGTGATTATACAAATATTAAAGGAAGGAAAATGAACTTCATAAAAATTTGTATAATTTAGGTATTATCTTCCCTTTCAGTTATTTCTACTCCCTCCCCTCTCTAACTCAATGTTTTCATTCCTTATACCTAGAAGTGTCATTATACAAATATTAAAGGAAGGAAAATGAACTTTATTAAAATTTGTATAATTTAGGTATTATCTTCCCTTTCAGTTATTTCTACCCCATCCCCATTCTCACTCAATGTTTTCATTCCTCATACCTAGAAGTGTCATTATATAAATATTAAAGGAAGGAAAATGGACTTTATTAAAATTTGTATAATTTAGGTATTATCTTCCCTTTCAGTTATTTCTACTCCATCCCCTCTCTGACTCAACGTTTTCATTCCTCATACCTAGAAGTGTCATTACACAAATACTAAAGGAAGGAAAATGAACTTCATTAAAATTTGTATAATTTAGGAATTATCTTCCCTTTTAGTTATTTCTACCCCATCCCCATTCTCACTCAATGTTTTCATTCCTCATACCTAGAAGTGTCATTATACAAATATTTAAGGAAGGAAAATGAACTTTATTAAAATGTGTATAATTTAGATATTATCTTCCCTTTCAGTTATTTCTACCCCCTCCCCTCACTCCCTCAATGTTTTCATTCCTCATACCTAGAAGTGTCATTAGACAAATATTTAAGGAAGGAAAATGAACTTTATTAAAATGTGTATAATTTAGGTATTATCTTCCCTTTCAGTTATTTCTGCCCATTCTCCACTCTCACTTAATGTTTTAATTCTTCATACCTAGAAGTGTCATTATACAAATATTAAAGGAAGGAAAATGAACTTTATTAAAATGTGTATAATTTAGGTATTATCTTCCCTTTCAGTTATTTCTACCCCCTCCCCTCACTCACTCAATGTTTTCATTCCTCATACCTAGAAGTGTCATTATACAAATATTTAAGGAAAGTAAAAATGAACTTTATTAAAATGTGTATAATTTAGGTATTATCTTCCCTTTCAGTTATTTCTACCCCCTCCCCTCACTCACTCAATGTTTTCATTCCTCATACCTAGAAGTGTCATTATGCAAATATTAAAGGAAGGAAAATGAACATCATTAAAATTTGTATAATTTAGGTATTATCTTATCTTTTAGTTATTTTTGCCCATTCTCCACTCTCACTTAATGTTTTCATTCTTCATACCTAGAAGTGTCATTATACAAATATTAAAGGAAGAAAAATGAACTTCATTAAAATTTTTATAATTTAGGTATTATCTTCTCTTTCAGTTATTTCTGCCCATTCTCCACTCTCACTTAATGTTTTAATTGTTCATACCTAGAAGTGTCATTATACAAATTTTAAAGGAAGGAAAATGAACTTTATTAAAATGTGTATAATTTAGGTATTATCTTCCCTTTCAGTTATTTCTACCCCCTCCCCTCACTCACTCAATGTTTTCATTCCTCATACCTAGAAGTGTCATTATACAAATATTAAAGGAAAGAAAATGAACTTCATTAAAATTTGTATAATTTAGGTATTATCTTCCCTTTCAGTTATATCTACCCATTCTCCACTCTCACTTAATGTTTTAATTGTTCATACCTAGAAGTGTCATTATACAAATTTTAAAGGAAGGAAAATGAACTTTATTAAAATGTGTATAATTTAGGTATTATCTTCCCTTTCAGTTATTTCTACCCCCTCCCCTCACTCACTCAATGTTTTCATTCCTCATACCTAGAAGTGTCATTATACAAATATTAAAGGAAGGAAAATGAACTTCATTAAAATTTGTATAATTTAGGTATTATCTTCCCTTTCAGTTATTTCTACCCATTCTCCACTCTCACTTAATGTTTTAATTCTTCATACCTAGAAGTGTCATTATACAAATATTAAAGGAAGGAAAATGAACTTTATTAAAATTTGTATAATTTAGGTATTATCTTCTCTTTCAGTTATTTCTACCCCCTCCCCTCACTCACTCAATGTTTTCATTCCTCATACCTAGAAGTGTCATTATACAAATATTTAAGGAAGGAAAATGAACTTTATTAAAATGTGTATAAATTAGGTATTATCTTCCCTTTCAGTTATTTCTACCCCCTCCCCTCACTCACTCAATGTTTTCATTCCTCATACCTAGAATTGTCATTATGCAAATATTAAAGGAAGGAAAATGAACATCATTAAAATTTGTATAATTTAGGTATTATTTTATCTTTTAGTTATTTTTGCCCATTCTCCACTCTCACTTAATGTTTTCATTCTTCATACCTAGAAGTGTCATTATACAAATATTAAAGGAAGGAAAATGAACTTTATTAAAATGTTTATAATTTAGGTATTATCTTCCCTTTCAGTTATTTCTACCCCCTCCCCTCACTCACTCAATGTTTTCATTCCTCATACCTAGAAGTGTCATTATACAAATATTAAAGGAAGGAAAATGAACTTCATTAAAATTTTTACAATTTAGGTATTATCTTCTCTTTCAGTTATTTCTGCCCATTCTCCACTCTCACTTAATGTTTTCATTCTTCATACCTAGAAGTGTCATTATACAAATATTAAAGGAAGGAAAATGAACTTTATTTAAATTTGTATAATTTAGGTATTATCTTCTCTTTCAGTTATTTCTGCCCATTCTCCACTCTCACTTAATGTTTTCATTCTTCATACCTAGAAGTGTCATTATACAAATATTAATGGAAGGAAAATGAACTTCATTAAAATTTTTATAATTTAGGTATTATTTTCCCTTTCAGTTATTTCTACCCCATCCCCTCACTCACTCAATGTTTTCATTCTTCATACCTAGAAGTGTCATTATACAAATATTAAAGGAAGGAAAATGAACTTCATTAAAATTTGTATAATTTAGGTATTATCTTCTCTTTCAGTTATTTCTGCCCATTCTCCACTCTCACTTAATGTTTTAATTCTTCATACCTAGAAGTGTCATTATACAAATATTAAAGGAAGGAAAATGAACTTCATTAAAATTTTTTAATTTAGGTATTATCTTCCCTTTCAGTTATTTCTGCCCATTCTCCACTCTCACTTAATGTTTTCATTCTTCATACCTAGAAGTGTCATTATACAAATATTAAAGGAAGGAAAATGAACTTCATTAAAATTGTTTTAATTTAGGTATTATCTTCTCTTTCAGTTATTTCTGCCCATTCTCCACTCTCACTTAATGTTTTCATTCTTCATACCTAGAAGTGTCATTATACAAATATTAAAGGAAGAAAAATGAACTTCATTAAAATTTTTATAATTTAGGTATTATCTTCTCTTTCAGTTATTTCTGCCCATTCTCCACTCTCACTTAATGTTTTCATTCTTCATACCTAGAAGTGTCATTATACAAATATTAAAGGAAGGAAAATGAACTTCATTAAAATTTTTATAATTTAGGTATTATCTTCTCTTTCAGTTATTTCTGCCCATTCTCCACTCTCACTTATTGTTTTAATTCTTCATACCTAGAAGTGTCATTATACAAATATTAAAAGAAGGAAAAAGAACTTCATTAAAATTTTTTATTTTAGGTATTATCTTCTCTTTCAGTTATTTCTGCCCATTCTCCACTCTCACTTAATGTTTTCATTCTTCATACCTAGAAGTGTCTTTATACAAATATTAAAGGAAGGAAAATGAACTTTATTAAAATTTGTATAATTTAGGTATTATCTTCCCTTTCAGTTATTTCTACCCCATCCCCATTCTCACTCAATGTTTTCATTCCTCATACCTGGAAGTTTCATTATACAAATATTAAAGGAAGGAAAATGAACTTCATTAAAATTTGTATAATTTAGGTATTATCTTATCTTTCAGTTATTTTTGCCCATTCTCCACTCTCACTTAATGTTTTCATTCTTCATACCTAGAAATGTCATTATACAAATATTAAAGGAAGGAAAATGAACTTCATTAAAAATTGTATAATTTAGGTATTATCTTCCCTTTCAGTTATTTCTACCCCATCCCCTCTCTCACTCAATGTTTTCATTCATCATACCTAGAAGTGCCATTATACAAATACTAAAGGAAGGAAAATGAACTTCATTAAAATTTGTATAATTTAGGTATTATCTTCCCTTTTAGTTATTTCTACCCCATCCCCATTCTCACTCAATGTTTTCATTCCTCATACCTAGAAGTGTCATTACACAAATATTTAAGGAAGGAAAATGAACTTTATTAAAATGTGTATAATTTAGGTATTATCTTCCCTTTCAGTTATTTCTACCCCCTCCCCTCACTCACTAAATGTTTTTATTCCTCATACCTAGAAGTGTCATTATACAAATATTAAAGGAAGGAAAATGAACTTCATTAAAATTTGTATAATTTAGGTATTATCTTCTCTTTCAGTTATTTCTGCCCATTCTCCACTCTCACTTAATGTTTTAATTCTTCATACCTAGAAGTCTCATTATACAAATATTAAAGGAAGGAAAATGAACTTCATTAAAATTTTTTAATTTAGATATTATCTTCTCTTTCAGTTATTTCTGCCCATTCTCCACTCTCACTTAATGTCTTCATTCTTCATATCTAGAAGTGTCATTATACAAATATTAAAGGAAGGAAAATGAACTTTATTAAAATTTGTATAATTTAGGTATTATCTTCCCTTTCAGTTATTTCTATCCCATCCCCTCACTCACTCAATGTTTTCATTCCTCATACCTAGAAGTGTCATTATACAAATATTTAAGGAAGGAAAATGAACTTTATTAAAATGTGTATAATTTAGGTATTATCTTCCCTTTCAGTTATTTCTACCCCCTCCCCTCACTCACTCAATGTTTTCATTCCTCATACCTAGAAGTGTCATTATACAAATATTTAAGGAAGGAAAATGAACTTTATTAAAATGTGTATAATTTAGGTATTATCTTCTCTTTCAGTTATTTCTACCCCCTCCCCTCACTCACTCAATGTTTTCATTCCTCATACCTAGAAGTGTCATTATGCAAATATTAAAGGAAGGAAAATGAACATCATTAAAATTTGTATAATTTAGGTATTATCTTATCTTTTAGTTATTTTTGCCCATTCTCCACTCTCACTTAATGTTTTCATTCCTCATACCTAGAAGTGTCATTATACAAATATTAAAGGAAGGAAAATGAACTTTATTAAAATGTGTATAATTTAGGTATTATCTTCCCTTTCAGTTATTTCTACCCCCTCCCCTCACTCACTCAATGTTTTCATTCCTCATACCTAGAAGTGTCATTATACAAATATTAAAGGAAGGAAAATGAACTTCATTAAAATTTTTATAATTTAGGTATTATCTTCTCTTTCAGTTATTTCTGCCCATTCTCCACTCTCACTTAATGTTTTCATTCTTCATACCTAGAAGTGTCATTATACAAATATTAAAGGAAGGAAAATGAACTTCATTAAAATTTGTATAATTTAGGTATTATCTTCTCTTTCAGTTATTTCTGCCCATTCTCCACTCTCACTTAATGTTTTCATTCTTCATACTTAGAAGTGTCATTATACAAATATTAAAGGAAGGAAAATGAACTTCATTAAAATTTTTATAATTTAGGTATTATCTTCTCTTTCAGTTATTTCTGCCCATTCTCCACTCTCACTTAATGTTTTCATTCTTCATACCTAGAAGTGTGATTATACAAATATTAAAGGAAGGAAAATGAACTTTATTAAAATTTGTATAATTTAGGTATTATCTTCCCTTTCAGTTATTTCTACTCCCTCCCCTCTCTAACTCAATGTTTTCATTCCTCATACCTAGAAGTGTCATTATACAAATATTAAAGGAAGGAAAATGAACTTTATTAAAATTTGTATAATTTAGGTATTATCTTCCCTTTCAGTTATTTCTACCCCATCCCCATTCTCACTCAATGTTTTCATTCCTCATACCTAGAAGTGTCATTATATAAATATTAAAGGAAGGAAAATGGACTTTATTAAAATTTGTATAATTTAGGTATTATCTTCCCTTTCAGTTATTTCTACACCATCCCCTCTCTCACTCAATGCTTTCATTCCTCATACCTAGAAGTGTCATTACACAAATACTAAAGGAAGGAAAAGGAACTTCATTAACATTTGTATAATTTAGGAATTATCTTCCCTTTTAGTTATTTCTAACCCATCCCCATTCTCACTCAATGTTTTCATTCCTCATACCTAGAAGTGTCATTATACAAATATTTAACGAAGGAAAATGAACTTTATTAAAATGTGTATAATTTAGGTATTATCTTCCCTTTCAGTTATTTCTACCCCCTCCCCTCACTCACTCAATGTTTTCATTCCTCATACCTAGAAGTGTCATTAGACAAATATTTAAGGAAGGAAAATGAACTTTATTAAAATGTGTATAATTTAGGTATTATCTTCCCTTTCAGTTATTTCTACCCCCTCCCCTCACTCACTCAATGTTTTCATTCCTCATACCTAGAATTGTCATTATACAAATATTAAAGGAAGTAAAATGAACTTCATTAAAATTTGTATAATTTAGGTATTGTCTTCTCTTTCAGTTATTTCTGCCCATTCTCCACTCTCACTTAATGTTTTAATTCTTCATACCTAGAAGTGTCATTATACAAATATTAAAGGAAGGAAAATGAACTTCATTAAAATTTTTAAATTTAGTTATTATCTTCTCTTTCAGTTAGTTCTGCCCATTCTCCACTCTCACTTAATGTTTTCATTCTTCATACCTAGAAGTGTCATTATACAAATATTAAAGGAAGGAAAATGAACTTTATTAAAATGTGTATAATTTAGGTATTATCTTCCCTTTCAGTTATTTGTACCCCCTCCCCTCACTCACTAAATGTTTTTATTCCTCATACCTAGAAGTGTCATTATACAAATATTAAAGGAAGGAAAATGAACTTCATTAAAATTTGTATAATTTAGGTATTATCTTCCCTTTCAGTTATTTCTATCCCATCCCCTCACTCACTCAATGTTTTCATTCCTCATACCTAGAAGTGTCATTATACAAATATTAAAGGAAGGAAAATGAACTTCATTAAAATTTGTATAATTTAGGTATTATCTTCCCTTTCAGTTATTTCTACCCCCTCCCCTCTCTCACTCAACGTTTTCATTCCTCATACCTAGAAGTGTCATTATACAAATATTAAAGGAAGGAAAATGAACTTCATTAAAATTTGTATAATTTAGGTATTATCCTCTCTCTCAGTTATTTCTGCTCATTCTCCACTCTCACTTAATGTTTTCATTCTTCATACCTAGAAGTGTCATTATACGAATATTAAAGGAAGGAAAATGAACTTCATTAAAATTTGTATAATTTAGGTATTATCTTCCCTTTCAGTTATTTCTGCTCCCTCCCCATTCTCACTGAATGCTTTCATTCCTCATACCTAGAAGTGTCATTATACAAATATTAAAGGAAGGAAAATGAACTTCATTAAAATTTGTATAATTTAGGTATTATCTTCCCTTTCAGTTATTTCTACCCCATCCCCTCTCTCACTCAATGTTTTCATTCCTCATACCTAGAAGTGTCATTATACAAATATTAAAGGAAGGAAAATGAACTTTATTAAAATTTGTATAATTTAGGTATTATCTTCCCTTTCAGTTATTTTTACTCCCTCCCCTCTCTCACTCAATGTTTTCATTCCTCATACCTAGAAGTGTCATTATACAAATATTAAAGGAAGGAAAATGAACTTTATTAAAATTTGTATAATTTAGGTATTATCTTCCCTTTTAGTTGTTTCTACCCCATCCCCATTCTCACTCAATGTTTTCATTCCTCATACCTAGAAGTGTCATTATACAAATATTAAAGGAAGGAAAATGAACTTTATTAAAATTTTTATAATTTAGGTATTATCTTCCCTTTCAGTTATTTCTGCCCCATCCCCATTCTCACTCAATGTTTTCATTCCTCATACCTAGAAGTGTCATTATACAAATACTAAAGGAAGGAAAATGAACTTCATTAAAATTTTTATAATTTAGGTATTATCTTCTCTTTCA
The DNA here is from genome assembly GCF_964235325.1 of Thermobia domestica. Classification (NCBI taxonomy): domain Eukaryota; kingdom Metazoa; phylum Arthropoda; class Insecta; order Zygentoma; family Lepismatidae; genus Thermobia; species Thermobia domestica. The sequence continues at coordinate 1,559,593 of NC_137457.1, read as the reverse complement.
GTTATTTCTGCCCATTCTCCACTCTCACTTAATGTTTTAATTCTTCATACCCAGATATTTCATTATACAAATATTAAAGGAAGGAAAATGAACTTCATTAAAATTTGTATAATTTAGGTATTATCTTCTCTTTCAGTTATTTCTGCCCATTCTCCACTCTCACTTAATGTTTTCATTCTTCATACCTAGAAGTGTCATTATACAAATATTAAAGGAAGGAAAATGAACTTCATTAAAATTTGTATAATTTAGGTATTATCTTCCCTTTCAGTTATTTCTACCCCCTCCCCTCTCTCACTCAATGTTTTCATTCCTCATACCTAGAAGTGTCATTATACAAATATTAAAGGAAGGAAAATGAACTTCATTAAAATTTGTATAATTTAGGTATTATCCTCTCTCTCAGTTATTTCTGCCCATTCTCCACTCTCACTTAATGTTTTCCTTCTTCATACCTAGAAGTGTCATTATACAAATATTAAAGGAAGGAAAATGAACTTCATTAAAATTTGTATAATTTAGGTATTATCTTCCCTTTCAGTTATTTCTGCTCCCTCCCCATTCTCACTCAATGCTTTCATTTCTCATACCTAGAAGTGTCATTATACAAATATTAAAGGAAGGAAAATGAACTTTATTAAAATGTGTATAATTTAGGTATTATCTTCCCTTTCAGTTATTTCTGCTCCCTCCCCATTCTCACTCAATGCTTTCATTCCTCATACCAAGAAGTGTCATTATACAAATATTAAAGGAAGGAAAATGAACTTCATTAAAATTTGTATAATTTAGGTATTATCTTCCCTTTCAGTTATTTCCACCTCATCCCCTCTCTCACTCAATGTTTTCATTCCTCATACCTAGAAGTGTCATTATACAAATATTAAAGGAAGGAAAATGAACTTTATTAAAATTTGTATAATTTAGGTATTATCTTCCCTTTCAGTTATTTCTACTCCCTCCCCTCTCTCACTCAATGTTTTCATTCCTCATACCTAGAAGTGTCATTATACAAATATTAAAGGAAGGAAAATGAACTTTATTAAAATTTGTATAATTTAGGTATTATCTTCCCTTTTAGTTATTTCTACCCCATCCCCATTGTCACTCAATGTTTTCATTTCTCATACCTAGAAGTGTCATTATACAAATATTTAAGGAAGGAAAATGAACTTTATTAAAATGTGTATAATTTAGGTATTATCTTCCCTTTCATTTATTTCTGCCCATTCTCCACTCTCACTTAATGTTTTAATTCTTCATACCTAGAAGTGTCATTATACAAATATTAAAGGAAGGAAAATGAACTTCATTAAAATTTTAAAATTTAGGTATTATCTTATCTTTCAGTTATTTCTGCCCATTCTCCACTCTCACTTAATGTTATCATTCTTCATACCTAGAAGTGTCATTATACAAATATTAAAGGAAGGAAAACGAAATTCATTAAAATTTGTATAATTTAGGTATTTTCTTATCTTTCAGTTATTTTTGCCCATTCTCCACTCTCACTTAATGTTTTCATTCCTCATACCTAGAAGTGTCATTATACAAATATTAAAGGAAGGAAAATGAACTTCATTAAAAATTGTATAATTTAGGTATTATTTTCCCTTTCAGTTATTTCTACTCCCTCCCCTCTCTCACTCAATGTTTTCATTCCTCATACCTAGAAGTGTCATTACACAAATACTAAAGAAAGGAAAATGAACTTCATTAAAATTTGTATAATTTAGGTATTATCTTCCCTTTTAGTTATTTCTACCCCATCCCCATTCTCACTCAATGTTTTCATTCCTCATACCTAGAAGTGTCATTATACAAATATTTAAGGAAGGAAAATGAACTTTATTAAAATGTGTATAATTTAGGTATTATCTTCCCTTTCAGTTATTTCTACTCCCTCCCCTCACTCACTCAATGTTTTCATTCCTCATACCTAGAAGTGTCATTATACAAATATTAAAGGAAGGAAAATGAACTTCATTAAAATTTGTATAATTTAGGTATTATCTACTCTTTCAGTTATTTCTGCCCATTCTCCACTCTCACTTAACGTTTTCATTCTTCATACCTAGAAGTGTCATTATACAAATATTAAAGGAAGGAAAATGAACTTTATTAAAATTTGCATAATTTAGGTATTATCTTCCCTTTCAGTTATTTCTATCCCATCCCCATTCTCACTCAATGTTTTCATTCCTCATACCTAGAAGTGTCATTACACAAATATTAAAGGAAGGAAAATGAACTTCATAAAAATTTGTATAATTTAGGTATTATCTTCCCTTTCAGTTATTTCTACCCCATCCCCTCACTCACTCAATGTTTTCATTCTTCATACCTAGAAGTGTCATTATACAAATATTAAAGGAAGGAAAATGAACTTCATTAAAATTTTTTAATTTAGGTATTATCTTCTCTTTCAGTTATTTCTGCCCATTCTCCACTCTCACTTAATGTTTTCATTCTTCATACCTAGAAGTGTCATTATACAAATATTAAAGGAAGGAAAATGAACTTCATTAAAATTTTTATAATTTAGGTATTATCTTCTCTTTCAGTTATTTCTGCCCATTCTCCACTCTCACTTAATGTTTTCATTCTTCATACCTAGAAGTGTCATTATACAAATATTAAAGGAAGGAAAATGAACTTTATTAAAATTTGCATAATTTAGGTATTATCTTCCCTTTCAGTTATTTCTATCCCATCCCCATTCTCACTCAATGTTTTCATTCCTCATACCTAGAAGTGTCATTATGCAAATATTAAAGGATGGAAAATGAACATCATTAAAATTTGTATAATTTAGGTATTATCTTATCTTTTAGTTATTTTTGCCCATTCTCCACTCTCACTTAATGTTTTCATTCTTCATACCTACAAGTGTCATTATACAAATATTAAAGGAAGGAAAATGAACTTCATTAAAATTTGTAAAATTTGGGTAATATCTTCCCTTTCAGTTATTTCTACCCCATCCCGTCTCTCACTCAATGTTTTCATTCCTCATACCTAGAAGTGTCATTACACAAATATTAAAGGAAGGAAAATGAACTTCATAAAAATTTGTATAATTTAGGTATTATCTTCCCTTTCAGTTATTTCTACCCCATCCCCTCACTCACTCAATGTTTTCATTCTTCATACCTAGAAGTGTCATTATACAAATATTAAAGGAAGGAAAATGAACTTCATTAAAATTTTTTAATTTAGGTATTATCTTCTCTTTCAGTTATTTCTGCCCATTCTCCACTGTCTCTTAATGTTTTCATTCTTCATACCTAGAAGTGTCATTATACAAATATTAAAGGAAGGAAAATGAACTTCATTAAAATTTTTATAATTTAGGTATTATCTTCTCTTTCAGTTATTTCTACCCATTCTCCACTCTCACTTAATGTTTTAATTCTTCATACCTAAAAGTGTCATTATACAAATATTAAAGGAAGGAAAATGAACTTCATTAAAATTTGTATAATTTAGGTATTATCTTCTCTGTCAGTTATTTCTGCCCATTCTCCACTCTCACTTAATGTTTTCATTCTTCATACCTAGAAGTGTCATTATACAAATATTAAATTAAGGAAAATGAACTTTATTTAAATTTGTATAATTTAGGTATTATCTTCCCTTTCAGTTATTTCTACCCCCTCCCCTCACTCACTCAATGTTTTCATTCCTCATCCCTAGAAGTGTCATTATACAAATATTAAAGGAAGGAAAATGAACTTCATGAAAATTTATATAATTTAGGTATTATCTTCTCTTTCAGTTATTTCTGCCCATTCTCCACTCTCACTTAATGTTTTAATTCTTCATACCTAGAAGTGTCATTATACAAATATTAAAGGAAGGAAAATGAACTTCATTAAAATTTTTTAATTTAGGTATTATCTTCTCTTTCAGTTATTTCTGCCCATTCTCCACTCTCACTTAATGTTTTAATTCTTCATACCTAGAAGTGTCATTATACAAATACTAAAGGAAGGAAAATGAACTTCATTAAAATTTTTATAATTTAGGTATTATCTTCTCTTTCAGTTATTTCTGCCCATTCTCCACTCTCACTTAATGTTTTCATTCTTCATACCTAGAAGTGTCATTATACAAATATTAAAGGAAGGAAAATGAACTTCATTAATTTTTTTTAATTTAGGTATTATCTTCTTTTTCAGTTATTTCTGCCCATTCTCCACTCTCACTTATTGTTTTCATTCCTCATACCTAGAAGTGTCATTATACAAATATTAAAGGAAGGAAAATGAACTTCATTAAAATTTGTATAATTCAGGTATTATTTTCTCTTTCAGTTATTTCTGCCCATTCTCCACTCTCACTTAATGTTTTCATTCTTCATACCTAGAAGTGTCATTATACAAATATTAAAGGAAGGAAAATGAACTTCATTAAAATTTTTTAATTTAGGTATTATCTTCTCTTTCAGTTATTTCTGCCCATTCTCCACTCTCACTTATTGTTTTCATTCCTCATACCTAGAAGTGTCATTATACAAATATTAAAGGAAGGAAAATGAACTTCATTAAAATTTTTATAATTTAGGTATTATCTTCTCTTTCAGTTATTTCTGCCCATTCTCCACTCTCACATAATGTTTTCATTCTTCATACCTAGAAGTGTCATTATACAAATATTTAAGGAAGGAAAATGAACTTCATTAAAATTTTTTAATTTAGGTATTATCTTCTCTTTCAGTTATTTCAGCCCATTCTCCACTCTCACTTAATGTTTTCATTCTTCATACCTAGAAGTGTCATTATACAAATATTAAAGGAAGGAAAATGAACTTCATTAAAATTTTTATAATTTAGGTATTATCTTCTCTTTCAGTTATTTCTGCCCATTCTCCACTCTTACTTATTGTTTTCATTCCTCATACCTAGAAGTGTCATTATACAAATATTAAAGGAAGGAAAATGAACTTCATTAAATTTTTTATAATTTAGGTATTATCTTCTCTTTCAGTTATTTCTGCCCATTCTCCACTCTCACTTAATGCTTTAATTCTTCATACCTAGAAGTGTCATTATACAAATATTAAAGGAAGGAAAATGAACTTCATTAAAATTTTTATAATTTAGGTATTATCTTCTCTTTCAGTTATTTCTGCCCATTCTCCACTCTCACTTATTGTTTTCATTCCTCATACCTAGAAGTGTCATTATACAAATATTAAAGGAAGGAAAATGAACTTCATTAAAATTTTTATAATTTAGGTATTATCTTCTCTTTCAGTTATTTCTGCCCATTCTCCACTCTCACTTAATGTTTTCATTCTTCATACCTAGAAGTGTCATTATACAAATATTAAAGGAAGGAAAATGAACTTCATTAAAATTTTTATAATTTAGGTATTATCTTCTCTTTCAGTTATTTCTGCCCATTCTCCATTCTCACTTATTGTTTTCATTCCTCATTCCTAGTAGTGTCATTATAAAAATATTAAAGGAAGGAAAATGAACTTCATTAAAATTTTTATAATTTAGGTATTATCTTCTCTTTGAGTTATTTCTGCCCATTCTCCACTCTCACTTATTGTTTTCATTCCCCATACTTAGAAGTGTCATTATACAAATATTAAAGGAAGGAAAATGAACGTCATTAAAATTTTTATAATTTAGGTATTATCTTCTCTTTCAGTTATTTCTGCCCATTCTGCACTCTCACTTAATGTTTTCATTCTTCATACCTAGAAGTGTCATTATACAAATATTAAAGGAAGGAAAATTAACTTCATTAAAATTTTTATAATTTAGGTATTATCTTCTCTTTCAGTTATTTCTGCCCATTCTCCACTCTCACTTAATGTTTTAATTCTTCATACCTAGAAGTGTCATTATACAAATATTAAAGGAAGGAAAATGAACTTCATTAAAATTTTTTAATTTAGGTATTATCTTCTCTTTCAGTTATTTCTGCCCATTCTCCACTCTCACCTAATGTTTTAATTCTTCATACCTAGAAGTGTCATTATACAAATATTAAAGGAAGGAAAATGAACTTCATTAAAATTTTTATAATTTAGGTATTATCTTCTCTTTCAGTTATTTCTGCCCATTCTCCACTCTCACTTAATGTTTTCATTCTTCATACCTAGAAGTGTCATTATACAAATATTAAAGGAAGGAAAATGAACTTCATTAAAATTTTTTTAATTTAGGTATTATCTTCTCTTTCAGTTATTTCTGCCCATTCTCCACTCTCACTTAATGTTTTAATTCTTCATACCTAGAAGTGTCATTATACAAATATTAAAGGAAGGAAAATGAACTTCATTAAAATTTTTTAATTTAGGTATTATCTTCTCTTTCAGTTATTTCTGCCCATTCTCCACTCTCACTTATTGTTTTCATTCCTCATACCTAGAAGTGTCATTATGCAAATATTAAAGGAAGGAAAATGAACATCATTAAAATTTGTATAATTTAGGTATTATCTTCCCTTTCAGTTATTTCTGCTCCCTCCCCATTCTCACTCAATGCTTTCATTCCTCATACCTGGAAGTGTCATTATACAAATATTATAGGAAGGATAATGAACTTCATTAAAATTTTTATAATTTAGGTATTATCTTCTCTTTCAGTTATTTCTGCCCATTCTCCACTCTCACTTAATGTTTTCATTCTTCATACCTAGAAGTGTCATTATACAAATATTAAAGGAAGGAAAATGAACTTCATTAAAATTTTTATAATTTAGGTATTATCTTCTCTTTCAGTTATTTCTGCCCATTCTCCACTCTCACTTAATGTTTTCATTCTTCATACCTAGAAGTGTCATTATACAAATATTAAAGGAAGGAAAATGAACTTTATTTAAATTTGTATAATTTAGGTATTATCTTCTCTTTCAGTTATTCTGCCCATTCTCCACTCTCACTTAATGTTTTAATTCTTCATACCTAGAAGTGTCATTATACAAATATTAAAGGAAGGAAAATGAACTTCATTAAAATTTTTTAATTTAGGTGTTATCTTCTCTTTCAGTTATTTCTGCAAATTCTCCACTCTCACTTAATGTTTTAATTCTTCATACCTAGAAGTGTCATTATACAAATATTAAAGGAAGGAAAATGAACTTCATTAAAATTTTTATAATTTAGGTATTATCTTCTCTTTCAGTTATTTCTGCCCATTCTCCACTCTCACTTAATGTTTTCATTCTTCATACCTAGAAGTGTCATTATACAAATATTAAAGGAAAGAAAATGAACTTCATTAAAATTTTTATAATTTAGGTATTATCTTCTCTTTCAGTTATTTCTGCCCATTCTCCACTCTCACTTAATGTTTTCATTCTTCATACCTAGAAGTGTCATTATACAAATATTAAAGGAAGGAAAATGAATTTCATTATTTTTTTTAATTTAGGTATTATCTTCTCTTTCAGTTATTTTTGCCCATTCTCCACTCTCATTTATTGTTTTCATTCCTCATACCTAGAAGTGTCATTATACAAATATTAAAGGAAGGAAAATGAACTTCATTAAAATTTGTATAATTTAGGTATTATCTTCAATTTCAGTTGTTTCTGCTCCCTCCCCATTCTCACTCAATGCTTTCATTCCTCATACCTAGAAGTGTCATTATACAAATATTATAGGAAGGAAAATGAACTTCATTAAAATTTGTATAATTTAGGTATTATCTTCTCTTTCAGTTATTTCTGCCCATTCTCCACTCTCACTTAATGTTTTCATTCTTCATACCTAGAAGTGTCATTATACAAATATTAAAGGAAGGAAAATGAACTTCATTAAAATTTTTATAATTTAGGTATTATCTTCTCTTTCAGTTATTTCTGCCCATTCTCCACTCTCACTTAATGTTTTCATTCTTCATACCTAGAAGTGTCATTATACAAATATTAAAGGAAGGAAAATGAACTTCATTAAAATTTTTATAATTTAAGTATTATCTTCTCTTTCAGTTATTTCTGCCCATTCTCCACTCTCACTTAATGTTCTCATTCTTCATACCTAGAAGTGTGATTATACAAATATTAAAGGAAGGAAAATGAACTTCATAAAAATTTGTATAATTTAGGTATTATCTTCCCTTTCAGTTATTTCTACTCCCTCCCCTCTCTAACTAAATGTTTTCATTCCTTATACCTAGAAGTGTCATTATACAAATATTAAAGGAAGGAAAATGAACTTTATTAAAATTTGTATAATTTAGGTATTATCTTCCCTTTCAGTTATTTCTACCCCATCCCCATTCTCACTCAATGTTTTCATTCCTCATACCTAGAAGTGTCATTATATAAATATTAAAGGAAGGAAAATGGACTTTATTAAAATTTGTATAATTTAGGTATTATCTTCCCTTTCAGTTATTTCTACTCCATCCCCTCTCTGACTCAACGTTTTCATTCCTCATACCTAGAAGTGTCATTACACAAATACTAAAGGAAGGAAAATGAACTTCATTAAAATTTGTATAATTTAGGAATTATCTTCCCTTTTAGTTATTTCTACCCCATCCCCATTCTCACTCAATGTTTTCATTCCTCATACCTAGAAGTGTCATTATACAAATATTTAAGGAAGGAAAATGAACTTTATTAAAATGTGTATAATTTAGGTATTATCTTCCCTTTCAGTTATTTCTACCCCCTCCCCTCACTCACTCAATGTTTTCATTCCTCATACCTAGAAGTGTCATTAGACAAATATTTAAGGAAGGAAAATGAACTTTATTAAAATGTGTATAATTTAGGTATTATCTTCCCTTTCAGTTATTTCTGCCCATTCTCCACTCTCACTTAATGTTTTAATTCTTCATACCTAGAAGTGTCATTATACAAATATTAAAGGAAGGAAAATGAACTTTATTAAAATGTGTATAATTTAGGTATTATCTTCCCTTTCAGTTATTTCTACCCCCTCCCCTTACTCACTCAATGTTTTCATTCCTCATACCTAGAAGTGTCATTATACAAATATTTAAGGAAAGTAAAAATGAACTTTATTAAAATGTGTATAATTTAGGTATTATCTTCCCTTTCAGTTATTTCTACCCCCTCCCCTCACTCACTCAATGTTTTCATTCCTCATACCTAGAAGTGTCATTATGCAAATATTAAAGGAAGGAAAATGAACATCATTAAAATTTGTATAATTTAGGTATTATCTTATCTTTTAGTTATTTTTGCCCATTCTCCACTCTCACTTAATGTTTTCATTCTTCATACCTAGAAGTGTCATTATACAAATATTAAAGGAAAGAAAATGAACTTCATTAAAATTTGTATAATTTAGGTATTATCTTCCCTTTCAGTTATATCTACCCATTCTCCACTCTCACTTAATGTTTTAATTGTTCATACCGAGAAGTGTCATTATACAAATATTAAAGGAAGGAAAATGAACTTTATTAAAATGTGTATAATTTAGGTATTATCTTCCCTTTCAGTTATTTCTACCCCCTCCCCTCACTCACTCAATGTTTTCATTCCTCATACCTAGAAGTGTCATTATACAAATATTAAAGGAAGGAAAATGAACTTCATTAAAATTTGTATAATTTAGGTATTATCTTCCCTTTCAGTTATTTCTACCCATTCTCCACTCTCACTCAATGTTTTAATTCTTCATACCTAGAAGTGTCATTATACAAATATTAAAGGAAGGAAAATGAACTTTATTAAAATTTGTATAATTTAGGTATTATCTTCTCTTTCAGTTATTTCTACCCCCTCCCCTCACTCACTCAATGTTTTCATTCCTCATACCTAGAAGTGTCATTATACAAATATTTAAGGAAGGAAAATGAACTTTATTAAAATGTGTATAAATTAGGTATTATCTTCCCTTTCAGTTATTTCTACCCCCTCCCCTCACTCACTCAATGTTTTCATTCCTCATACCTAGAATTGTCATTATGCAAATATTAAAGGAAGGAAAATGAACATCATTAAAATTTGTATAATTTAGGTATTATTTTATCTTTTAGTTATTTTTGCCCATTCTCCACTCTCACTTAATGTTTTCATTCTTCATACCTGGAAGTGTCATTATACAAATATTAAAGGAAGGAAAATGAACTTTATTAAAATGTTTATAATTTAGGTATTATCTTCCCTTTCAGTTATTTCTACCCCCTCCCCTCACTCACTCAATGTTTTCATTCCTCATACCTAGAAGTGTCATTATACAAATATTAAAGGAAGGAAATTGAACTTCATTAAAATTTTTACAATTTAGGTATTATCTTCTCTTTCAGTTATTTCTGCCCATTCTCCACTCTCACTTAATGTTTTAATTCTTCATACCTAGAAGTGTCATTATACAAATATTAAAGGAAGGAAAATGAACTTTATTTAAATTTGTATAATTTAGGTATTATCTTCTCTTTCAGTTATTTCTGCCCATTCTCCACTCTCACTTAATGTTTTCATTCTTCATACCTAGAAGTGTCATTATACAAATATTAATGGAAGGAAAATGAACTTCATTAAAATTTTTATAATTTAGGTATTATTTTCCCTTTCAGTTATTTCTACCCCATCCCCTCACTCACTGAATGTTTTCATTCTTCATACCTAGAAGTGTCATTATACAAATATTAAAGGAAGGAAAATGAACTTCATTAAAATTTGTATAATTTAGGTATTATCTTCTCTTTCAGTTATTTCTGCCCATTCTCCACTCTCACTTAATGTTTTAATTCTTCATACCTAGAAGTGTCATTATACAAATATTAAAGGAAGGAAAATGAACTTCATTAAAATTTTTTAATTTAGGTATTATCTTCCCTTTCAGTTATTTCTGCCCATTCTCCACTCTCACTTAATGTTTTCATTCTTCATACCTAGAAGTGTCATTATACAAATATTAAAGGAAGGAAAATGAACTTCATTAAAATTGTTTTAATTTAGGTATTATCTTCTCTTTCAGTTATTTCTGCCCATTCTCCACTCTCACTTAATGTTTTCATTCTTCATACCTAGAAGTGTCATTATACAAATATTAAAGGAAGAAAAATGAACTTCATTAAAATTTTTATAATTTAGGTATTATCTTCTCTTTCAGTTATTTCTGCCCATTCTCCACTCTCACTTAATGTTTTCATTCTTCATACCTAGAAGTGTCATTATACAAATATTAAAGGAAGGAAAATGAACTTCATTAAAATTTTTATAATTTAGGTATTATCTTCTCTTTCAGTTATTTCTGCCCATTCTCCACTCTCACTTATTGTTTTAATTCTTCATACCTAGAAGTGTCATTATACAAATATTAAAAGAAGGAAAAAGAACTTCATTAAAATTTGTATAATTTAGGTATTATCTTCTCTTTCAGTTATTTCTGCCCATTCTCCACTCTCACTTAATGTTTTCATTCTTCATACCTAGAAGTGTCTTTATACAAATATTAAAGGAAGGAAAATGAACTTTATTAAAATTTGTATAATTTAGGTATTATCTTCCCTTTCAGTTATTTCTACCCCATCCCCATTCTCACTCAATGTTTTCATTCCTCATACCTAGAAGTTTCATTATACAAATATTAAAGGAAGGAAAATGAACTTCATTAAAATTTGTATAATTTAGGTATTATCTTATCTTTCAGTTATTTTTGCCCATTCTCCACTCTCACTTAATGTTTTCATTCTTCATACCTAGAAATGTCATTATACAAATATTAAAGGAAGGAAAATGAACTTCATTAAAAATTGTATAATTTAGGTATTATCTTCCCTTTCAGTTATTTCTACCCCATCCCCTCTCTCACTCAATGTTTTCATTCATCATACCTAGAAGTGCCATTATACAAATACTAAAGGAAGGAAAATGAACTTCATTAAAATTTGTATAATTTAGGAATTATCTTCCCTTTTAGTTATTTCTACCCCATCCCCATTCTCACTCAATGTTTTCATTCCTCATACCTAGAAGTGTCATTACACAAATATTTAAGGAAGGAAAATGAACTTTATTAAAATGTGTATAATTTAGGTATTATCTTCCCTTTCAGTTATTTCTACCCCCTCCCCTCACTCACTAAATGTTTTTATTCCTCATACCTAGAAGTGTCATTATACAAATATTAAAGGAAGGAAAATGAACTTCATTAAAATTTGTATAATTTAGGTATTATCTTCTCTTTCAGTTATTTCTGCCCATTCTCCACTCTCACTTAATGTTTTAATTCTTCATACCTAGAAGTCTCATTATACAAATATTAAAGGAAGGAAAATGAACTTCATTAAAATTTTTTAATTTAGATATTATCTTCTCTTTCAGTTATTTCTGCCCATTCTCCACTCTCACTTAATGTTTTCATTCTTCATATCTAGAAGTGTCATTATACAAATATTAAAGGAAGGAAAATGAACTTTATTAAAATTTGCATAATTTAGGTATTATCTTCCCTTTCAGTTATTTCTATCCCCTCCCCTCACTCACTCAATGTTTTCATTCCTCATACCTAGAAGTGTCATTATACAAATATTTAAGGAAGGAAAATGAACTTTATTAAAATGTGTATAATTTAGGTATTATCTTCCCTTTCAGTTATTTCTACCCCCTCCCCTCACTCACTCAATGTTTTCATTCCTCATACCTAGAAGTGTCATTATACAAATATTTAAGGAAGGAAAATGAACTTTATTAAAATGTGTATAATTTAGGTATTATCTTCTCTTTCAGTTATTTCTACCCCCTCTCCTCACTCACTCAATGTTTTCATTCCTCATACCTAGAAGTGTCATTATGCAAATATTAAAGGAAGGAAAATGAACATCATTAAAATTTGTATAATTTAGGTATTATCTTATCTTTTAGTTATTTTTGCCCATTCTCCACTCTCACTTAATGTTTTCATTCCTCATACCTAGAAGTGTCATTATACAAATATTAAAGGAAGGAAAATGAACTTTATTAAAATGTGTATAATTTAGGTATTATCTTCCCTTTCAGTTATTTCTACCCCCTCCCCTCACTCACTCAATGTTTTCATTCCTCATACCTAGAAGTGTCATTATACAAATATTAAAGGAAGGAAAATGAACTTCATTAAAATTTTTATAATTTAGGTATTATCTTCTCTTTCAGTTATTTCTGCCCATTCTCCACTCTCACTTAATGTTTTCATTCTTCATACCTAGAAGTGTCATTATACAAATATTAAAGGAAGGAAAATGAACTTCATTAAAATTTGTATAATTTAGGTATTATCTTCTCTTTCAGTTATTTCTGCCCATTCTCCACTCTCACTTAATGTTTTCATTCTTCATACTTAGAAGTGTCATTATACAAATATTAAAGGAAGGAAAATGAACTTCATTAAAATTTTTATAATTTAGGTATTATCTTCTCTTTCAGTTATTTCTGCCCATTCTCCACTCTCACTTAATGTTTTCATTCTTCATACCTAGAAGTGTGATTATACAAATATTAAAGGAAGGAAAATGAACTTTATTAAAATTTGTATAATTTAGGTATTATCTTCCCTTTCAGTTATTTCTACTCCCTCCCCTCTCTAACTCAATGTTTTCATTCCTCATACCTAGAAGTGTCATTATACAAATATTAAAGGAAGGAAAATGAACTCTATTAAAATTTGTATAATTTAGGTATTATCTTCCCTTTCAGTTATTTCTACCCCATCCCCATTCTCACTCAATGTTTTCATTCCTCATACCTAGAAGTGTCATTATAAAAATATTAAAGGAAGGAAAATGGACTTTATTAAAATTTGTATAATTTAGGTATTATCTTCCCTTTCAGTTATTTCTACCCCATCCCCTCTCTCACTCAATGCTTTCATTCCTCATACCTAGAAGTGTCATTACACAAATACTAAAGGAAGGAAAAGGAACTTCATTAACATTTGTATAATTTAGGAATTATCTTCCCTTTTAGTTATTTCTACCCCATCCCCATTCTCACTCAATGTTTTCATTCCTCATACCTAGAAGTGTCATTATACAAATATTTAACGAAGGAAAATGAACTTTATTAAAATGTGTATAATTTAGGTATTATCTTCCCTTTCAGTTATTTCTACCCCTTCCCCTCACTCACTCAATGTTTTCATTCCTCATACCTAGAAGTGTCATTATACAAATATTAAAGGAAGTAAAATGAACTTCATTAAAATTTGTATAATTTAGGTATTATCTTCTCTTTCAGTTATTTCTGCCCATTCTCCACTCTCACTTAATGTTTTAATTCTTCATACCTAGAGGTGTCATTATACAAATATTAAAGGAAGGAAAATGAACTTCATTAAAATTTTTAAATTTAGTTATTATCTTCTCTTTCAGTTATTTCTGCCCATTCTCCACTCTCACTTAATGTTTTCATTCTTCATACCTAGAAGTGTCATTATACAAATATTAAAGGAAGGAAAATGAACTTTATTAAAATGTGTATAATTTAGTTATTATCTTCCCTTTCAGTTATTTCTACCCCCTCCCCTCACTCACTCAACGTTTTCATTCCTCATACCTAGAAGTGTCATTATACAAATATTTAAGGAAAGTAAAAATGAACTTTATTAAAATGAGTATAATTTAGGTATTATCTTCCCTTTCAGTTATTTCTACCCCCTCCCCTCACTCACTCAATGTTTTCATTCCTCATACCTAGAAGTGTCATTATGCAAATATTAAAGGAAAGAAAATGAACTTTATTAAAATGTCTATAATTTAGGTATTATCTTCCCTTTCAGTTATTTCTACCCCCTCCCCTCACTCACTCAATGTTTTCATTCCTCATACCTAGAAGTGTCATTATACAAATATTAAAGGAAGGAAAATGAACTTCATTAAAATTTTTATAATTTAGGTATTATCTTCTCTTTCAGTTATTTCTGCCCATTCTCCACTCTCACTTAATGTTTTAATTCTTCATACCTAGAAGTGTCATTATACAAATATTAAAGGAAGGAAAATGAACTTCACTAAAATTTTTATAATTTAGGTATTATCTTCTCTTTCAGTTATTTCTGCCCATTCTCCACTCTCACTTAATGTTTTCATTCTTCATACCTAGAAGTGTCATTATACAAATATTAATGGAAGGAAAATGAACTTCATTAAAATTTTTATAATTTAGGTATTATTTTCCCTTTCAGTTATTTCTACCCCATCCCCTCACTCACTCAATGTTTTCATTCTTCATACGTAGAAGTGTCATTATACAAATATTAAAGGAAGGAAAAAGAACTTCATTAAAATTTGTATAATTTAGGTATTATCTTCTCTTTCAGTTATTTCTGCCCATTCTCCACTCTCACTTAATGTTTTAATTCTTCATACCTAGAAGTGTCATTATACAAAAATTAAAGGAAGGAAAATGAACTTCATTAAAATTTTTTAATTTAGGTATTATCTTCCCTTTCAGTTATTTCTGCCCATTCTCCACTCTCACTTAATGTTTTCATTCTTCATGCCTAGAAGTGTCATTATACAAATATTAAAGGAAGGAAAATGAACTTCATTAAAATTTTTTTAATTTAGGTATTATCTTCTCTTTCAGTTATTTCTGCCCATTCTCCACTCTCACTTAATGTTTTCATTCTTCATACCTAGAAGTGTCATTATACAAATATTAAAGGAAGAAAAATGAACTTCATTAAAATTTTTATAATTTAGGTATTATCTTCTCTTTCAGTTATTTCTGCCGATTCTCTACTCTCACTTAATGTTTTCATTCTTCATACCAAGAAGTGTCATTATACAAATATTAAAGGAAAGAAAATGAACTTCATTAAAATGTGTATAATTTAGGTATTATCTTCCCTTTCAGTTATATCTACCCATTCTCCACTCTCACTTAATGTTTTAATTCTTCATACCTAGAAGTGTCATTATACAAATATTAAAGGAAGGAAAATGAACTTTATTAAAATGTGTATAATTTAGGTATTATCTTCCCTTTCAGTTATTTCTACCCCCTCCCCTCACTCACTCAATGTTTTCATTCCTCATACCTAGAAGTGTCATTATACAAATATTTAAGGAAGGAAAATGAACTTTATTAAAATGTGTATAATTTAGGTATTATCTTCCCTTTCAGTTATTTCTACCCCCTCCCCTCACTCACTCAATGTTTTCATTCCTCATACCTAGAATTGTCATTATGCAAACATTAAAGGAACGAAAATGAACATCATTAAAATTTGTATAATTTAGGTATTATTTTATCTTTTAGTTATTTTTGCCCATTCTCCACTCTCACTTAATGTTTTCATTCTTCATACCTAGAAGTGTCATTATACAAATATTAAAGGAAAGAAAATGAACTTTATTAAAATGTCTATAATTTAGGTATTATCTTCCCTTTCAGTTATTTCTACCCCCTCCCCTCACTCACTCAATGTTTTCATTCCTCATACCTAGAAGTGTCATTATACAAATATTAAAGGAAGGAAAATGAACTTCATTAAAATTTTTATAATTTAGGTATTATCTTCTCTTTCAGTTATTTCTGCCCATTCTCCACTCTCACTTAATGTTTTAATTCTTCATACCTAGAAGTGTCATTATACAAATATTAAAGGAAGGAAAATGAACTTCACTAAAATTTTTATAATTTAGGTATTATCTTCTCTTTCAGTTATTTCTGCCCATTCTCCACTCTCACTTAATGTTTTCATTCTTCATACCTAGAAGTGTCATTATACAAATATTAATGGAAGGAAAATGAACTTCATTAAAATTTTTATAATTTAGGTATTATTTTCCCTTTCAGTTATTTCTACCCCATCCCCTCACTCACTCAATGTTTTCATTCTTCATACGTAGAAGTGTCATTATACAAATATTAAAGGAAGGAAAAAGAACTTCATTAAAATTTGTATAATTTAGGTATTATCTTCTCTTTCAGTTATTTCTGCCCATTCTCCACTCTCACTTAATGTTTTAATTCTTCATACCTAGAAGTGTCATTATACAAAAATTAAAGGAAGGAAAATGAACTTCATTAAAATTTTTTAATTTAGGTATTATCTTCCCTTTCAGTTATTTCTGCCCATTCTCCACTCTCACTTAATGTTTTCATTCTTCATGCCTAGAAGTGTCATTATACAAATATTAAAGGAAGGAAAATGAACTTCATTAAAATTTTTTTAATTTAGGTATTATCTTCTCTTTCAGTTATTTCTGCCCATTCTCCACTCTCACTTAATGTTTTCATTCTTCATACCTAGAAGTGTCATTATACAAATATTAAAGGAAGAAAAATGAACTTCATTAAAATTTTTATAATTTAGGTATTATCTTCTCTTTCAGTTATTTCTGCCGATTCTCTACTCTCACTTAATGTTTTCATTCTTCATACCTAGAAGTGTCATTATACAAATATTAAAGGAAGGAAAATGAACTTCATTAAAATTTTTATAATTTAGGTATTATCTTCTCTTTCAGTTATTTCTGCCCATTCTCCACTCTCACTTAATGTTTTAATTCTTCATACCTAGAAGTGTCATTATACAAATATTAAAGGAAGGAAAATGAACTTCGTTAAAATTTTCTAATTTAGGTATTATCTTCTCTTTCAGTTATTTCTGCCCATTCTCCACTCTCACTTAATGTTTTCATTCTTCATACCTAGAAGTGTCATTATACAAATATTAAAGGAAGGAAAATGAACTTTATTAAAATTTGTATAATTTAGGTATTATCTTCCCTTTCAGTTATTTCTACCCCATCCCCATTCTCACTCAATGTTTTCATTCCTCATACCTAGAAGTTTCATTATACAAATATTAAAGGAAGGAAAATGAACTTCATTAAAATTTGTATAATTTAGGTATTATCTTATCTTTCAGTTATTTTTGCCCATTCTCCACTCTCACTTAATGTTTTCATTCTTCATACCTAGAAGTGTCATTATACAAATATTAAAGGAAGGAAAATGAACTTGATTAAAAATTGTATAATTTAGGTATTATCTTCCCTTTCAGTTATTTCTACCCCATCCCCTCTCTCACTCAATGTTTTCATTCCTCATACCTAGAAGTGCCATTATACAAATACTAAAGGAAGGAAAATGAACTTCATTAAAATTTGTATAATTTAGGTATTATCTTCCCTTTTAGTTATTTCTACCCCATCCCCATTCTCACTCAATGTTTTCATTCCTCATACCTAGAAGTGTCATTACACAAATATTTAAGGAAGGAAAATGAACTTTATTAAAATGTGTATAATTTAGGTATTATCTTCCCTTTCAGTTATTTCTACCCCCTCCCCTCACTCACTCAAGGTTTTTATTCCTCATACCTAGAAGTGTCATTATACAAATATTAAAGGAAGGAAAATGAACTTCATTAAAATTTGTATAATTTAGGTATTATCTTCTCTTTCAGTTATTTCTGCCCATTCTCCACTCTCACTTAATGTTTTAATTCTTCATACCTAGAAGTCTCATTATACAAATATTAAAGGAAGGAAAATGAACTTCATTAAAATTTTTTAATTTAGATATTATCTTCTCTTTCAGTTATTTCTGCCCATTCTCCACTCTCACTTAATGTTTTCATTTTTCATATCTAGAAGTGTCATTATACAAATATTAAAGGAAGGAAAATGAACTTTATTAAAATTTGCATAATTTAGGTATTATCTTCCCTTTCAGTTATTTCTATCCCATCCCCTCACTCACTCAATGTTTTCATTCCTCATACCTAGAAGTGTCATTATACAAATATTTAAGGAAGGAAAATGAACTTTATTAAAATGTGTATAATTTAGGTATTATTTTCCCTTTCACTTATTTCTACCCCCTCCGCTCACTCACTCAATGTTTTCATTCCTCATACCTAGAAGTGTCATTATACAAATATTTAAGGAAGGAAAATGAACTTTATTAAAATGTGTATAATTTAGGTATTATCTTCTCTTTCAGTTATTTCTACCCCCTCCCCTCACTCACTCAATGTTTTCATTCCTCATACCTAGAAGTGTCATTATGCAAATATTAAAGGAAGGAAAATGAACATCATTAAAATTTGTATAATTTAGGTATTATCTTATCTTTTAGTTATTTTTGCCCATTCTCCACTCTCACTTAATGTTTTCATTCCTCATACCTAGAAGTGTCATTATACAAATATTAAAGGAATGAAAATGAACCTTATAAAAATGTGTATAATTTTGGTATTATCTTCCCTTTCAGTTATTTCTACCCCCTCCCCTCACTCACTCAATGTTTTCATTCCTCATACCTAGAAGTGTCATTATACAAATATTAAAGGAAGGAAAATGAACTTCATTAAAATTTTTATAATTTAGGTATTATCCTCTCTTTCAGTTATTTCTGCCCATTCTCCACTCTCACTTAATGTTTTCATTCTTCATACCTAGAAGTGTCATTATACAAATATTAAAGGAAGGAAAATGAACTTCATTAAAATTTTTATAATTTAGGTATTATCTTCTCTTTCAGTTATTTCTGCCCATTCTCCACTCTCACTTAATGTTTTCATTCTTCATACTTAGAAGTGTCATTATACAAATATTAAAGGAAGGAAAATGGACTTCATTAAAATTTTTATAATTTAGGTATTATCTTCTCTTTCAGTTATTTCTGCCCATTCTCCACTCTCACTTAATGTTTTCATTCTTCATACCTAGAAGTGTGATTGTACAAATATTAAAGGAAGGAAAATGAACTTTATTAAAATTTGTATAATTTAGGTATTATCTTCCCTTTCAGTTATTTCTACTCCCTCCCCTCTCTAACTCAATGTTTTCATTCCTCATACCTAGAAGTGTCATTATACAAATATTAAAGGAAGGAAAATGAACTTTATTAAAATTTGTATAATTTAGGTATTATCTTCCCTTTCAGTTATTTCTACCCCATCCCCATTCTCACTCAATGTTTTCATTCCTCATACCTAGAAGTGTCATTATATAAATATTAAAGGAAGGAAAATGGACTTTATTAAAATTTGTATAATTTAGGTATTATCTTCCCTTTCAGTTATTTCTACCCCATCCTCTCTCTCACTCAATGCTTTCATTCCTCATACCTAGAAGTGTCATTACACAAATACTAAAGCAAGGAAAATGAACTTCATTAAAATTTGTATAATTTAGGAATTATCTTCCCTTTTAGTTATTTCTACCCCATCCCCATTCTCACTCAATGTTTTCATTCCTCATACCTAGAAGTGTCATTATACAAATAAATAACGAAGGAAAATGAACTTTATTAAAATGTGTATAATTTAGGTATTATCTTCCCTTTCAGTTATTTCTACCCCCTCCCCTCACTCACTCAATGTTTTCATTCATCATACCTAGAAGTGTCATTAGACAAATATTTAAGGAAGGAAAATGAACTTTATTAAAATAAGTATAATTTAGGTATTATCTTCCCTTTCAGTTATTTCTACCCCCTCCCCTCACTCACTCAATGTTTTCATTCCTCATACCTAGAAGTGTCATTATACAAATATTAAAGGAAGTAAAATGAACTTCATTAAAATTTGTATAATTTAGGTATTATCTTCTCTTTCAGTTATTTCTGCCCATTCTCCACTCTCACTTAATGTTTTAATTCTTCATACCTAGAAGTGTCATTATACAAATATTAAAGGAAGGAAAATGAACTTCATTAAAATTTTTAAATTTAGTTATTATCTTCTCTTTCAGTTATTTCTGCCCATTCTCCACTCTCACTTAATGTTTTCATTCTTTATACCTAGAAGTGTCATTATACAAATATTAAAGGAAGGAAAATGAACTTTATTAAAATTTGTATAATTTAGGTATTATCTTCCCTTTCAGTTATTTCTACCCCCTCCCCTCACTCACTCAATGTTTTCATTCCTCATACCTAGAAGTGTCATTATCCAAATATTTAAGGAAGGAAAATGAACTTTATTAAAATGTGTATAATTTAGGTATTATCTTCCCTTTCAGTTATTTATACCCCCTCTTCTCACTCACTCAATGTTTTCATTCCTCATACCTAGAATTGTCATTATGCAAACATTAAAGGAAGGAAAATGAACATCATTAAAATTTGTATAATTTAGGTATTATTTTATCTTTTAGTTATTTTTGCCCATTCTCCACTCTCACTTAATGTTTTCATTCTTCATACCTAGAAGTGTCATTATACAAATATTAAAGGAAAGAAAATGAACTTCATTAAAATGTGTATAATTTAGGTATTATCTTCCCTTTCAGTTATATCTACCCATTCTCCACTCTCACTTAATGTTTTAATTCTTCATACCTAGAAGTGTCATTATACAAATATTAAAGGAAGGAAAATGAACTTCATTAAAATGTGTATAATTTAGGTATTATCTTCCCTTTCAGTTATTTCTACCCCCTCCCCTTACTCACTCAATGTTTTCATTCCTCATACCTAGAAGTGTCATTATACAAATATTAAAGGAAGGAAAATGAACTTCATTAAAATTTGTATAATTTAGGTATTATCTTCCCTTTCAGTTATTTCTACCCATTCTCCACTCTCACTTAATGTTTTCATTCTTCATACCTAGAAGTGTCATTATACAAATATTAAAGGAAGAAAAATGAACTTCATTAAAATTTTTATAATTTAGGTATTATCTTCTCTTTCAGTTATTTCTGCCCATTCTCCACTCTCACTTAATGTTTTCATTCTTCATACCTAGAAGTGTCATTATACAAATATTAAAGGAAGAAAAATGAACTTCATTAAAATTTGTATAATTTAGGTATTATCTTCTCTTTCAGTTATTTCTGCCCATTCTCCACTCTCACTTAATGTTTTAATTCTTCATACCTAGAAGTGTCATTATACAAAAATTAAAGGAAGGAAAATGAACTTCATTAAAATTTTTTAATTTAGGTATTATCTTCCCTTTCAGTTATTTCTGCCCATTCTCCACTCTCACTTAATGTTTTCATTCTTCATACCTAGAAGTGTCATTATACAAATATAAAAGGAAGGAAAATGAATTTCATTAAAATTTTTTTAATTTAGGTATTATCTTCTCTTTCAGTTATTTCTGCCCATTCTCCACTCTCACTTAATGTTTTCATTCTTCATACCTAGAAGTGTCATTATAGAAATATTAAAGGAAGAAAAATGAACTTCATTAAATTTTTATAATTTAGGTATTATCTTCTCTTTCAGTTATTTCTGCCCATTCTCCACTCTCACTTAATGTTTTCATTCTTCATACCTAGAAGTGTCATTATACAAATATTAAAGGAAGGAAAATGAACTTCATTAAAATTTTTATAATTTAGGTATTATCTTCTCTTTCAGTTATTTCTGCCCATTCTCCACTCTCACTTAATGTTTTAATTCTTCATACCTAGTAGTGTCATTATACAAATATTAAAGGAAGGAAAATGAACTTCGTTAAAATTTTTTAATTTAGGTATTATCTTCTCTTTCAGTTATTTCTGCCCATTCTCCACTCTCACTTAATGTTTTCATTCTTCATACCTAGAAGTGTCATTATACAAATATTAAAGGAAGGAAAATGAACTTTATTAAAATTTGTATAATTTAGGTATTATCTTCCCTTTCAGTTATTTCTACCCCATCCCCATTCTCACTCAATGTTTTCATTGCTCATACCTAGAAGTTTCATTATACAAATATTAAAGGAAGGAAAATGAACTTTATTAAAATTTGTATAATTTAGGTATTATCTTATCTTTCAGTTATTTTTGCCCATTCTCCACTTTCACTTAATGTTTTCATTCTTCATACCTAGAAGTGTCATTATACAAATATTAAAGGAAGGAAAATGAACTTTATTAAAATTTGCATAATTTAGGTATTATCTTCCCTTTCAGTTATTTCTATCCCATCCCCATTCTCACTCAATGTTTTCATTCCTCATACCTAGAAGTGCCATTACACAAATACTAAAGGAAGGAAAATGAACTTCATTAAAATTTGTATAATTTAGGTATTATCTTCCCTTTTAGTTATTTCTACCCCATCCCCATTCTCACTCAATGTTTTCATTCCTCATACCTAGAAGTGTCATTATACAAATATTTAAGGAAGGAAAATGAACTTTATTTAAATTTGTATAATTTAGGTATTATCTTCCCTTTCAGTTATTTCTACCCCCTCCCCTCACTCACTCAATGTTTTTATTCCTCATACCTAGAAGTGTCATTATACAAATATTAAAGGAAGGAAAATGAACTTCATTAAAATTTGTATAATTTAGGTATTATCTTCTCTTTCAGTTATTTCTGCCCATTCTCCACTCTCACTTAATGTTTTAATTCTTCATACCTAGAAGTCTCATTATACAAATATTAAAGGAAGGAAAATGAACTTCATTAAAATTTTTTAATTTAGATATTATCTTCTCTTTCAGTTATTTCTGCCCATTCTCCACTCTCACTTAATGTTTTCATTCTTCATATCTAGAAGTGTTATTATACAAATATTAAAGGAAGGAAAATGAACTTTATTAAAATTTGCATAATTTAGGTATTATCTTCCCTTTCAGTTATTTCTATCCCATCCCCTCACTCACTCAATGTTTTCATTCCTCATACCTAGAAGTGTCATTATACAAATATTTAAGGAAGGAAAATGAACTTTATTAAAATGTGTATAATTTAGGTATTATCTTCCCTTTCAGTTATTTCTACCCCCTCCCCTCACTCACTCAATGTTTTCATTCCTCATACCTAGAAGTGTCATTATACAAATATTTAAGGAAGGAAAATGAACTTTATTAAAATGTGTATAATTTAGGTATTATCTTCCCTTTCAGTTATTTCTACCCCCTCCCCTCACTCACTCAATGTTTTCATTCCTCATACCTAGAAGTGTCATTATGCAAATATTAAAGGAAGGAAAATGAACATCATTAAAATTTGTATAATTTAGGTGTTATCTTATCTTTTAGTTATTTTTGCCCATTCTCCACTCTCACTTAATGTTTTCATTCCTCATAATTAGAAGTGTCATTATACAAATATTAAAGGAAGGAAAATGAACTTTATTAAAATGTGTATAATTTAGGTATTATCTTCCCTTTCAGTTATTTCTACCCCCTCCCCTCACTCACTCAATGTTTTCATTCCTCATACCTAGAAGTGTCATTATACAAATATTAAAGGAAGGAAAATGAACTTCATTAAAATTTTTATAATTTAGGTATTATCTTCTCTTTCAGTTATTTCTGCCCATTCTCCACTCTCACTTAATGTTTTAATTCTTCATACCTAGAAGTGTCATTATACAAATATTAAAGGAAGGAAAATGAACTTCACTAAAATTTTTATAATTTAGGTATTATCTTCTCTTTCAGTTATTTCTGCCCATTCTCCACTCTCACTTAATGTTTTCATTCTTCATACCTAGAAGTGTCATTATACAAATATTAAAGGAAGGAAAATGAACTTCATTAAAATTTTTATAATTTAGGTATTATTTTCCCTTTCAGTTATTTCTACCCCATCCCCTCACTCACTCAATGTTTTCATTCTTCATACCTAGAAGTGTCATTATACAAAAATTAAAGGAAGGAAAATGAACTTCATTAAAATTTGTATAATTTAGGTATTATCTTCTCTTTCAGTTATTTCTGCCCATTCTCCACTCTCACTTAATGTTTTATATCTTCATACCTAGAAGTGTCATTATACAAATATTAAAGGAAGGAAAATGAACTTCATTAAAATTTTTTAATTTAGGTATTATCTTCTCTTTCAGTTATTTCTGCCCATTCTCCACTCTCACTTAATGTTTTCATTCTTCATACCTAGAAGTGTCATTATACAAATATTAAAGGAAGGAAAATGAACTTCATTAAATTTTTTTTAATTTAGGTATTATCTTCTCTTTCAGTTATTTCTGCCCATTCTCCACTCTCACTTAATGTTTTCATTCTTCATACCTAGAAGTGTCATTATACAAATATTAAAGGAAGGAAAATGAACTTTATTAAAATGTGTATAATTTAGGTATTATCTTCCCTTTCAGTTATTTCTACCCCTCCCCTCACTCACTCAATGTTTTCATTCCTCATACCTAGAAGTGTCATTATGCAAATATTAAAGGAAGGAAAATGAACATCATTAAAATTTGTATAATTTAGGTATTATCTTATCTTTTAGTTATTTTTGCCCATTCTCCACTCTCACTTAATGTTTTCATTCTTCATACCTAGAAGTGTCATTATACAAATATTAAAGGAAAGAAAATGAACTTCATTAAAATTTGTATAATTTAGGTATTATCTTCCCTTTCAGTTATATCTACCCATTCTCCACTCTCACTTAATGTTTTAATTGTTCATACCTAGAAGTGTCATTATACAAATATTAAAGGAAGGAAAATGAACTTTATTAAAATGTGTATAATTTAGGTATTATCTTCCCTTTCAGTTATTTCTACCCCCTCCCCTCACTCACTCAATGTTTTCATTCCTCATACCTAGAAGTGTGATTATACAAATATTAAAGGAAGGAAAATGAACTTCATTAAAATTTGTATAATTTAGGTATTATCTTCCCTTTCAGTTATTTCTACCAATTCTCCACTCTCACTTAATGTTTTAATTCTTCATACCTAGAAGTGTCATTATACAAATATTAAAGGAAGGAAAATGAACTTTATTAAAATTTGTATAATTTAGGTATTATCTTCTCTTTCAGTTATTTCTACCCCCTCCCCTCACTCACTCAATGTTTTCATTCCTCATACCTAGAAGTGTCATTATACAAATATTTAAGGAAGGAAAATGAACTTTATTAAAATGTGTATAATTTAGGTATTATCTTCCCTTTCAGTTATTTCTACCCCCTCCCCTCACTCACTCAATGTTTTCATTCCTCATACCTAGAATTGTCATTATGCAAATATTAAAGGAAGAAAAATGAACATCATTAAAATTTGTATAATTTAGGTATTATTTTATCTTTTAGTTATTTTTGCCCATTCTCCACTCTCACTTAATGTTTTCATTCTTCATACCTAGAAGTGTCATTATACAAATATTAAAGGAAGGAAAATGAACTTTATTTAAATTTGTATAATTTAGGTGTTATCTTCTCTTTCAGTTATTTCTGCCCATTCTCCACTCTCACTTAATGTTTTCATTCTTCATACCTAGAAGTGTCATTATACAAATATTAATGGAAGGAAAATGAACTTCATTAAAATTTTTATAATTTAGGTATTATTTTCCCTTTCAGTTATTTCTACCCTATCCCCTCACTCACTCAATGTTTTCATTCTTCATACCTAGAAGTGTCATTATACAAATATTAAAGGAAGGAAAATGAACTTCATTAAAATTTGTATAATTTAGGTATTATCTTCCCTTTCAGTTATTTCTGCCCATTCTCCACTCTCACTTAATGTTTTAATTCTTCATACCTAGAAGTGTCATTATACAAATATTAAAGGAAGGAAAATGAACTTCATTAAAATTTTTTAATTTAGGTATTATCTTCCCTTTCAGTTATTTCTGCCCATTCTCCACTCTCACTTAATGTTTTCATTCTTTATACCTAGAAGTGTCATTATACAAATATTAAAGGAAGGAAAATGAACTTCATTAAAATTGTTTTAATTTAGGTATTATCTTCTCTTTCAGTTATTTCTGCCCATTCTCCACTCTCACTTAATGTTTTCATTCTTCATACCTAGAAGTGTCATTATACAAATATTAAAGGAAGGAAAATGAACTTTATTAAAATTTGTATAATTTAGGTATTATCTTCCCTTTCAGTTATTTCTACCCCATCCCCATTCTCACTCAATGTTTTCATTCCTCATACCTAGAAGTTTCATTATACAAATATTAAAGGAAGGAAAATGAACTTCATTAAAATTTGTATAATTTAGGTATTATCTTATCTTTCAGTTATTTTTGCCCATTCTCCACTCTCACTTAATGTTTTCATTCTTCATACCTAGAAGTGTCATTATACAAATATTAAAGGAAGGAAAATGAACTTCATTAAAAATTGTATAATTTAGGTATTATCTTCCCTTTCAGTTATTTCTACCCCATCCCCTCTCTCACTCAATGTTTTCATTCATCATACCTAGAAGTGCCACTATACAAATACTAAAGGAAGGAAAATGAACTTCATTAAAATTTGCATAATTTAGGTATTATCTTCCCTTTTAGTTATTTCTACCCCATCCCCATTCTCACTCAATGTTTTCATTCCTCATACCTAGAAGTGTCATTACACAAATATTTAAGGATGGAAAATGAACTTTATTAAAATGTGTATAATTTAGGTATTATCTTCCCTTTCAGTTATTTCTACCCCTCCCCTCACTCACTCAATGTTTTTATTCCTCATACCTAGAAGTGTCATTATACAAATATTAAAGGAAGGAAAATGAACTTCATTAAAATTTGTATAATTTAGGTATTATCTTCTCTTTCAGTTATTTCTGCCCATTCTCCACTCTCACTTAATGTTTTAATTCTTCATACCTAGAAGTCTCATTATACAAATATTAAAGGAAGGAAAATGAACTTCATTAAAATTTTTTAATTTAGATATTATCTACTCTTTCAGTTATTTCTGCCCATTCTCCACTCTCACTTAACGTTTTCATTCTTCATATCTAGAAGTGTCATTATACAAATATTAAAGGAAGGAAAATGAACTTTATTAAAATTTGCATAATTTAGGTATTATCTTCCCTTTCAGTTATTTCTATCCCATCCCCTCACTCACTCAATGTTTTCATTCCTCATACCTAGAAGTGTCATTATACAAATATTTAAGGAAGGAAAATGAACTTTATTAAAATGTTTATAATTTAGGTATTATCTTCCCTTTCAATTATTTCTACCCCCTCCCCTCACTCACTCAATGTTTTCATTCCTCATACCTAGAAGTGTCATTATACAAATATTTAAGGAAGGAAAATGAACTTTATTAAAATGTGTATAATTTAGGTATTATCTTCTCTTTCAGTTATTTCTACCCCCTCCCCTCACTCACTCAATGTTTTCATTCCTCATACCTAGAAGTGTCATTATGCAAATATTAAAGGAAGGAAAATGAACATCATTAAAATTTGTATAATTTAGGTATTATCTTATCTTTTAGTTATTTTTGCCCATTCTCCACTCTCACTTAATGTTTTCATTCCTCATACCTAGAAGTGTCATTATACAAATATTAAAGGAAGGAAAATGAACTTTATTAAAATGTGTATAATTTAGGTATTATGTTCCCTTTCAGTTATTTTTACCCCCTCCCCTCACTCACTCAATGTTTTCATTCCTCATACCTAGAAGTGTCATTATACAAATATTAAAGGAAGGAAAATGAACTTCATTAAAATTTTTATAATTTAGGTATTATCTTCTCTTTCAGTTATTTCTGCCCATTCTCCACTCTCACTTAATGTTTTCATTCTTCATACCTAGAAGTGTCATTATACAAATATTAAAGGAAGGAAAATGAACTTCATTAAAATTTGTATAATTTAGGTATTATCTTCTCTTTCAGTTATTTCTGCCCATTCTCCACTCTCACTTAATGTTTTCATTCTTCATACTTAGAAGTGTCATTATACAAATATTAAAGGAAGGAAAATGAACTTCATTAAAATTTTTATAATTTAGGTATTTTCTTCTCTTTCAGTTATTTCTGCCCATTCTCCACTCTCACTTAATGTTTTCATTCTTCATACCTAGAAGTGTGATTATACAAATATTAAAGGAAGGAAAATGAACTTTATTAAAATTTGTAGAATTTAGGTATTATCTTCCCTTTCAGTTATTTCTACTCCCTCCCCTCTCTAACTCAATGTTTTCATTCCTCATACCTAGAAGTGTCATTATACAAATATTAAAGGAAGGAAAATGAACTTTATTAAAATTTGTATAATTTAGGTATTATCTTCCCTTTCAGTTATTTCTACCCCATCCCCATTCTCACTCAATGTTTTCATTCCTCATACCTAGAAGTGTCATTATATAAATATTAAAGGAAGGAAAATGGACTTTATTAAAATTTGTATAATTTAGGTATTATCTTCCCTTTCAGTTATTTCTACCCCATCCCCTCTCTCACTCAATGCTTTCATTCCTCATACCTAGAAGTGTCATTACACAAATACTAAAGGAAGGAAAATGAACTTCATTAAAATTTGTATAATTTAGGAATTATCTTCACTTTTAGTTATTTCTACCCCATCCCCATTCTCATTCAATGTTTTCATTCCTCATACCTAGAAGTGTCATTATACAAATATTTAACGAAGGAAAATGAACTTTATTAAAATGTGTATAATTTAGGTATTATCTTCCCTTTCAGTTATTTCTACCCCCTCCCCTCACTCACTCAATGTTTTCATTCCTCATACCTAGAAGTGTCATTAGACAAATATTTAAGGAAGGAAAATGAACTTTATTAAAATGTGTATAATTTAGGTATTATCTTCCCTTTCAGTTATTTCTACCCCCTCCCCTCACTCACTCAATGTTTTCATTCCTCATACCTAGAAGTGTCATTATACAAATATTAAAAGGAAGTAAAATGAACTTCATTAAAATTTGTATAATTTAGGTATTATCTTCTCTTTCAGGTATTTCTGCCCATTCTCCACTCTCACTTAATGTTTTAATTCTTCATACCTAGAAGTGTCATTATACAAATATTAAAGGAAGGAAAATGAAGTTCATTAAAATTTTTAAATTTAGTTATTATCTTCTCTTTCAGTTATTTCTGCCCATTCTCCACTCTCACTTAATGTTTTCATTCTTCATACCTAGAAGTGTCATTATACAAATATTAAAGGAAGGAAAATGAAATTTATTAAAATGTGTATAATTTAGGTATTATCTTCCCTTTCAGTTATTTCTACCCCCTCCCCTCACTCACTCAATGTTTTCATTCCTCATACCTAGAAGTGTCATTATACAAATATTTAAGGAAAGTAAAAATGAACTTTATTAAAATGTGTAAAATTTAGGTATTATCTTCCCTTTCAGTTATTTCTACCCCCTCCCCTCACTCACTCAATGTTTTCATTCCTCATACCTAGAAGTGTCATTATGCAAATATTAAAGGAAAGAAAATGAACATCATTAAAATTTGTATAATTTAGTTATTATCTTATCTTTTAGTTATTTTTGCCCATTCTCCACTCTCACTTAATGTTTTCATTCTTCATACCTAGAAGTGTCATTATACAAATATTAAAGGAAAGAAAATGAACTTCATTAAATTGTGTATAATTTAGGTATTATCTTCCCTTTCAGTTATATCTACCCATTCTCCACTCTCACTTAATGTTTTAATTCTTCATACCTAGAAGTGTCATTATACAAATATTAAAGGAAGGAAAATGAACTTTATTAAAATGTGTATAATTTAGGTATTATCTACCCTTTCAGTTATTTCTACCCCCTCCCCTCACTCACTCAATGTTTTCATTCCTCATACCTAGAAGTGTCATTATACAAATATTAAAGGAAGGAAAATGAACTTCATTAAAATTTGTATAATTTAGGTATTATCTTCCCTTTCAGTTATTTCTACCCATTCTCCACTCTCACTTAATGTTTTAATTCTTCATACCTAGAAGTGTCATTATACAAATATTAAAGGAAGGAAAATGAACTTTATTAAAATTTGTATAATTTAGGTATTATCTTCTCTTTCAGTTATTTCTACCCCCTCCCCTCACTCACTCAATGTTTTCATTCCTCATACCTAGAAGTGTCATTACACAAATACTAAAGGAAGGAAAATGAACTTCATTAAAATTTGTATAATTTAGGAATTATCTTCACTTTTAGTTATTTCTACCCCATCCCCATTCTCATTCAATGTTTTCATTCCTCATACCTAGAAGTGTCATTATACAAATATTTAACGAAGGAAAATGAACTTTATTAAAATGTGTATAATTTAGGTATTATCTTCCCTTTCAGTTATTTCTACCCCCTCCCCTCACTCACTCAATGTTTTCATTCCTCATACCTAGAAGTGTCATTAGACAAATATTTAAGGAAGGAAAATGAACTTTATTAAAATGTGTATAATTTAGGTATTATCTTCCCTTTCAGTTATTTCTACCCCCTCCCCTCACTCACTCAATGTTTTCATTCCTCATACCTAGAAGTGTCATTATACAAATATTAAAAGGAAGTAAAATGAACTTCATTAAAATTTGTATAATTTAGGTATTATCTTCTCTTTCAGGTATTTCTGCCCATTCTCCACTCTCACTTAATGTTTTAATTCTTCATACCTAGAAGTGTCATTATACAAATATTAAAGGAAGGAAAATGAAGTTCATTAAAATTTTTAAATTTAGTTATTATCTTCTCTTTCAGTTATTTCTGCCCATTCTCCACTCTCACTTAATGTTTTCATTCTTCATACCTAGAAGTGTCATTATACAAATATTAAAGGAAGGAAAATGAAATTTATTAAAATGTGTATAATTTAGGTATTATCTTCCCTTTCAGTTATTTCTACCCCCTCCCCTCACTCACTCAATGTTTTCATTCCTCATACCTAGAAGTGTCATTATACAAATATTTAAGGAAAGTAAAAATGAACTTTATTAAAATGTGTAAAATTTAGGTATTATCTTCCCTTTCAGTTATTTCTACCCCCTCCCCTCACTCACTCAATGTTTTCATTCCTCATACCTAGAAGTGTCATTATGCAAATATTAAAGGAAAGAAAATGAACATCATTAAAATTTGTATAATTTAGTTATTATCTTATCTTTTAGTTATTTTTGCCCATTCTCCACTCTCACTTAATGTTTTCATTCTTCATACCTAGAAGTGTCATTATACAAATATTAAAGGAAAGAAAATGAACTTCATTAAATTGTGTATAATTTAGGTATTATCTTCCCTTTCAGTTATATCTACCCATTCTCCACTCTCACTTAATGTTTTAATTCTTCATACCTAGAAGTGTCATTATACAAATATTAAAGGAAGGAAAATGAACTTTATTAAAATGTGTATAATTTAGGTATTATCTTCCCTTTCAGTTATTTCTACCCCCTCCCCTCACTCACTCAATGTTTTCATTCCTCATACCTAGAAGTGTCATTATACAAATATTAAAGGAAGGAAAATGAACTTCATTAAAATTTGTATAATTTAGGTATTATCTTCCCTTTCAGTTATTTCTACCCATTCTCCACTCTCACTTAATGTTTTAATTCTTCATACCTAGAAGTGTCATTATACAAATATTAAAGGAAGGAAAATGAACTTTATTAAAATTTGTATAATTTAGGTATTATCTTCTCTTTCAGTTATTTCTACCCCCTCCCCTCACTCACTCAATGTTTTCATTCCTCATACCTAGAAGTGACATTATACAAATATTTAAGGAAGGAAAATGAACTTTATTAAAATGTGTATAATTTAGGTATTATCTTCCCTTTCAGTTATTTCTACCCCCTCCCCTCACTCACTCAATGTTTTCATTCCTCATACCTAGAATTGTCATTATGCAAACATTAAAAGAAGGAAAATGAACATCATTAAAATTTGTATAATTTAGGTATTATTTTATCTTTTAGTTATTTTTGCCCATTCTCCACTCTCACTTAATGTTTTCATTCTTCATACCTAGAAGTGTCATTATACAAATATTAAAGGAAAGAAAATGAACTTTATTAAAATGTGTATAATTTAGGTATTATCTTCCCTTTCAGTTATTTCTTCCCCCTCCCCTCACTCACTCAATGTTTTCATTCCTCATACCTAGAAGTGTCATTATACAAATATTAAAGGAAGGAAAATGAACTTCATTAAAATTTTTATAATTTAGGTATTATCTTCTCTTTCAGTTATTTCTGCCCATTCTCCACTCTCACTTAATGTTTTAATTCTTCATACCTAGAAGTGTCATTATACAAATATTAAAGGAAGGAAAATGAACTTCACTAAAATTTTTATAATTTAGGTATTATCTTCTCTTTCAGTTATTTCTGCCCATTCTCCACTCTCACTTAATGTTTTCATTCTTCATACCTAGAAGTGTCAATATACAAATATTAATGGAAGGAAAATGAACTTCATTAAAATTTTTATAATTTAGGTATTATTTTCCCTTTCAGTTATTTCTACCCCATCCCCTCACTCACTCAATGTTTTCATTCTTCATACCTAGAAGTGTCATTATACAAATATTAAAGGAAGGAAAATGAACTTCATTAAAATTTGTATAATTTAGGTATTATCTTCTCTTTCAGTTATTTCTGCCCATTCTCCACTCTCACTTAATGTTTTAATTCTTCATACCTAGAAGTGTCATTATACAAAAATTAAATGAAGGAAAATGAACTTCATTAAAATTTTTTAATTTAGGTATTATCTTCCCTTTCAGTTATTTCTGCCCATTCTCCACTCTCACTTAATGTTTTCATTCTTCATACCTAGAAGTGTCATTATACAAATATTAAAGGAAGGAAAATGAACTTCATTAAAATTTTTTTAATTTAGGTATTATCTTCTCTTTCAGTTATTTCTGCCCATTCTCCACTCTCACTTAATGTTTTCATTCTTCATACCTAGAAGTGTCATTATACAAATATTAAAGGAAGAAAAATGAACTTCATTAAAATTTTTATAATTTAGGTATTATCTTCTCTTTCAGTTATTTCTGCCGATTCTCCACTCTCACTTAATGTTTTCATTCTTCATACCTAGAAGTGTCATTATACAAATATTAAAGGAAGAAAATGAACTTCATTAAAATTTTTATAATTTAGGTATTATCTTCTCTTTCAGTTATTTCTGCCCATTCTCCACTCTCACTTAATGTTTTAATTCTTCATACCTAGAAGTGTCATTATACAAATATTAAAGGAAGGAAAATGAACTTCGTTAAAATTTTTTAATTTAGGTATTATCTTCTCTTTCAGTTATTTCTGCCCATTCTCCACTCTCACTTAATGTTTTCATTCTTCATACCTAGAAGTGTCATTATACAAATATTAAAGGAAGGAAAATGAACTTTATTAAAATTTGTATAATTTAGGTATTATCTTCCCTTTCAGTTATTTCTACCCCATCCCCATTCTCACTCAATGTTTTCATTCCTCATACCTAGAAGTTTCATTATACAAATATTAAAGGAAGGAAAATGAACTTCATTAAAATTTGTATAATTTAGGTATTATCTTATCTTTCAGTTATTTTTGCCCATTCTCCACTCTCACTTAATGTTTTCATTCTTCATACCTAGAAGTGTCATTATACAAATATTAAAGGAAGGAAAATGAACTTCATTAAAAATTGTATAATTTAGGTATTATCTTCCCTTTCAGTTATTTCTACCCCATCCCCTCTCTCACTCAATGTTTTCATTCCTCATACCTAGAAGTGCCATTATACAAATACTAAAGGAAGGAAAATGAACTTCATTAAAATTTGTATAATTTAGGTATTATCTTCCCTTTTAGTTATTTCTACCCCATCCCCATTCTCACTCAATGTTTTCATTCCTCATACCTAGAATTTCATTACACAAATATTTAAGGAATGAAAATGAACTTTATTAAAATGTGTATAATTTAGGTATTATCTTCCCTTTCAGTTATTTCTACCCCCTCCCCTCACTCACTCAATGTTTTTATTCCTCATACCTAGAAGTGTCATTATACAAATATTAAAGGAAGGAAAATGAACTTCATTAAAATTTGTATAATTTAGGTATTATCTTCTCTTTCAGTTATTTCTGCCCATTCTCCACTCTCACTTAATGTTTTAATTCTTCATACCTAGAAGTCTCATTATACAAATATTAAAGGAAGTAAAATGAACTTCATTAAAATTTTTTAATTTAGATATTATCTTCTCTTTCAGTTATTTCTTCCCATTCTCCACTCTCACTTAATGTTTTCATTTTTCATATCTAGAAGTGTCATTATACAAATATTAAAGGAAGGAAAATGAACTTTATTAAAATTTGCATAATTTAGGTATTATCTTCCCTTTCAGTTATTTCTATCCCATCCCCTCACTCACTCAATGTTTTCATTCCTCATACCTAGAAGTGTCATTATACAAATATTTAAGGAAGGAAAATGAACTTTATTAAAATGTGTATAATTTAGGTATTATCCCTTTCAGTTATTTCTACCCCTTCCCCTCACTCACTCAATGTTTTCATTCCTCATACCTAGAAGTGTCATTATACAAATATTAAAGGAAGGAAAATGAACTTCATTAAAATTTTTATAATTTAGGTATTATCTTCTCTTTCAGTTATTTCTGCCCATTCTCCACTCTCACTTAATGTATTAATTCTTCATACCTAGAAGTGTCATTATACAAATATTAAAGGAAGGAAAATGAACTTCACTAAAATTTTTATAATTTAGGTATTATCTTCTCTTTCAGTTATTTCTGCCCATTCTCCACTCTCACTTAATGTTTTCATTCTTCATACCTAGAAGTGTCATTATACAAATATTAATGGAAGGAAAATGAACTTCATTAAAATTTTTATAATTTAGGTATTTTTTTCCCTTTCAGTTATTTCTACCCCATCCCCTCACTCACTCAATGTTTTCATTCTTCATACCTAGAAGTTTCATTATACAAATATTAAAGGAAGGAAAATGAACTTCATTAAAATTTGTATAATTTAGGTATTATCTTCTCTTTCAGTTATTTCTGCCCATTCTCCACTCTCACTTAATGTTTTAATTCTTCATACCTAGAAGTGTCATTATACAAAAATTAAAGGAAGGAAAATGAACTTCATTAAAATTTTTTAATTTAGGTATTATCTTCCCTTTCAGTTATTTCTGCCCATTCTCCACTCTCACTTAATGTTTTCATTCTTCATACCTAGAAGTGTCATTATACAAATATTAAAGGAAGGAAAATGAATTTCATTAAAATTTTTTTAATTTAGGTATTATCTTCTCTTTCAGTTATTTCTGCCCATTCTCCACTCTCACTTAATGTTTTCATTCTTCATACCTAGAAGTGTCATTATACAAATATTAAAGGAAGAAAAATGAACTTCATTAAAATTTTTATAATTTAGGTATTATCTTCTCTTTCAGTTATTTCTGCCCATTCTCCACTCTCACTTAATGTTTTCATTCTTCATACCTAGAAGTGTCATTATACAAATATTAAAGGAAGGAAAATGATCTTCATTAAAATTTTTATAATTTAGGTATTATCTTCTCTTTCAGTTATTTCTGCCCATTCTCCACTCTCACTTAATGTTTTAATTCTTCATACCTAGAAGTGTCATTATACAAATATTAAAGGAAGGAAAATGAACTTCGTTAAAATTTTTTAATTTAGGTATTATCTTCTCTTTCAGTTATTTCTGCCCATTCTCCACTCTCACTTAATGTTTTCATTCTTCATACCTAGAAGTGTCATTATACAAATATTAAAGGAAGGAAAATGAACTTTATTAAAATTTGTATAATTTAGGTATTATCTTCCCTTTCAGTTATTTCTACCCCATCCCCATTCTCACTCAATGTTTTCATTGCTCATACCTAGAAGTTTCATTATACAAATATTAAAGGAAGGAAAATGAACTTCATTAAAATTTGTATAATTTAGGTATTATCTTATCTTTCAGTTATTTTTGCCCATTCTCTACTTTCACTTAATGTTTTCATTCTTCATACCTAGAAGTGTCATTATACAAATATTAAAGGAAGGAAAATGAATTTCATTAAAAATTGTTTAATTTAGGTATTATCTTCCCTTTCAGTTATTTCTACCCCATCCCCTCTCTCACTCAATGTTTTCATTCCTCATACCTAGAAGTGCCATTACACAAATACTAAAGCAAGGAAAATGAACTTCATTAAAATTTGTATAATTTAGGTATTATCTTCCCTTTTAGTTATTTCTACCCCATCCCCATTCTCACTCAATGTTTTCATTCCTCATACCTAGAAGTGTCATTATACAAATATTAAAGGAAGGAAAATGAACTTTATTTAAATTTGTATAATTTAGGTATTATCTTCCCTTTCAGTTATTTCTACCCCATCCCCATTCTCACTCAATGTTTTCATTCCTCATACCTAGAAGTGTCATTATACAAATATTTAAGGAATGAAAATGTACTTTATTTAAATTTGTATAATTTAGGTATTATCTTCCCTTTCAGTTATTTCTACCCCCTCCCCTCACTCACTCAATGTTTTCATTCCTCATACCTAGAAGTGTCATTATACAAATATTTAAGGAAGGAAAATGAACTTTATTAAAATGTGTATAATTTAGGTATTATCTTCCCTTTCAGTTATTTCTACCCCCTCCCCTCCCTCACTCAATGTTTTCATTCCTCATACCTAGAAGTGTCATTATGCAAATATTAAAGGAAGGAAAATGAACATCATTAAAATTTGTATAATTTAGGTGTTATCTTATCTTTTAGTTATTTTTGCCCATTCTCCACTCTCAGTTAATGTTTTCATTCCTCATACCTAGAAGTGTCATTATACAAATATTAAAGGAAGGAAAATGAACTTTATTAAAATGTGTATAATTTAGGTATTATCTTCCCTTTCAGTTATTTCTACCCCCTCCGCTCACTCACTCAATGTTTTCATTCCTCATACCTAGAAGTGTCATTATACAAATATTAAAGGAAGGAAAATGAACTTCATTAAAATTTTTATAATTTAGGTATTATCTTCTCTTTCAGTTATTTCTGCCCATTCTCCACTCTCACTTAATGTTTTAATTCTTCATACCTAGAAGTGTCATTATACAAATATTAAAGGAAGGAAAATGAACTTCACTAAAATTTTTATAATTTAGGTATTATCTTCTCTTTCAGTTATTTCTGCCCATTCTCCACTCTCACTTAATGTTTTCATTCTTCATACCTAGAAGTGTCATTATACAAATATTAAAGGAAGGAAAATGAACTTCATTAAAATTTTTATAATTTAGGTATTATTTTCCCTTTCAGTTATTTCTACCCCATCCCCTCACTCTCTCAATGTTTTAATTCTTCATACCTAGAAGTGTCATTATACAAATATTAAAGGAAGGAAAATGAACTTCAATAAAATTTTTTAATTTAGGTATTATCTTCTCTTTCAGTTATTTCTGCCCATTCTCCACTCTCACTTAATGTTTTCATTCTTCATACCTAGAAGTGTCATTATACAAATATTAAAGGAAAGAAAATGAACTTTATTAAAATTTGTATAATTTAGGTATTATCTTCCCTTTCAGTTATTTCTACCCCATCCCCATTCTTACTCAATGTTTTCATTCCTCATACCTAGAAGTGTCATTATACAAATATTAAAGGAAGGAAAATGAACATCATTAAAATTTGTATAATTTAGGTATTATCTTATCTTTCAGTTATTTCTGCCCATTCTCCACTCTCACTTAATGTTTTCATTCTTCATACCTAGAAGTGCCATTATAAAAATATTAAAGGAAGGAAAATGAACTTCATTAAAAATTGTATAATTTAGGTATTATCTTCCCTTTCAGTTATTTCTACCCCATCCCCTCTCTCACTCAATGTTTTCATTCCTCATACCTAGAAGTGTCATTACACAAATACTAAAGGAAAAAAAATGAACTTCATTAAAATTTGTATAATTTAGGTATTATCTTCCCTTTTAGTTATTTCTACCCCATCCCCATTCTCACTCAATGTTTTCATTCCTCATACCTAGAAGTGTCATTATACAAATATTTAAGGAAGGAAAATGAACTTTATTAAAATGTGTATAATTTAGGTATTATCTTCCCTTTCAGTTATTTTTACCCCCTCCCCTCACTCACTCAATGTTTTCATTCCTCATACCTAGAAGTGTCATTATACAAATATTAAAGGAAGGAAAATGAACTTTATTTAAATTTGTATAATTTAGGTATTATCTTCCCTTTCAGTTATTTTTACTCCCTCCCCTCTCTCACTCAATGTTTTCATTCCTCATACCTTGAAGTGTCATTATACAAATATTAAAGAAAGGAAACTGAACTTTATTTAAATTTGTATAATTTAGGTATTATCTTCCCTTTCAGTTATTTCTACCCCATCCCCTCTCTCACTCAATGTTTTCATTCCTCATACCTAGAAGTGTCATTACACAAATACTAAAGGAAGGAAAATGAACTTCATTAAAATTTGTATAATTTAGGTATTATCTTCCCTTTTAGTTATTTCTACCCCATCCCCATTCTCACTCAATGTTTTCATTCCTCACACCTAGAAGTGTCATTATACAAATATTAAAGGAAGAAAAATGAACTTCATTAAAATTTTTATAATTTAGGTATTATCTTCTCTTTCAGTTATTTCTGCCCATTCTCCACTCTCACTTAATGTTTTCATTCTTCATACCTAGAAGTGTCATTATACAAATATTAAAGGAAGAAAAATGAACTTCATTAAAATTTTTATAATTTAGGTATTATCTTCTCTTTCAGTTATTTCTGCCCATTCTCCACTCTCACTTAATGTTTTCATTCTTCATACCTAGAAGTGTCATTATACAAATATCAAAGGAAGGAAAATGAACTTCATTAAAATTTGTTTAATTTAGGTATTATTTTCTCTTTCAGTTATTTCTGCCCATTCTCCACTCTCACTTAATGTTTTCATTCTTCATACCTAGAAGAGTCATTATACAAATACTAAAGGAAGAAAAATGAACTTCATTAAAATTTTTATAATTTAGGTATTATCTTCTCTTTCAGTTATTTCTGCCCATTCTCCACTCTCACTTAATGTTTTCATTCTTCATACCTAGAAGTGTCATTATACAAATATTAAAGGAAGGAAAATGAACTTCATTAAAATTTTTATAATTTAGGTATTATCTTCTCTATCAGTTATTTCTGCCCATTCTCCACTCTCACTTAATGTTTTAATTCTTCATACCTAGAAGTGTCATTATACAAATATTAAAGGAAGGAAAATGAACTTCATTAAAATTTTTTAATTTAGATATTATCTTCTCTTTCAGTTATTTCTGCCCATTCTTCACTCTCACTTAATGTTTTCATTCTTCATTCCTAGAAGTGTCATTATACAAATATTAAAGGAAGGAAAATGAACTTCATTAAAATTTGTATAATTTAGGTATTATCTTCCCTTTCAGTTATTTCTACCCCATCCCCTCTCTCACTCAATGTTTTCATTCCTCATACCTAGAAGTGTCATTATACAAATATTAAAGGAAGGAAAATGAACTTTATTTAAATTTGTATAATTTAGGTATTATCTTCCCTTTCAGTGATTTCTACCGCATCCCCATTCTCACTGAATGTTTTCATTCCTCATACCTAGAAATGTCATTATACAAATATTAAAGGAAGGAAAATGAACTTTATTTAAATTTGTATAATTTAGGTATTATCTTCCCTTTCAGTTATTTCTACCCCATCCCCATTCTCACTCAATGTTTTCATTCCTCATACCTAGAAGTGTCATTATACAAATATTAAAGGAAGGAAAATGAACTTTATTTAAATTTGTATAATTTAGGTATTATCTTCCCTTTCAGTTATTTTTACTCCCTCCCCTCTCTCACTAAATGTTTTCATTCCTCATACCTAGAAGTGTCATTATACAAATATTAAAGGAAGGAAAATGAACTTTATTAAAATTTGTATAATTTAGGTATTATCTTCCCTTTCAGTTATTTCTACCCCATCCCCATTCTCACTCAATGTTTTCATTCCTCATACCTAGAAGTGTCATTATACAAATATTAAAGGAAGGAAAATGAACTTTATTTAAATTTGTATAATTTAGGTATTATCTTCCCTTTCAGTTATTTTTACTCCCTCCCCTCTCTCACTCAATGTTTTCATTCCTCATACCTAGAAGTGTCATTATACAAATATTAAAGAAAAGAAACTGAACTTTATTTAAATTTGTATAATTTAGGTATTATCTTCCCTTCAGTTATTTCTACCCCATCCCCTCTCTCACTCAATGTTTTCATTCCTCATACCTAGAAGTGTCATTACACAAATACTAAAGGAAGGAAAATGAACTTCATTAAAATTTGTATAATTTAGGTATTATCTTCCCTTTTAGTTATTTCTACCCCATCCCCATTCTCACTCAATTGTTCATTCCTCATACCTAGAAGTGTCATTATACAAATATTTAAAGAAGGAAAATGAACTTTATTAAAATGTGTATAATTTAGGTATTATCTTCCCTTTCAGTTATTTCTACCCCCTCCCCTCACTCACTCAATGTTTTCATTCCTCATACCTAGAAGTGTCATTATACAAATATTAAAGGAAGGAAAATGAACTTCATTAAAATTTTTATAATTTAGGTATTATCTTCTTTCAGTTATTTCTGCCCATTCTCCACTCTCACTTAATGTTTTAATTCTTCATACCTAGAAGTGTCATTATACAAATATTAAAGGAAGGAAAATGAACTTCATTAAAATTTGTATAATTTAGGTATTATCTTCTCTTTCAGTTATTTCTGCCCATTCTCCACTCTCACTTAATGTTTTAATTCTTCATACCTAGAAGTGTCATTATACAAATATTAAAGGAAGGAAAATGAACTTCATTAAAATTTTTTAATTTAGATATTATCTTCTCTTTCAGTTATTTCTGCCCATTCTCCACTCTCACTTAATGTTTTCATTCTTCATACCTAGAAGTGTCATTATACAAATATTAAAGGAAGGAAAATGAACTTCATTAAAATTTTTTAATTTAGATACTATCTTATCTTTCAGTTATTTTTGCCCATTCTCCACTCTCACTTAATGTTTTCATTCTTCATACCTAGAAGTGTCATTATACAAATATCAAAGGAAGGAAAATGAACTTCATTAAAATTTGTTTAATTTAGGTATTATTTTCTCTTTCAGTTATTTCTGCCCATTCTCCACTCTCACTTAATGTTTTCATTCTTCATACCTAGAAGAGTCATTATACAAATACTAAAGGAAGAAAAATGAATTTCATTAAAATTTTTATAATTTAGGTATTATCTTCTCTTTCAGTTATTTCTGCCCATTCTCCACTCTCACTTAATGTTTTCATTCTTCATACCTAGAAGTGTCATTATACAAATATTAAAGGAAGGAAAATGAACTTTATTAAAATTTGTATAATTTAGGTATTATCTTCCCTTTCAGTTATTTCTACCCCATCCCCATTCTCACTCAATGTTTTCATTCCTCATACCTAGAAGTGTCATTATACAAATATTAAAGGAAGGAAAATGAACTTTATTTAAATTTGTATAATTTAGGTATTATCTTCCCTTTCAGTTATTTTTACTCCCTCCCCTCTCTCACTCAATGTTTTCATTCCTCATACCTAGAAGTGTCATTATACAAATATTAAAGAAAGGAAACTGAACTTCATTAAAATTTTTTAATTTAGATATTATCTTCCCTTTCAGTTATTTCTACCCCATCCCCTCTCTCACTCAATGTTTTCATTCCTCATACCTAGAAGTGTCATTACACAAATACTAAAGGAAGGAAAATGAACTTCATTAAAATTTGTATAATTTAGGTATTATCTTCCCTTTTAGTTATTTCTACCCCATCCCCATTCTCACTCAATGTTTTCATTCCTCATACCTAGAAGTGTCATTATACAAATATTTAAAGAAGGAAAATGAACTTTATTAAAATGTGTATAATTTAGGTATTATCTTCCCTTTCAGTTATTTCTACCCCCTCCCCTCACTCACTCAATGTTTTCATTCCTCATACCCAGAAGTGTCATTATACAAATATTAAAGGAAGAAAAATGAACTTCATTAAAATTTTTATAATTTAGGTATTATCTTCTCTTTCAGTTATTTCTGCCCATTCTCCACTCTCACTTAATTTTTTCATTCTTCATACCTAGAAGTGTCATTATACAAATATTAAAGGAAGAAAAATGAACTTCATTAAAATTTTTATAATTTAGGTATTATCTTCTCTTTCAGTTATTTCTGCCCATTCTCCACTCTCACTTAATGTTTTCATTCTTCATACCTAGAAGTGTCATTATACAAATATTAAAGGAAGGAAAATGAACTTCATTAAATTTGTATAATTTAGGTATTATCTTCTCTTTCAGTTATTTCTGCCCATTCTCCACTCTCACTTAATGTTTTAATTCTTCATACCTAGAAGTGTCATTATACAAATATTAAAGGAAGAAAAATGAACTTCATTAAAATTTTTTAATTTAGATATTATCTTCTCTTTCAGTTATTTCTGCCCATTCTCCACTCTCACTTAATGTTTTCATTCTTCATACCTAGAAGTGTCATTATACAAATATTAAAGGAAGGAAAATGAACTTCATTAAAATTTGTATAATTTAGGTATTATCTTCTCTTTCAGTTATTTCTGCCCATTCTCCACTCTCACTTAATGTTTTAATTCTTCATACCTAGAAGTGTCATTATACAAATATTAAAGGAAGGAAAATGAACTTCATTAAAAATTTTTTAATTTAGATATTATCTTCTCTTTCAGTTATTTCTGCCCATTCTCCACTCTCACTTATTGTTTTTCCATTTCATTCATACCTAGAAGTGTCATTATACAAATATTAAAGGAAGGAAAATGAACCTCATTAAAATTTTTTAATTTAGATACTATCTTATCTTTCAGTTATTTTTGCCCATTCTCCACTCTCACTTAATGTTTCATTCTTCATACCTAGAAGTGTCATTATACAAATATCAAAGGAAGGAAAATGAACTTCATTAAAATTTGTTTAATTTAGGTATTATTTTCTCTTTCATTTATTTCTGCCCATTCTCCACTCTCACTTAATGTTTTCCTTCATACCTAGAAGAGTCATTATACAAATACTAAAGGAAGAAAAATGAACTTCATTAAAATTTTTATAATTTAGGTATTATCTTCTCTTTCAGTTATTTCTGCCCATTCTCCACTCTCACTTAATGTTTTCATTCTTCATACCTAGAAGTGTCATTATACAAATATTAAAGGAAGGAAAATGAACTTCATTAAAATTTGTATAATTTAGGTATTATCTTCTCTATCAGTTATTTCTGCCCATTCTCCACTCTCACTTAATGTTTTCATTCTTCATACCTAGAAGTGTCATTATACAAATATTAAAGGAAGGAAAATGAACTTCATTAAAATTTGTATAATTTAGGTATTATCTTCTTTCAGTTATTTCTGCCCATTCTCCACTCTCACTTAATGTTTTCATTCTTCATACCTAGAAGTGTCATTATACAAATATTAAAGGAAGGAAAATGAACTTCATTAAAATTTTTATAATTTAGGTATTATTTTCCCTTTCAGTTATTTCTACCCCATCCCCTCACTCACTCAATGTTTTAATTCTTCATACCTAGAAGTGTCATTATACAAATATTAAAGGAAGGAAAATGAACTTCAATAAAATTTTTTAATTTAGGTATTATCTTCTCTTTCAGTTATTTCTGCCCATTCTCCACTCTCACTTAATGTTTTAATTCTTCATACCTAGAAGTGTCATTATACAAATATTAAAGGAAGGAAAATGAACTTCATTAAATTTTGTATAATTTAGGTATTATCTTCCCTTTTAGTTATTTCTACC
The DNA here is from genome assembly GCF_964235325.1 of Thermobia domestica. Classification (NCBI taxonomy): domain Eukaryota; kingdom Metazoa; phylum Arthropoda; class Insecta; order Zygentoma; family Lepismatidae; genus Thermobia; species Thermobia domestica. Next base: position 1,515,078 of record NC_137457.1, on the reverse strand, counting down.
CCATCCCCATTCTCACTCAATGTTTTCATTCCTCATACCTAGAAGTGTCATTATACAAATATTTAAGGCAGGAAAATGAACTTTATTAAAATGTGTATAATTTAGGTATTATCTTCCCTTTCAGTTATTTTTACCCCGTCCCCTCACTCACTCAATGTTTTCATTCCTCATACCTAGAAGTGTCATTATACAAATATTAAAGGAAGGAAAATGAACTTCATTAAAATTTGTATAATTTAGGTATTATCTTCTCTATCAGTTATTTCTGCCCATTCTCCACTCTCATTTAATGTTTTAATTCTTCATACCTAGAAGTGTCATTATACAAATATTAAAGGAAGGAAAATGAACTTCATTAAAATTTGTTTAATTTAGGTATTATTTTCTCTTTCAGTTATTTCTGCCCATTCTCCACTCTCACTTAATGTTTTAATTCTTCATACCTAGAAGTGTCATTATACAAATATTAAAGGAAAGAAAATGAACTGCCTTAAAATTTTTTAATTTAGATATTATCTTCTCTTTCAGTTATTACTGCCCATTCTTCACTCTCACTTAATGTTTTCATTCTTCATACCTAGAAGTGTCATTATACAAATATTAAAGGAAGGAAAATGAACTTTATTAAAATTTGCATAATTTAGGTATTATCTTCCCTTTCAGTTATTTCTATCCCATCCCAATTCTCACTCAATGTTTTCATTCCTCATACCTAGAAGTGTCATTATACAAATATTAAAGGAAGGAAAATGAATTTTATTAAAATCTGCATAATTTAGGTATTATCTTCTCTTTCAGTTATTTCTGCCCATTCTCCACTCTCACTTAATGTTTTCATTCTTCATTCCTAGAAGTGTCATTATACAAATATTAAAGGAAGGAAAATGAACTTCATTAAAATTTGTATAATTTAGGTATTATCTTCCCTTTCAGTTATTTCTACCCCATCCCCTCTCTCACTCAATGTTTTCATTCCTCATACCTAGAAGTGTCATTATACAAATATTAAAGGAAGGAAAATGAACTTTATTTAAATTTGTATAATTTAGGTATTATTTTCCCTTTCAGTGATTTCTACCGCATCCCCATTCTCACTGAATGTTTTCATTCCTCATACCTAGAAATGTCATTATACAAATATTAAAGGAAGGAAAATGAACTTTATTAAAATTTGTATAATTTAGGTATTATCTTCCCTTTCAGTTATTTCTACCCCATCCCCATTCTCACTCAATGTTTTCATTCCTCATACCTAGAAGTGTCATTATACAAATATTAAAGGAAGGAAAATGAACTTTATTTAAATTTGTATAATTTAGGTATTATCTTCCCTTTCAGTTATTTTTACTCCCTCCCCTCTCTCACTAAATGTTTTCATTCCTCATACCTAGAAGTGTCATTATACAAATATTAAAGGAAGGAAAATGAACTTTATTAAAATTTGTATAATTTAGGTATTATCTTCCCTTTCAGTTATTTCTACCCCATCCCCATTCTCACTCAATGTTTTCATTCCTCATACCTAGAAGTGTCATTATACAAATATTAAAGGAAGGAAAATGAACTTTATTTAAATTTGTATAATTTAGGTATTATCTTCCCTTTCAGTTATTTTTACTCCCTCCCCTCTCTCACTCAATGTTTTCATTCCTCATACCTAGAAGTGTCATTATACAAATATTAAAGAAAGGAAACTGAACTTTATTTAAATTTGTATAATTTACGTATTATCTTCCCTTTCAGTTATTTCTACCCCACCCCTCTCTCACTCAATGTTTTCATTCCTCATACCTAGAAGTGTCATTACACAAATACTAAAGGAAGGAAAATGAACTTCATTAAAATTTGTATAATTTAGGTATTATCTTCCCTTTCAGTTATTTCTACCCCATCCCCTCTCTCACTCAATGCTTTCATTCCTCATACCTAGAAGTGTCATTACACAAATACTAAAGGAAGGAAAATGAACTTCATTAAAATTTGTATAATTTAGGTATTATCTTCTCTTTCAGTGATTTCTACCGCATCCCCATTCTCACTGAATGTTTTCATTCCTCATACCTAGAAATGTCATTATACAAATATTAAAGGAAGGAAAATGAACTTTATTAAAATTTGTATAATTTAGGTATTATCTTCCCTTTCAGTTATTTCTACCCCATCCCCATTCTCACTCAATGTTTTCATTCCTCATACCTAGAAGTGTCATTATACAAATATTAAAGGAAGGAAAATGAACTTTATTTAAATTTGTATAATTTAGGTATTATCTTCCCTTTCAGTTATTTTTACTCCCTCCCCTCTCTCACTAAATGTTTTCATTCCTCATACCTAGAAGTGTCATTATACAAATATTAAAGGAAGGAAAATGAACTTTATTAAAATTTGTATAATTTAGGTATTATCTTCCCTTTCAGTTATTTCTACCCCATCCCCATTCTCACTCAATGTTTTCATTCCTCATACCTAGAAGTGTCATTATACAAATATTAAAGGAAGGAAAATGAACTTTATTTAAATTTGTATAATTTAGGTATTATCTTCCCTTTCAGTTATTTTTACTCCCTCCCCTCTCTCACTCAATGTTTTCATTCCTCATACCTAGAAGTGTCATTATACAAATATTAAAGAAAGGAAACTGAACTTTATTTAAATTTGTATAATTTACGTATTATCTTCCCTTTCAGTTATTTCTACCCCATCCCCTCTCTCACTCAATGTTTTCATTCCTCATACCTAGAAGTGTCATTATATAAATATTAAAGGAAGGAAAATGGACTTTATTAAAATTTGTATAATTTAGGTATTATCTTCCCTTTCAGTTATTTCTACCCCATCCCCTCTCTCACTCAATGCTTTCATTCCTCATACCTAGAAGTGTCATTACACAAATACTAAAGGAAGGAAAATGAACTTCATTAAAATTTGTATAATTTAGGAATTATCTTCACTTTTAGTTATTTCTACCCCATCCCCATTCTCATTCAATGTTTTCATTCCTCATACCTAGAAGTGTCATTATACAAATATTTAACGAAGGAAAATGAACTTTATTAAAATGTGTATAATTTAGGTATTATCTTCCCTTTCAGTTATTTCTACACCCTCCCCTCACTCACTCAATGTTTTCATTCCTCATACCTAGAAGTGTCATTAGACAAATATTTAAGGAAGGAAAATGAACTTTATTAAAATGTGTATAATTTAGGTATTATCTTCCCTTTCAGTTATTTCTACCCCCTCCCCTCACTCACTCAATGTTTTCATTCCTCATACCTAGAAGTGTCATTATACAAATATTAAAAGGAAGTAAAATGAACTTCATTAAAATTTGTATAATTTAGGTATTATCTTCTTTTTCAGGTATTTCTGCCCATTCTCCACTCTCACTTAATGTTTTAATTCTTCATACCTAGAAGTGTCATTATACAAATATTAAAGGAAGGAAAATGAAGTTCATTAAAATTTTTAAATTTAGTTATTATCTTCTCTTTCAGTTATTTCTGCCCATTCTCCACTCTCACTTAATGTTTTCATTCTTCATACCTAGAAGTGTCATTATACAAATATTAAAGGAAGGAAAATGAAATTTATTAAAATGTGTATAATTTAGGTATTATCTTCCCTTTCAGTTATTTCTACCCCCTCCCCTCACTCACTCAATGTTTTCATTCCTCATACCTAGAAGTGTCATTATACAAATATTTAAGGAAAGTAAAAATGAACTTTATTAAAATGTGTAAAATTTAGGTATTATCTTCCCTTTCAGTTATTTCTACCCCCTCCCCTCACTCACTCAATGTTTTCATTCCTCATACCTAGAAGTGTCATTATGCAAATATTAAAGGAAAGAAAATGAACATCATTAAAATTTGTATAATTTAGTTATTATCTTATCTTTTAGTTATTTTTGCCCATTCTCCACTCTCACTTAATGTTTTCATTCTTCATACCTAGAAGTGTCATTATACAAATATTAAAGGAAAGAAAATGAACTTCATTAAATTGTGTATAATTTAGGTATTATCTTCCCTTTCAGTTATATCTACCCATTCTCCACTCTCACTTAATGTTTTAATTCTTCATACCTAGAAGTGTCATTATACAAATATTAAAGGAAGGAAAATGAACTTTATTAAAATGTGTATAATTTAGGTATTATCTTCCCTTTCAGTTATTTCTACCCCCTCCCCTCACTCACTCAATGTTTTCATTCCTCATACCTAGAAGTGTCATTATACAAATATTAAAGGAAGGAAAATGAACTTCATTAAAATTTGTATAATTTAGGTATTATCTTCCCTTTCAGTTATTTCTACCCATTCTCCACTCTCACTTAATGTTTTAATTCTTCATACCTAGAAGTGTCATTATACAAATATTAAAGGAAGGAAAATGAACTTTATTAAAATTTGTATAATTTAGGTATTATCTTCTCTTTCAGTTATTTCTACCCCCTCCCCTCACTCACTCAATGTTTTCATTCCTCATACCTAGAAGTGACATTATACAAATATTTAAGGAAGGAAAATGAACTTTATTAAAATGTGTATAATTTAGGTATTATCTTCCCTTTCAGTTATTTCTACCCCCTCCCCTCACTCACTCAATGTTTTCATTCCTCATACCTAGAATTGTCATTATGCAAACATTAAAAGAAGGAAAATGAACATCATTAAAATTTGTATAATTTAGGTATTATTTTATCTTTTAGTTATTTTTGCCCATTCTCCACTCTCACTTAATGTTTTCATTCTTCATACCTAGAAGTGTCATTATACAAATATTAAAGGAAAGAAAATGAACTTTATTAAAATGTGTATAATTTAGGTATTATCTTCCCTTTCAGTTATTTCTACCCCCTCCCCTCACTCACTCAATGTTTTCATTCCTCATACCTAGAAGTGTCATTATACAAATATTAAAGGAAGGAAAATGAACTTCATTAAAATTTTTATAATTTAGGTATTATCTTCTCTTTCAGTTATTTCTGCCCATTCTCCACTCTCACTTAATGTTTTAATTCTTCATACCTAGAAGTGTCATTATACAAATATTAAAGGAAGGAAAATGAACTTCACTAAAATTTTTATAATTTAGGTATTATCTTCTCTTTCAGTTATTTCTGCCCATTCTCCACTCTCACTTAATGTTTTCATTCTTCATACCTAGAAGTGTCAATATACAAATATTAATGGAAGGAAAATGAACTTCATTAAAATTTTTATAATTTAGGTATTATTTTCCCTTTCAGTTATTTCTACCCCATCCCCTCACTCACTCAATGTTTTCATTCTTCATACCTAGAAGTGTCATTATACAAATATTAAAGGAAGGAAAATGAACTTCATTAAAATTTGTATAATTTAGGTATTATCTTATCTTTTAGTTATTTTTGCCCATTCTCCACTCTCACTTAATGTTTTCATTCCTCATACCTAGAAGTGTCATTATACAAATATTAAAGGAAGGAAAATGAACTTTATTAAAATGTGTATAATTTAGGTATTATCTTCCCTTTCAGTTATTTCTACCCCCTCCCCTCACTCACTCAATGTTTTCATTCCTCATACCTAGAAGTGTCATTATACAAATATTAAAGGAAGGAAAATGAACTTCATTAAAATTTTTATAATTTAGGTATTATCTTCTCTTTCAGTTATTTCTGCCCATTCTCCACTCTCACTTAATGTTTTCATTCTTCATACCTAGAAGTGTCATTATACAAATATTAAAGGAAGAAAAATGAACTTCATTAAAATTTTTATAATTTAGGTATTATCTTCTCTTTCAGTTATTTCTGCCGATTCTCCACTCTCACTTAATGTTTTCATTCTTCATACCTAGAAGTGTCATTATACAAATATTAAAGGAAGGAAAATGAACTTCATTAAAATTTTTATAATTTAGGTATTATCTTCTCTTTCAGTTATTTCTGCCCATTCTCCACTCTCACTTAATGTTTTAATTCTTCATACCTAGAAGTGTCATTATACAAATATTAAAGGAAGGAAAATGAACTTCGTTAAAATTTTTTAATTTAGGTATTATCTTCTCTTTCAGTTATTTGTGCCCATTCTCCACTCTCACTTAATGTTTTCATTCTTCATACCTAGAAGTGTCATTATACAAATATTAAAGGAAGGAAAATGAACTTTATTAAAATTTGTATAATTTAGGTATTATCTTCCCTTTCAGTTATTTCTACCCCATCCCCAGTTCTCACTCAATGTTTTCATTCCTCATACCTAGAAGTTTCATTATACAAATATTAAAGGAAGGAAAATGAACTTCATTAAAATTTGTATAATTTAGGTATTATCTTATCTTTCAGTTATTTTTGCCCATTCTCCACTCTCACTTAATGTTTTCATTCTTCATACCTAGAAGTGTCATTATACAAATATTAAAGGAAGGAAAATGAACATCATTAAAAATTGTATAATTTAGGTATTATCTTCCCTTTCAGTTATTTCTACCCCATCCCCAGTTCTCACTCAATGTTTTCATTCCTCATACCTAGAAGTGCCATTATACAAATACTAAAGGAAGGAAAATGAACTTCATTAAAATTTGTATAATTTAGGTATTATCTTCCCTTTTAGTTATTTCTACCCCATCCCCATTCTCACTCAATGTTTTCATTCCTCATACCTAGAAGTGTCATTACACAAATATTTAAGGAAGGAAAATGAACTTTATTAAAATGTGTATAATTTAGGTATTATCTTCCCTTTCAGTTATTTCTACCCCCTCCCCTCACTCACTCAATGTTTTTATTCCTCATACCTAGAAGTGTCATTATACAAATATTAAAGGAAGGAAAATGAACTTCATAAAATTTGTATAATTTAGGTATTATCTTCTCTTTCAGTTATTTCTGCCCATTCTCCACTCTCACTTAATGTTTTAATTCTTCATACCTAGAAGTCTCATTATACAAATATTAAAGGAAGTAAAATGAACTTCATTAAAATTTTTTAATTTAGATATTATCTTCTCTTTCAGTTATTTCTGCCCATTCTCCACTCTCACTTAATGTTTTCATTTTTCATATCTAGAAGTGTCATTATACAAATATTAAAGGAAGGAAAATGAACTTTATTAAAATTTGCATAATTTAGGTATTATCTTCCCTTTCAGTTATTTCTATCCCATCCCCTCACTCACTCAATGTTTTCATTCCTCATACCTAGAAGTGTCATTATACAAATATTTAAGGAAGGAAAATGAACTTTATTAAAATGTGTATAATTTAGGTATTATCCCTTTCAGTTATTTCTACCCCTTCCCCTCACTCACTCAATGTTTTCATTCCTCATACCTAGAAGTGTCATTATACAAATATTAAAGGAAGGAAAATGAACTTCATTAAAATTTTTATAATTTAGGTATTATCTTCTCTTTCAGTTATTTCTGCCCATTCTCCACTCTCACTTAATGTATTAATTCTTCATACCTAGAAGTGTCATTATACAAATATTAAAGGAAGGAAAATGAACTTCACTAAAATTTTTATAATTTAGGTATTATCTTCTCTTTCAGTTATTTCTGCCCATTCTCCACTCTCACTTAATGTTTTCATTCTTCATACCTAGAAGTGTCATTATACAAATATTAATGGAAGGAAAATGAACTTCATTAAAATTTTTATAATTTAGGTATTTTTTTCCCTTTCAGTTATTTCTACCCCATCCCCTCACTCACTCAATGTTTTCATTCTTCATACCTAGAAGTGTCATTATACAAATATTAAAGGAAGGAAAATGAACTTCATTAAAATTTGTATAATTTAGGTATTATCTTCTCTTTCAGTTATTTCTGCCCATTCTCCACTCTCACTTAATGTTTTAATTCTTCATACCTAGAAGTGTCATTATACAAAAATTAAAGGAAGGAAAATGAACTTCATTAAAATTTTTTAATTTAGGTATTATCTTCCCTTTCAGTTATTTCTGCCCATTCTCCACTCTCACTTAATGTTTTCATTTTTCATACCTAGAAGTGTCATTATACAAATATTAAAGGAAGGAAAATGAATTTCATTAAAATTTTTTTAATTTAGGTATTATCTTCTCTTTCAGTTATTTCTGCCCATTCTCCACTCTCACTTAATGTTTTCATTCTTCATACCTAGAAGTGTCATTATACAAATATTAAAGGAAGAAAAATGAACTTCATTAAAATTTTTATAATTTAGGTATTATCTTCTCTTTCAGTTATTTCTGCCCATTCTCCACTCTCACTTAATGTTTTCATTCTTAATACCTAGAAGTGTCATTATACAAATATTAAAGGAAGGAAAATGATCTTCATTAAAATTTTTATAATTTAGGTATTATCTTCTCTTTCAGTTATTTCTGCCCATTCTCCACTCTCACTTAATGTTTTAATTCTTCATACCTAGAAGTGTCATTATACAAATATTAAAGGAAGGAAAATGAACTTCGTTAAAATTTTTTAATTTAGGTATTATCTTCTCTTTCAGTTATTTCTGCCCATTCTCCACTCTCACTTAATGTTTTCATTCTTCATACCTAGAAGTGTCATTATACAAATATTAAAGGAAGGAAAATGAACTTTATTAAAATTTGTATAATTTAGGTATTATCTTCCCTTTCAGTTATTTCTACCCCATCCCCATTCTCACTCAATGTTTTCATTGCTCATACCTAGAAGTTTCATTATACAAATATTAAAGGAAGGAAAATGAACTTCATTAAAATTTGTATAATTTAGGTATTATCTTATCTTTCAGTTATTTTTGCCCATTCTCCACTTTCACTTAATGTTTTCATTCTTCATACCTAGAAGTGTCATTATACAAATATTAAAGGAAGGAAAATGAACTTCATTAAAAATTGTTTAATTTAGGTATTATCTTCCCTTTCAGTTATTTCTACCCCATCCCCTCTCTCACTCAATGTTTTCATTCCTCATACCTAGAAGTGCCATTACACAAATACTAAAGGAAGGAAAATGAACTTCATTAAAATTTGTATAATTTAGGTATTATCTTCCCTTTTAGTTATTTCTACCCCATCCCCATTCTCACTCAATGTTTTCATTCCTCATACCTAGAAGTGTCATTATACAAATATTTAAGGAAGGAAAATGAACTTTATTTAAATTTGTATAATTTAGGTATTATCTTCCCTTTCAGTTATTTCTACCCCATCCCCATTCTCACTCAATGTTTTCATTCCTCATACCTAGAAGTGTCATTATACAAATATTTAAGGAATGAAAATGTACTTTATTTAAATTTGTATAATTTAGGTATTATCTTCCCTTTCAGTTATTTCTACCCCCTCCCCTCACTCACTCAATGTTTTCATTCCTCATACCTAGAAGTGTCATTATACAAATATTTAAGGAAGGAAAATGAACTTTATTAAAATGTGTATAATTTAGGTATTATCTTCCCTTTCAGTTATTTCTACCCCCTCCCCTCACTCACTCAATGTTTTCATTCCTCATACCTAGAAGTGTCATTATGCAAATATTAAAGGAAGGAAAATGAACATCATTAAAATTTGTATAATTTAGGTGTTATCTTATCTTTTAGTTATTTTTGCCCATTCTCCACTCTCAGTTAATGTTTTCATTCCTCATACCTAGAAGTGTCATTATACAAATATTAAACGAAGGAAAATGAACTTTATTAAAATGTGTATAATTTAGGTATTATCTTCCCTTTCAGTTATTTCTACCCCCTCCGCTCACTCACTCAATGTTTTCATTCCTCATACCTAGAAGTGTCATTATACAAATATTAAAGGAAGGAAAATGAACTTCATTAAAATTTTTATAATTTAGGTATTATCTTCTCTTTCAGTTATTTCTGCCCATTCTCCACTCTCACTTAATGTTTTAATTCTTCATACCTAGAAGTGTCATTATACAAATATTAAAGGAAGGAAAATGAACTTCACTAAAATTTTTATAATTTAGGTATTATCTTCTCTTTCAGTTATTTCTGCCCATTCTCCACTCTCACTTAATGTTTTCATTCTTCATACCTAGAAGTGTCATTATACAAATATTAAAGGAAGGAAAATGAACTTCATTAAAATTTTTATAATTTAGGTATTATTTTCCCTTTCAGTTATTTCTACCCCATCCCCTCACTCTCTCAATGTTTTAATTCTTCATACCTAGAAGTGTCATTATACAAATATTAAAGGAAGGAAAATGAACTTCAATAAAATTTTTTAATTTAGGTATTATCTTCTCTTTCAGTTATTTCTGCCCATTCTCCACTCTCACTTAATGTTTTCATTCTTCATACCTAGAAGTGTCATTATACAAATATTAAAGGAAAGAAAATGAACTTTATTAAAATTTGTATAATTTAGGTATTATCTTCCCTTTCAGTTATTTCTACCCCATCCCCATTCTTACTCAATGTTTTCATTCCTCATACCTAGAAGTGTCATTATACAAATATTAAAGGAAGGAAAATGAACATCATTAAAATTTGTATAATTTAGGTATTATCTTATCTTTCAGTTATTTCTGCCCATTCTCCACTCTCACTTAATGTTTTCATTCTTCATACCTAGAAGTGCCATTATACAAATATTAAAGGAAGGAAAATGAACTTCATTAAAAATTGTATAATTTAGGTATTATCTTCCCTTTCAGTTATTTCTACCCCATCCCCTCTCTCACTCAATGTTTTCATTCCTCATACCTAGAAGTGTCATTACACAAATACTAAAGGAAAAGAAATGAACTTCATTAAAATTTGTATAATTTAGGTATTATCTTCCCTTTTAGTTATTTCTACCCCATCCCCATTCTCACTCAATGTTTTCATTCCTCATACCTAGAAGTGTCATTATACAAATATTTAAGGCAGGAAAATGAACTTTATTAAAATGTGTATAATTTAGGTATTATCTTCCCTTTCAGTTATTTTTACCCCCTCCCCTCACTCACTCAATGTTTTCATTCCTCATACCTAGAAGTGTCATTATACAAATATTAAAGGATGGAAAATGAACTTTATTTAAATTTGTATAATTTAGGTATTATCTTCCCTTTCAGTTATTTTTACTCCCTCCCCTCTCTCACTCAATGTTTTCATTCCTCATACCTTGAAGTGTCATTATACAAATATTAAAGAAAGGAAACTGAACTTTATTTAAATTTGTATAATTTAGGTATTATCTTCCCTTTCAGTTATTTCTACCCCATCCCCTCTCTCACTCAATGTTTTCATTCCTCATACCTAGAAGTGTCATTACACAAATACTAAAGGAAGGAAAATGAACTTCATTAAAATTTGTATAATTTAGGTATTATCTTCCCTTTTAGTTATTTCTACCCCATCCCCATTCTCACTCAATGTTTTCATTCCTCACACCTAGAAGTGTCATTATACAAATATTAAAGGAAGAAAAATGAACTTCATTAAAATTTTTATAATTTAGGTATTATCTTCTCTTTCAGTTATTTCTGCCCATTCTCCACTCTCACTTAATGTTTTCATTCTTCATACCTAGAAGTGTCATTATACAAATATTAAAGGAAGAAAAATGAACTTCATTAAAATTTTTATAATTTAGGTATTATCTTCTCTTTCAGTTATTTCTGCCCATTCTCCACTCTCACTTAATGTTTTCATTCTTCATACCTAGAAGTGTCATTATACAAATATCAAAGGAAGGAAAATGAACTTCATTAAAATTTGTTTAATTTAGGTATTATTTTCTCTTTCAGTTATTTCTGCCCATTCTCCACTCTCACTTAATGTTTTCATTCTTCATACCTAGAAGAGTCATTATACAAATACTAAAGGAAGAAAAATGAACTTCATTAAAATTTTTATAATTTAGGTATTATCTTCTCTTTCAGTTATTTCTGCCCATTCTCCACTCTCACTTAATGTTTTCATTCTTCATACCTAGAAGTGTCATTATACAAATATTAAAGGAAGGAAAATGAACTTCATTAAAATTTGTATAATTTAGGTATTATCTTCTCTATCAGTTATTTCTGCCCATTCTCCACTCTCACTTAATGTTTTAATTCTTCATACCTAGAAGTGTCATTATACAAATATTAAAGGAAGGAAAATGAACTTCATTAAAATTTTTTAATTTAGATATTATCTTCTCTTTCAGTTATTTCTGCCCATTCTTCACTCTCACTTAATGTTTTCATTCTTCATTCCTAGAAGTGTGATTATACAAATATTAAAGGAAGGAAAATGAACTTCATTAAAATTTGTATAATTTAGGTATTATCTTCCCTTTCAGTTATTTCTACCCCATCCCCTCTCTCACTCAATGTTTTCATTCCTCATACCTAGAAGTGTCATTATACAAATATTAAAGGAAGGAAAATGAACTTTATTTAAATTTGTATAATTTAGGTATTATCTTCCCTTTCAGTGATTTCTACCGCATCCCCATTCTCACTGAATGTTTTCATTCCTCATACCTAGAAATGTCATTATACAAATATTAAAGGAAGGAAAATGAACTTTATTTAAATTTGTATAATTTAGGTATTATCTTCCCTTTCAGTTATTTCTACCCCATCCCCATTCTCACTCAATGTTTTCATTCCTCATACCTAGAAGTGTCATTATACAAATATTAAAGGAAGGAAAATGAACTTTATTTAAATTTGTATAATTTAGGTATTATCTTCCCTTTCAGTTATTTTTACTCCCTCCCCTCTCTCACTAAATGTTTTCATTCCTCATACCTAGAAGTGTCATTATACAAATATTAAAGGAAGGAAAATGAACTTTATTAAAATTTGTATAATTTAGGTATTATCTTCCCTTTCAGTTATTTCTACCCCATCCCCATTCTCACTCAATGTTTTCATTCCTCATACCTAGAAGTGTCATTATACAAATATTAAAGGAAGGAAAATGAACTTTATTTAAATTTGTATAATTTAGGTATTATCTTCCCTTTCAGTTATTTTTACTCCCTCCCCTCTCTCACTCAATGTTTTCATTCCTCATACCTAGAAGTGTCATTCTACAAATATTAAAGAAAAGAAACTGAACTTTATTTAAATTTGTATAATTTAGGTATTATCTTCCCTTTCAGTTATTTCTACCCCATCCCCTCTCTCACTCAATGTTTTCATTCCTCATACCTAGAAGTGTCATTACACAAATACTAAAGGAAGGAAAATGAACTTCATTAAAATTTGTATAATTTAGGTATTATCTTCCCTTTTAGTTATTTCTACCCCATCCCCATTCTCACTCAATGTTTTCATTCCTCATACCTAGAAGTGTCATTATACAAATATTTAAAGAAGGAAAATGAACTTTATTAAAATGTGTATAATTTAGGTATTATCTTCCCTTTCAGTTATTTCTACCCCCTCCCCTCACTCACTCAATGTTTTCATTCCTCATACCTAGAAGTGTCATTATACAAATATTAAAGGAAGGAAAATGAACTTCATTAAAATTTTTATAATTTAGGTATTATCTTCTTTCAGTTATTTCTGCCCATTCTCCACTCTCACTTAATGTTTTAATTCTTCATACCTAGAAGTGTCATTATACAAATATTAAAGGAAGGAAAATGAACTTCATTAAAATTTGTATAATTTAGGTATTATCTTCTCTTTCAGTTATTTCTGCCCATTCTCCACTCTCACTTAATGTTTTAATTCTTCATACCTAGAAGTGTCATTATACAAATGTTAAAGGAAGGAAAATGAACTTCATTAAAATTTTTTAATTTAGATATTATCTTCTCTTTCAGTTATTTCTGCCCATTCTCCACTCTCACTTAATGTTTTCATTCTTCATACCTAGAAGTGTCATTATACAAATATTAAAGGAAGGAAAATGAACTTCATTAAAATTTTTTAATTTAGATACTATCTTATCTTTCAGTTATTTTTGCCCATTCTCCACTCTCACTTAATGTTTTCATTCTTCATACCTAGAAGTGTCATTATACAAATATCAAAGGAAGGAAAATGAACTTCATTAAAATTTGTTTAATTTAGGTATTATTTTCTCTTTCAGTTATTTCTGCCCATTCTCCACTCTCACTTAATGTTTTCATTCTTCATACCTAGAAGAGTCATTATACAAATACTAAAGGAAGAAAAATGAATTTCATTAAAATTTTTATAATTTAGGTATTATCTTCTCTTTCAGTTATTTCTGCCCATTCTCCACTCTCACTTAATGTTTTCATTCTTCATACCTAGAAGTGTCATTATACAAATATTAAAGGAAGGAAAATGAACTTTATTAAAATTTGTATAATTTAGGTATTATCTTCCCTTTCAGTTATTTCTACCCCATCCCCATTCTCACTCAATGTTTTCATTCCTCATACCTAGAAGTGTCATTATACAAATATTAAAGGAAGGAAAATGAACTTTATTTAAATTTGTATAATTTAGGTATTATCTTCCCTTTCAGTTATTTTTACTCCCTCCCCTCTCTCACTCAATGTTTTCATTCCTCATACCTAGAAGTGTCATTATACAAATATTAAAGAAAGGAAACTGAACTTCATTAAAATTTTTTAATTTAGATATTATCTTCCCTTTCAGTTATTTCTACCCCATCCCCTCTCTCACTCAATGTTTTCATTCCTCATACCTAGAAGTGTCATTACACAAATACTAAAGGAAGGAAAATGAACTTCATTAAAATTTGTATAATTTAGGTATTATCTTCCCTTTTAGTTATTTCTACCCCATCCCCATTCTCACTCAATGTTTTCATTCCTCATACCTAGAAGCGTCATTATACAAATATTTAAAGAAGGAAAATGAACTTTATTAAAATGTGTATAATTTAGGTATTATCTTCCCTTTCAGTTATTTCTACCCCCTCCCCTCACTCACTCAATGTTTTCATTCCTCATACCCAGAAGTGTCATTATACAAATATTAAAGGAAGAAAAATGAACTTCATTAAAATTTTTATAATTTAGGTATTATCTTCTCTTTCAGTTATTTCTGCCCATTCTCCACTCTCACTTAATTTTTTCATTCTTCATACCTAGAAGTGTCATTATACAAATATTAAAGGAAGAAAAATGAACTTCATTAAAATTTTTATAATTTAGGTATTATCTTCTCTTTCAGTTATTTCTGCCCATTCTCCACTCTCACTTAATGTTTTCATTCTTCATACCTAGAAGTGTCATTATACAAATATTAAAGGAAGGAAAATGAACTTCATTAAAATTTGTATAATTTAGGTATTATCTTCTCTTTCAGTTATTTCTGCCCATTCTCCACTCTCACTTAATGTTTTAATTCTTCATACCTAGAAGTGTCATTATACAAATATTAAAGGAAGAAAAATGAACTTCATTAAAATTTTTTAATTTAGATATTATCTTCTCTTTCAGTTATTTCTGCCCATTCTCCACTCTCACTTAATGTTTTCATTCTTCATACCTAGAAGTGTCATTATACAAATATTAAAGGAAGGAAAATGAACTTCATTAAAATTTGTATAATTTAGGTATTATCTTCTCTTTCAGTTATTTCTGCCCATTCTCCACTCTCACTTAATGTTTTAATTCTTCATACCTAGAAGTGTCATTATACAAATATTAAAGGAAGGAAAATGAACTTCATTAAAATTTTTTAATTTAGATATTATCTTCTCTTTCAGTTATTTCTGCCCATTCTCCACTCTCACTTATTGTTTTCATTCTTCATACCTAGAAGTGTCATTATACAAATATTAAAGGAAGGAAAATGAACTTCATTAAAATTTTTTAATTTAGATACTATCTTATCTTTCAGTTATTTTTGCCCATTCTCCACTCTCACTTAATGTTTTCATTCTTCATACCTAGAAGTGTCATTATACAAATATCAAAGGAAGGAAAATGAACTTCATTAAAATTTGTTTAATTTAGGTATTATTTTCTCTTTCAGTTATTTCTGCCCATTCTCCACTCTCACTTAATGTTTTCATTCTTCATACCTAGAAGAGTCATTATACAAATACTAAAGGAAGAAAAATGAACTTCATTAAAATTTTTATAATTTAGGTATTATCTTCTCTTTCAGTTATTTCTGCCCATTCTCCACTCTCACTTAATGTTTTCATTCTTCATACCTAGAAGTGTCATTATACAAATATTAAAGGAAGGAAAATGAACTTCATTAAAATTTGTATAATTTAGGTATTATCTTCTCTATCAGTTATTTCTGCCCATTCTCCACTCTCACTTAATGTTTTCATTCTTCATACCTAGAAGTGTCATTATACAAATATTAAAGGAAGGAAAATGAACTTCATTAAAATTTGTATAATTTAGGTATTATCTTCTTTCAGTTATTTCTGCCCATTCTCCACTCTCACTTAATGTTTTCATTCTTCATACCTAGAAGTGTCATTATACAAATATTAAAGGAAGGAAAATGAACTTCATTAAAATTTTTATAATTTAGGTATTATTTTCCCTTTCAGTTATTTCTACCCCATCCCCTCACTCACTCAATGTTTTAATTCTTCATACCTAGAAGTGTCATTATACAAATATTAAAGGAAGGAAAATGAACTTCAATAAAATTTTTTAATTTAGGTATTATCTTCTCTTTCAGTTATTTCTGCCCATTCTCCACTCTCACTTAATGTTTTAATTCTTCATACCTAGAAGTGTCATTATACAAATATTAAAGGAAGGAAAATGAACTTCATTAAATTTTGTATAATTTAGGTATTATCTTCCCTTTTAGTTATTTCTACCCCATCCCCATTCTCACTCAATGTTTTCATTCCTCATACCTAGAAGTGTCATTATACAAATATTTAAGGCAGGAAAATGAACTTTATTAAAATGTGTATAATTTAGGTATTATCTTCCCTTTCAGTTATTTTTACCCCGTCCCCTCACTCACTCAATGTTTTCATTCCTCATACCTAGAAGTGTCATTATACAAATATTAAAGGAAGGAAAATGAACTTCATTAAAATTTGTATAATTTAGGTATTATCTTCTCTATCAGTTATTTCTGCCCATTCTCCACTCTCACTTAATGTTTTAATTCTTCATACCTAGAAGTGTCATTATACAAATATTAAAGGAAGGAAAATGAACTTCATTAAAATTTGTTTAATTTAGGTATTATTTTCTCTTTCAGTTATTTCTGCCCATTCTCCACTCTCACTTAATGTTTTAATTCTTCATACCTAGAAGTGTCATTATACAAATATTAAAGGAAAGAAAATGAACTGCCTTAAAATTTTTTAATTTAGATATTATCTTCTCTTTCAGTTATTTCTGCCCATTCTTCACTCTCACTTAATGTTTTCATTCTTCATACCTAGAAGTGTCATTATACAAATATTAAAGGAAGGAAAATGAACTTTATTAAAATTTGCATAATTTAGGTATTATCTTCCCTTTCAGTTATTTCTATCCCATCCCAATTCTCACTCAATGTTTTCATTCCTCATACCTAGAAGTGTCATTATACAAATATTAAACGAAGGAAAATGAATTTTATTAAAATCTGCATAATTTAGGTATTATCTTCTCTTTCAGTTATTTCTGCCCATTCTCCACTCTCACTTAATGTTTTCATTCTTCATTCCTAGAAGTGTCATTATACAAATATTAAAGGAAGGAAAATGAACTTCATTAAAATTTGTATAATTTAGGTATTATCTTCCCTTTCAGTTATTTCTACCCCATCCCCTCTCTCACTCAATGTTTTCATTCCTCATACCTAGAAGTGTCATTATACAAATATTAAAGGAAGGAAAATGAACTTTATTTAAATTTGTATAATTTAGGTATTATTTTCCCTTTCAGTGATTTCTACCGCATCCCCATTCTCACTGAATGTTTTCATTCCTCATACCTAGAAATGTCATTATACAAATATTAAAGGAAGGAAAATGAACTTTATTAAAATTTGTATAATTTAGGTATTATCTTCCCTTTCAGTTATTTCTACCCCATCCCCATTCTCACTCAATGTTTTCATTCCTCATACCTAGAAGTGTCATTATACAAATATTAAAGGAAGGAAAATGAACTTTATTTAAATTTGTATAATTTAGGTATTATCTTCCCTTTCAGTTATTTTTACTCCCTCCCCTCTCTCACTAAATGTTTTCATTCCTCATACCTAGAAGTGTCATTATACAAATATTAAAGGAAGGAAAATGAACTTTATTAAAATTTGTATAATTTAGGTATTATCTTCCCTTTCAGTTATTTCTACCCCATCCCCATTCTCACTCAATGTTTTCATTCCTCATACCTAGAAGTGTCATTATACAAATATTAAAGGAAGGAAAATGAACTTTATTTAAATTTGTATAATTTAGGTATTATCTTCCCTTTCAGTTATTTTTACTCCCTCCCCTCTCTCACTCAATGTTTTCATTCCTCATACCTAGAAGTGTCATTATACAAATATTAAAGAAAGGAAACTGAACTTCATTAAAATTTTTTAATTTAGATATTATCTTCCCTTTCAGTTATTTCTACCCCATCCCCTCTCTCACTCAATGTTTTCATTCCTCATACCTAGAAGTGTCATTACACAAATACTAAAGGAAGGAAAATGAACTTCATTAAAATTTGTATAATTTAGGTATTATCTTCCCTTTTAGTTATTTCTACCCCATCCCCATTCTCACTCAATGTTTTCATTCCTCATACCTAGAAGCGTCATTATACAAATATTTAAAGAAGGAAAATGAACTTTATTAAAATGTGTATAATTTAGGTATTATCTTCCCTTTCAGTTATTTCTACCCCCTCCCCTCACTCACTCAATGTTTTCATTCCTCATACCCAGAAGTGTCATTATACAAATATTAAAGGAAGAAAAATGAACTTCATTAAAATTTTTATAATTTAGGTATTATCTTCTCTTTCAGTTATTTCTGCCCATTCTCCACTCTCACTTAATTTTTTCATTCTTCATACCTAGAAGTGTCATTATACAAATATTAAAGGAAGAAAAATGAACTTCATTAAAATTTTTATAATTTAGGTATTATCTTCTCTTTCAGTTATTTCTGCCCATTCTCCACTCTCACTTAATGTTTTCATTCTTCATACCTAGAAGTGTCATTATACAAATATTAAAGGAAGGAAAATGAACTTCATTAAAATTTGTATAATTTAGGTATTATCTTCTCTTTCAGTTATTTCTGCCCATTCTCCACTCTCACTTAATGTTTTAATTCTTCATACCTAGAAGTGTCATTATACAAATATTAAAGGAAGAAAAATGAACTTCATTAAAATTTTTTAATTTAGATATTATCTTCTCTTTCAGTTATTTCTGCCCATTCTCCACTCTCACTTAATGTTTTCATTCTTCATACCTAGAAGTGTCATTATACAAATATTAAAGGAAGGAAAATGAACTTCATTAAAATTTGTATAATTTAGGTATTATCTTCTCTTTCAGTTATTTCTGCCCATTCTCCACTCTCACTTAATGTTTTAATTCTTCATACCTAGAAGTGTCATTATACAAATATTAAAGGAAGGAAAATGAACTTCATTAAAATTTTTTAATTTAGATATTATCTTCTCTTTCAGTTATTTCTGCCCATTCTCCACTCTCACTTATTGTTTTCATTCTTCATACCTAGAAGTGTCATTATACAAATATTAAAGGAAGGAAAATGAACTTCATTAAAATTTTTTAATTTAGATACTATCTTATCTTTCAGTTATTTTTGCCCATTCTCCACTCTCACTTAATGTTTTCATTCTTCATACCTAGAAGTGTCATTATACAAATATCAAAGGAAGGAAAATGAACTTCATTAAAATTTGTTTAATTTAGGTATTATTTTCTCTTTCAGTTATTTCTGCCCATTCTCCACTCTCACTTAATGTTTTCATTCTTCATACCTAGAAGAGTCATTATACAAATACTAAAGGAAGAAAAATGAACTTCATTAAAATTTTTATAATTTAGGTATTATCTTCTCTTTCAGTTATTTCTGCCCATTCTCCACTCTCACTTAATGTTTTCATTCTTCATACCTAGAAGTGTCATTATACAAATATTAAAGGAAGGAAAATGAACTTCATTAAAATTTGTATAATTTAGGTATTATCTTCTCTATCAGTTATTTCTGCCCATTCTCCACTCTCACTTAATGTTTTCATTCTTCATACCTAGAAGTGTCATTATACAAATATTAAAGGAAGGAAAATGAACTTCATTAAAATTTGTATAATTTAGGTATTATCTTCTTTCAGTTATTTCTGCCCATTCTCCACTCTCACTTAATGTTTTCATTCTTCATACCTAGAAGTGTCATTATACAAATATTAAAGGAAGGAAAATGAACTTCATTAAAATTTTTATAATTTAGGTATTATTTTCCCTTTCAGTTATTTCTACCCCATCCCCTCACTCACTCAATGTTTTAATTCTTCATACCTAGAAGTGTCATTATACAAATATTAAAGGAAGGAAAATGAACTTCAATAAAATTTTTTAATTTAGGTATTATCTTCTCTTTCAGTTATTTCTGCCCATTCTCCACTCTCACTTAATGTTTTAATTCTTCATACCTAGAAGTGTCATTATACAAATATTAAAGGAAGGAAAATGAACTTCATTAAATTTTG
Source organism: Thermobia domestica (assembly GCF_964235325.1). Lineage (NCBI taxonomy): Eukaryota > Metazoa > Arthropoda > Insecta > Zygentoma > Lepismatidae > Thermobia > Thermobia domestica. The sequence continues at coordinate 1,494,490 of NC_137457.1, read as the reverse complement.
TATAATTTAGGTATTATCTTCCCTTTTAGTTATTTCTACCCCATCCCCATTCTCACTCAATGTTTTCATTCCTCATACCTAGAAGTGTCATTATACAAATATTTAAGGCAGGAAAATGAACTTTATTAAAATGTGTATAATTTAGGTATTATCTTCCCTTTCAGTTATTTTTACCCCGTCCCCTCACTCACTCAATGTTTTCATTCCTCATACCTAGAAGTGTCATTATACAAATATTAAAGGAAGGAAAATGAACTTCATTAAAATTTGTATAATTTAGGTATTATCTTCTCTATCAGTTATTTCTGCCCATTCTCCACTCTCACTTAATGTTTTAATTCTTCATACCTAGAAGTGTCATTATACAAATATTAAAGGAAGGAAAATGAACTTCATTAAAATTTGTTTAATTTAGGTATTATTTTCTCTTTCAGTTATTTCTGCCCATTCTCCACTCTCACTTAATGTTTTAATTCTTCATACCTAGAAGTGTCATTATACAAATATTAAAGGAAAGAAAATGAACTGCCTTAAAATTTTTTAATTTAGATATTATCTTCTCTTTCAGTTATTTCTGCCCATTCTTCACTCTCACTTAATGTTTTCATTCTTCATACCTAGAAGTGTCATTATACAAATATTAAAGGAAGGAAAATGAACTTTATTAAAATTTGCATAATTTAGGTATTACCTTCCCTTTCAGTTATTTCTATCCCATCCCAATTCTCACTCAATGTTTTCATTCCTCATACCTAGAAGTGTCATTATACAAATATTAAACGAAGGAAAATGAATTTTATTAAAATCTGCATAATTTAGGTATTATCTTCTCTTTCAGTTATTTCTGCCCATTCTCCACTCTCACTTAATGTTTTCATTCTTCATTCCTAGAAGTGTCATTATACAAATATTAAAGGAAGGAAAATGAACTTCATTAAAATTTGTATAATTTAGGTATTATCTTCCCTTTCAGTTATTTCTACCCCATCCCCTCTCTCACTCAATGTTTTCATTCCTCATACCTAGAAGTGTCATTATACAAATATTAAAGGAAGGAAAATGAACTTTATTTAAATTTGTATAATTTAGGTATTATTTTCCCTTTCAGTGATTTCTACCGCATCCCCATTCTCACTGAATGTTTTCATTCCTCATACCTAGAAATGTCATTATACAAATATTAAAGGAAGGAAAATGAACTTTATTAAAATTTGTATAATTTAGGTATTATCTTCCCTTTCAGTTATTTCTACCCCATCCCCATTCTCACTCAATGTTTTCATTCCTCATACCTAGAAGTGTCATTATACAAATATTAAAGGAAGGAAAATGAACTTTATTTAAATTTGTATAATTTAGGTATTATCTTCCCTTTCAGTTATTTTTACTCCCTCCCCTCTCTCACTAAATGTTTTCATTCCTCATACCTAGAAGTGTCATTATACAAATATTAAAGGAAGGAAAATGAACTTTATTAAAATTTGTATAATTTAGGTATTATCTTCCCTTTCAGTTATTTCTACCCCATCCCCATTCTCACTCAATGTTTTCATTCCTCATACCTAGAAGTGTCATTATACAAATATTAAAGGAAGGAAAATGAACTTTATTTAAATTTGTATAATTTAGGTATTATCTTCCCTTTCAGTTATTTTTACTCCCTCCCCTCTCTCACTCAATGTTTTCATTCCTCATACCTAGAAGTGTCATTATACAAATATTAAAGAAAGGAAACTGAACTTTATTTAAATTTGTATAATTTACGTATTATCTTCCCTTTCAGTTATTTCTACCCCATCCCCTCTCTCACTCAATGTTTTCATTCCTCATACCTAGAAGTGTCATTACACAAATACTAAAGGAAGGAAAATGAACTTCATTAAAATTTGTATAATTTAGGTATTATCTTCCCTTTTAGTTATTTCTACCCCATCCCCATTCTCACTCAATGTTTTCATTCCTCATACCTAGAAGTGTCATTATACAAATATTTAAAGAAGGAAAATGAACTTTATTAAAATGTGTATAATTTAGGTATTATCTTCCCTTTCAGTTATTTCTACCCCCTCCCCTCACTCACTCAATGTTTTCATTCCTCATACCTAGAAGTGTCATTATACAAATATTAAAGGAAGGAAAATGAACTTCATTAAAATTTTTATAATTTAGGTATTATCTTCTCTTTCAGTTATTTCTGCCCATTCTCCACTCTCACTTAATGTTTTAATTTTTCATACCTAGAAGTGTCATTATACAAATATTAAAGGAAGGAAAATGAACTTCATTAAAATTTGTATAATTTAGGTATTATCTTCTCTTTCAGTTATTTCTGCCCATTCTCCACTCTCACTTAATGTTTTAATTCTTCATACCTAGAAGTGTCATTATACAAATATTAAAGGAAGGAAAATGAACTTCATTAAAATTTTTTAATTTAGATATTATCTTCTCTTTCAGTTATTTCTGCCCATTCTCCACTCTCACTTAATGTTTTCATTCTTCATACCTAGAAGTGTCATTATACAAATATTAAAGGAAGGAAAATGAACTTTATTAAAATTTGTATAATTTAGGTATTATCTTCTCTATCAGTTATTTCTGCCCATTCTCCACTCTCACTTAATGTTTTAATTCTTCATACCTAGAAGTGTCATTATACAAATATTAAAGGAAGGAAAATGAACTTCATTAAAATTTTTAAATTTAGATATTATCTTCTCTTTCAGTTATTTCTGCCCATTCTCCACTCTCACTTAATGTTTTCATTCTTCATACCTAGAAGTGTCATTATACAAATATTAAAGGAAGGAAAATGAACTTTATTAAAATTTGCATAATTTAGGTATTATCTTCCCTTTCAGTTATTTCTATCCCATCCCAATTCTCACTCAATGTTTTCATTCCTCATACCTAGAAGTGTCATTATGCAAATATTAAAGGAAGGAAAATGAACATCATTAAAATTTGTATAATTTAGGTATTATCTTATCTTTTAGTTATTTTTGCAAATTCTCCACTCTCACTTAATGTTTTCATTCTTCATACCTAGAAGTGTCATTTCACAAATATTAAAGGAAGGAAAATGAACTTCATTAAAATTTGTATAATTTAGGTATTATCTTCCCTTTCAGTTATTTCTACCCCATCCCCTCTCTCACTCAATGTTTTCATTGCTCATACCTAGAAGTGTCATTATACAAATATTAAAGGAAAGAAAATGAACTTCATTAAAATTTGTACAATTTAGGTATTATCTTCCCTTTTAGTTATTTCTACCCCATCCCCATTCTCACTCAATGTTTTCATTCCTCATACCTAGAAGTGTCATTATACAAATATTAAAGGAAGGAAAATGAACTTTATTAAAATGTGTATAACTTAGGTATTATCTTCCCTTTCAGTTATTTCTACCCCCTCCTCTCTCTCACTCAATGTTTTCATTCCTCATACCTAGAAGTGTCATTATACAAATATTAAAGGAAGGAAAATGAATTTTATTAAAATCTGCATAATTTAGGTATTATCTTCTCTTTCAGTTATTTCTGCCCATTCTCCACTCTCACTTAATGTTTTCATTCTTCATACCTAAAAGTGTCATTATACAAATATTAAAGGAAGGAAAATGAACTTCATTAAAATTTGTATAATTTAGGTATTATCTTCCCTTTCAGTTATTTCTACCCCATCCCCTCTCTCACTCAATGTTTTCATTCCTCATACCTAGAAGTGTCATTATACAAATATTAAAGGAAGGAAAATGAACTTTATTTAAATTTGTATAATTTAGGTATTATCTTCCCTTTCAGTGATTTCTACCGCATCCCCATTCTCACTGAATGTTTTCATTCCTCATACCTAGAAGTGTCATTATACAAATATTAAAGGAAGGAAAATGAACTTTATTAAAATTTGTATAATTTAGGTATTATCTTCCCTTTCAGTTATTTCTACCCCATCCCCATTCTCACTCAATGTTTTCATTCCTCATACCTAGAAGTGTCATTATACAAATATTAAAGGAAGGAAAATGAACTTTATGTAAATTTGTATAATTTAGGTATTATCTTCCCTTTCAGTTATTTTTACTCCCTCCCCTCTCTCACTAAATGTTTTCATTCCTCATACCTAGAAGTGTCATTATACAAATATTAAAGGAAGGAAAATGAACTTTATTAAAATTTGTATAATTTAGGTATTATCTTCCCTTTCAGTTATTTCTACCCCATCCCCATTCTCACTCAATGTTTTCATTCCTCATACCTAGAAGTGTCATTATACAAATATTAAAGGAAGGAAAATGAACTTTATTTAAATTTTTATAATATAGGTATATCTTCTCTTTCAGTTATTTTTACTCCCTCCCCTCTCTCACTCAATGTTTTCATTCCTCATACCTAGAAGTGTCATTATACAAATATTAAAGAAAGGAAAATGAACTTTATTTAAATTTGTATAATTTAGGTATTATCTTCCCTTTCAGTTATTTCTACTCCCTCCCCTCTCTCACTCAATGTTTTCATTCCTCATACCTAGAAGTGTCATTATACAAATATTAAAGGAAGGAAAATGAACTTTATTAAAATTTGTATAATTTAGGTATTATCTTCCCTTTCAGTTATTTCTACCCCATCCCCATTCTCACTCAATGTTTTCATTCCTCATACCTAGAAGTGTCATTATACAAATATTAAAGGAAGGAAAATGAACTTTATTTAAATTTGTATAATTTAGGTATTATCTTCCCTTTCAGTTATTTTTACTCCCTCCCCTCTCTCACTCAATGTTTTCATTCCTCATACCTAGAAGTGTCATTATACAAATATTAAAGGAAGGAAAATGAACTTTATTTAAATTTGTATAATTTAGGTATTATCTTCCCTTTCAGTGATTTCTACCCCATCCCCATTCTCACTCAATGTTTTTATTCCTCATACCTAGAAGTGTCATTATACAAATATTAAAGGAAGGAAAATGAACTTTATTTAAATTTGTATAATTTAGGTATTATCTTCCCTTTCAGTTATTTTTACTCCCTCCCCTCTCTCACTCAATGTTTTCATTCCTCATACCTAGAAGTGTCATTATACAAATATTAAAGGAAGGAAAATGAACTTTATTAAAATATGTATAATTTAGGTATTATCTTCCCTTTCAGTTATTTCTACCCCATCCCCATTCTCACTCAATGTTTTCATTCCTCATACCTAGAAGTGTCATTATACAAATATTAAAGGAAGGAAAATGAACTTTATTTAAATTGGTATAATTTAGGTATTATCTTCCCTTTCAGTTATTTCTACTCTCTCCCCTCTCTCACTCAATGTTTTCATTCCTCATACCTAGAAGTGTCATTATACAAATATTAAAGGAAGGAAAATGAACTTTATTAAAATTTGTATAATTTAGGTATTATCTTCCCTTTCAGTTATTTCTACCCCATCCCCATTCTCACTCAATGTTTTCATTCCTCATACCTAGAAGTGTCATTATACAAATATTAAAGGAAGGAAAATGAACTTTATTTAAATTTGTATAATTTAGGTATTATCTTCCCTTTCAGTTATTTTTACTCCCTCCCCTCACTCACTCAATGTTTTAATTCCTCATACCTAGAAGTGTCATTATACAAATATTAAAGGAAGGAAAATGATTTTTATTTAAATTTGTATAATTTAGGTATTATCTTCCCTTTCAGTGATTTCTACCCCATCCCCATTCTCACTGAATGTTGTCATTCCTCATACCTAGAAGTGTCATTATACAAATATTAAAGGAAGGAAAATGAACTTTATTAAAATTTGTATAATTTAGGTATTATCTTCCCTTTCAGTTATTTCTACCGCATCCCCATTCTCACTCAATGTTTTCATTCCTCATACCTAGAAGTGTCATTATACAAATATTAAAGGAAGGAAAATGAACTTTATTTAAATTTGTATAATTTAGGTATTATCTTCCCTTTCAGTTATTTCTACTCCCTCCCCTCTCTCACTCAATGTTTTCATTCCTCATACCTAGAAGTGTCATTATACAAATATTAAAGGATGGAAAATGAACTTTATTAAAATTTGTATAATTTAGGTATTATCTTCCCTTTCAGTTATTTCTACCCCATCCCCATTCTCACTCAATGTTTTCATTCCTCATACCTAGAAGTGTCATTATACAAATATTAAAGGAAGGAAAATGAACTTTATTTAAATTTGTATAATTTAGGTATTATCTTCCCTTTCAGTTATTTTTACTCCCTCCCCTCTCTCACTCAATGTTTTCATTCCTCATACCTAGAAGTGTCATTATACAAATATTAAAGGAAGGAAAATGAACTTTATTTAAATTTGTATAATTTAGGTATTATCTTCCCTTTCAGTGATTTCTACCCCATCCCCATTCTCACTCAATGTTTTCATTCCTCATACCTAGAAGTGTCATTATACAAATATTAAAGGAAGGAAAATGAACTTTTTTTAAATTTGTATAATTTAGGTATTATCTTCCCTTTCAGTTATTTTTACTCCCTCCACTCTGTCACTCAATGTTTTCATTCCTCATACCTAGAAGTGTCATTATACAAATATTAAAGGAAGGAAAATGAACTTTATTAAAATTTGTATAATTTAGGTATTATCTTCCCTTTCAGTTATTTCTACCCCCTCCCCTCTCTCACTCAATGTTTTCATTCCTCATACCTAGAAGTGTCATTATACAAATATTAAAGGAAGGAAAATGAACTTTATTTAAATTTGTATAATTTAGGTATTATCTTCCCTTTCAGTTATTTCTACTCCCTCCCCTCTCTCACTCAATGTTTTCATTCCTCATACCTAGAAGTGTCATTATACAAATATTAAAGGAAGGAAAATGAACTTTATTAAAATTTGTATAATTTAGGTATTATCTTCCCTTTCAGATATTTCTACCCCATCCCCATTCTCACTCAATGTTTTCATTCCTCATACCTAGAAGTGTCATTATACAAATATTAAAGGAAGGAAAATGAACTTTATTTAAATTTGTATAATTTAGGTATTATCTTCCCTTTCAGTTATTTTTTACTCCCTCCCCTCTCTCACTCAATGTTTTCATTCCTCATACCTAGAAGTGTCATTATACAAATATTAAAGGAAGGAAAATGAACTTTATTTAAATTTGTATAATTTAGGTATTATCTTCCCTTTCAGTGATTTCTACCCCATCCCCATTCTCACTCAATGTTTTCATTCCTCATACCTAGAAGTGTCATTATACAAATATTAAAGGAAGGAAAATGAACTTTATTTAAATTTGTATAATTTAGGTATTATCTTCCCTTTCAGTTATTTCTACTTCCTCCCCTGTCTCACTCAACGTTTTCATTCCTCATACCTAGAAGTGTCATTATACAAATATTAAAGGATGGAAAATGAACTTTATTAAAATTTGTATAATTTAGGTATTACCTTCCCTTTCAGTTATTTCTACCCCATCCCCATTCTCACTCAATGTTTTCATTCCTCATACCTAGAAGTGTCATTATACAAATATTAAAGGAAGGAAAATGAACTTTATTTAAATTTGTATAATTTAGGTATTATCTTCCCTTTCAGTTATTTTTGCTCCCTCCCCTCTCTCACTCAATGTTTTCATTCCTCATACCTAGAAGTGTCATTATACAAATATTAAAGGAAGGAAAATGAACTTTATTTAAATTTGTATAATTTAGGTATTATCTTCCCTTTCAGTGATTTCTACCCCATCCCCATTCTCACTCAATGTTTTCATTCCTCATACCTAGAAGTGTCATTATACAAATATTAAAGGAAGGAAAATGAACTTTATTTAAATTTGTATAATTTAGGTATTATCTTCCCTTTCAGTTATTTTTACTCCCTCCCCTCTCTCACTCAATGTTTTCATTCCTCATACCTAGAAGTGTCATTATACAAATATTAAAGGAAGGAAAATGAACTTTATTAAAATTTGTATAATTTAGGTATTATCTTCCCTTTCAGTTATTTCTACCCCTTCCCCTCTCTCCCTCAATGTTTTCATTCCTCATACCTAGAAGTGTCATTATACAAATATTAAAGGAAGGAAAATGAACTTCATTAAAATTTGTATAATTTAGGTATTATCTTCTCTTTCAGTTATTTCTGCCCATTCTCCACTCTCACTTAATGCTTTCATTCTTCATACCTAGAAGTGTCATTATACAAATATTAAAGGAAGGAAAATGAACTTCATTAAAATTTGTATAATTTAGGTATTATCTTCTCTTTCAGTTATTTCTGCCCATTCTCCACTCTCACTTAATGTTTTCATTCTTCATACCTAGAAGTGTCATTATACAAATATTAAAGGAAGGAAAATGAAATTCATTAAAATTTCTTTAATTTAGGTATTATCTTCTCTTTCAGTTATTTCTGCCCATTCTCCACTCTCACTTAATGTTTTCATTCTTCGTACCTAGAAGTGTCATTATACAAATATTAAAGGAAGAAAAATGAACTTCATTAAAATTTTTATAATTTAGGTATTATCTTCTCTTTCAGTTATTTCTGCCCATTCTCCACTCTCACTTAATGTTTTCATTCTTCATACCTAGATGTGTCATTATACAAATATTAAAGGAAGGAAAATGAACTTTATTAAAATTTGTATAATTTAGGTATTATCTTCCCTTTCAGTTATTTCTACCCCATCCCCATTCTCACTCAATGTTTTCATTCCTCATACCTAGAAGTGTCATTATACAAATATTAAAGGAAGGAAAATGAACTTCATTAAAATTTGTATAATTTAGGTATTATCTTATCATTCAGTTATTTTTGCCCATTCTCCACTCTCACTTAATGTTTTCATTCTTCATACCTAGAAGTGTCATTATACAAATATTAAAGGAAGAAAAATGAACTTCATTAAAATTTTTATAATTTAGGTATTATCTTCTCTTTCAGTTATTTCTGCCCATTCTCCACTCTCACTTAATGTTTTCATTCTTCATACCTAGAAGTGTCATTATACAAATATTAAAAAAAGGAAAATGAACTTCATTAAAATTTTTAAATTTAGATATTATCTTATCTTTCAGTTATTTTTGCCCATTCTCCACTCTCACTTAATGTTTTCATTCTTCATACCTAGAAGTGTCATTATACAAATATTAAAGGAAGGAAAATGAACTTCATTAAAATTTTTTTTAATTTAGGTATTATCTTCTCTTTCAGTTATTTCTGCCCATTCTCCACTCTCACTTAATGTTTTCATTCTTCATACCTAGAAGAGTCATTATACAAATACTAAAGGAAGAAAAATGAACTTCATTAAAATTTTTATAATTTAGGTATTATCTTCTCTTTCAGTTATTTCTGCCCATTCTCCACTCTCACTTAATGTTTTCATTCTTCATACCTAGAAGTGTCATTATACAAATATTAAAGGAAGGAAAATGAACTTCATTAAAATTTGTATAATTTAGGTATTATCTTCTCTTTCAGTTATTTCTGCCCATTCTCCACTCTCACTTAATGTTTTAATTCTTCATACCTAGAAGTGTCATTATACAAATATTAAAGGAAGGAAAATGAACTTCATTAAAATTTTTTAATATAGATATTATCTTCTCTTTCAGTTATTTCTGCCCATTCTCCACTCTCACTTAATGTTTTCATTCTTCATACCTAGAAGTGTCATTATACAAATATTAAAGGAAGGAAAATGAACTTCATTAAAATTTTTTAATATAGATATTATCTTCTCTTTCAGTTATTTCTGCCCATTCTCCACTCTCACTTAATGTTTTCATTCTTCATACCTAGAAGTGTCATTATACAAATATTAAAGGAAGGAAAATGAACTTCATTAAAATTTTTTTTAATTTAGGTATTATCTTCTCTTTCAGTTATTTCTGCCCATTCTCCACTCTCACTTAATGTTTTCATTCTTCATACCTAGAAGAGTCATTATACAAATACTAAAGGAAGAAAAATGAACTTCATTAAAATTTTTATAATTTAGGTATTATCTTCTCTTTCAGTTATTTCTGCCCATTCTCCACTCTCACTTAATGTTTTCATTCCTCATACCTAGAAGTGTCATTATACAAATATTAAAGGAAGGAAAATGAACTTCATTAAAATTTGTATAATTTAGGTATTATCTTATCATTCAGTTATTTTTGCCCATTCTCCACTCTCACTTAATGTTTTCATTCTTCATACCTAGAAGTGTCATTATACAAATATTAAAGGAAGGAAAATGAACTTCATTAAAATTTTTTAATTTAGATATTATCTTCTCTTTCAGTTATTTCTGCCCATTCTCCACTCTCACTTAATGTTTTCATTCTTCATACCTAGAAGTGTCATTATACAAATATTAAAGGAAGGAAAATGAACTTTATTAAAATTTGTATAATTTAGGTATTATCTTCTCTATCAGTTATTTCTGCCCATTCTCCACTCTCACTTAATGTTTTAATTCTTCATACCTAGAAGTGTCATTATACAAATATTAAAGGAAGGAAAATGAACTTCATTAAAATTTTTAAATTTAGATATTATCTTCTCTTTCAGTTATTTCTGCCCATTCTCCACTCTCACTTAATGTTTTCATTCTTCATACCTAGAAGTGTCATTATACAAATATTAAAGGAAGGAAAATGAACTTTATTAAAATTTGCATAATTTAGGTATTATCTTCCCTTTCAGTTATTTCTATCCCATCCCAATTCTCACTCAATGTTTTCATTCCTCATACCTAGAAGTGTCATTATGCAAATATTAAAGGAAGGAAAATGAACATCATTAAAATTTGTATAATTTAGGTATTATCTTATCTTTTAGTTATTTTTGCAAATTCTCCACTCTCACTTAATGTTTTCATTCTTCATACCTAGAAGTGTCATTTCACAAATATTAAAGGAAGGAAAATGAACTTCATTAAAATTTGTATAATTTAGGTATTATCTTCCCTTTCAGTTATTTCTACCCCATCCCCTCTCTCACTCAATGTTTTCATTGCTCATACCTAGAAGTGTCATTATACAAATATTAAAGGAAAGAAAATGAACTTCATTAAAATTTGTACAATTTAGGTATTATCTTCCCTTTTAGTTATTTCTACCCCATCCCCATTCTCACTCAATGTTTTCATTCCTCATACCTAGAAGTGTCATTATACAAATATTAAAGGAAGGAAAATGAACTTTATTAAAATGTGTATAACTTAGGTATTATCTTCCCTTTCAGTTATTTCTACCCCCTCCTCTCTCTCACTCAATGTTTTCATTCCTCATACCTAGAAGTGTCATTATACAAATATTAAAGGAAGGAAAATGAATTTTATTAAAATCTGCATAATTTAGGTATTATCTTCTCTTTCAGTTATTTCTGCCCATTCTCCACTCTCACTTAATGTTTTCATTCTTCATACCTAAAAGTGTCATTATACAAATATTAAAGGAAGGAAAATGAACTTCATTAAAATTTGTATAATTTAGGTATTATCTTCCCTTTCAGTTATTTCTACCCCATCCCCTCTCTCACTCAATGTTTTCATTCCTCATACCTAGAAGTGTCATTATACAAATATTAAAGGAAGGAAAATGAACTTTATTTAAATTTGTATAATTTAGGTATTATCTTCCCTTTCAGTGATTTCTACCGCATCCCCATTCTCACTGAATGTTTTCATTCCTCATACCTAGAAGTGTCATTATACAAATATTAAAGGAAGGAAAATGAACTTTATTAAAATTTGTATAATTTAGGTATTATCTTCCCTTTCAGTTATTTCTACCCCATCCCCATTCTCACTCAATGTTTTCATTCCTCATACCTAGAAGTGTCATTATACAAATATTAAAGGAAGGAAAATGAACTTTATGTAAATTTGTATAATTTAGGTATTATCTTCCCTTTCAGTTATTTTTACTCCCTCCCCTCTCTCACTAAATGTTTTCATTCCTCATACCTAGAAGTGTCATTATACAAATATTAAAGGAAGGAAAATGAACTTTATTAAAATTTGTATAATTTAGGTATTATCTTCCCTTTCAGTTATTTCTACCCCATCCCCATTCTCACTCAATGTTTTCATTCCTCATACCTAGAAGTGTCATTATACAAATATTAAAGGAAGGAAAATGAACTTTATTTAAATTTTTATAATATAGGTATATCTTCTCTTTCAGTTATTTTTACTCCCTCCCCTCTCTCACTCAATGTTTTCATTCCTCATACCTAGAAGTGTCATTATACAAATATTAAAGAAAGGAAAATGAACTTTATTTAAATTTGTATAATTTAGGTATTATCTTCCCTTTCAGTTATTTCTACTCCCTCCCCTCTCTCACTCAATGTTTTCATTCCTCATACCTAGAAGTGTCATTATACAAATATTAAAGGAAGGAAAATGAACTTTATTAAAATTTGTATAATTTAGGTATTATCTTCCCTTTCAGTTATTTCTACCCCATCCCCATTCTCACTCAATGTTTTCATTCCTCATACCTAGAAGTGTCATTATACAAATATTAAAGGAAGGAAAATGAACTTTATTTAAATTTGTATAATTTAGGTATTATCTTCCCTTTCAGTTATTTTTACTCCCTCCCCTCTCTCACTCAATGTTTTCATTCCTCATACCTAGAAGTGTCATTATACAAATATTAAAGGAAGGAAAATGAACTTTATTTAAATTTGTATAATTTAGGTATTATCTTCCCTTTCAGTGATTTCTACCCCATCCCCATTCTCACTCAATGTTTTTATTCCTCATACCTAGAAGTGTCATTATACAAATATTAAAGGAAGGAAAATGAACTTTATTTAAATTTGTATAATTTAGGTATTATCTTCCCTTTCAGTTATTTTTACTCCCTCCCCTCTCTCACTCAATGTTTTCATTCCTCATACCTAGAAGTGTCATTATACAAATATTAAAGGAAGGAAAATGAACTTTATTAAAATATGTATAATTTAGGTATTATCTTCCCTTTCAGTTATTTCTACCCCATCCCCATTCTCACTCAATGTTTTCATTCCTCATACCTAGAAGTGTCATTATACAAATATTAAAGGAAGGAAAATGAACTTTATTTAAATTGGTATAATTTAGGTATTATCTTCCCTTTCAGTTATTTCTACTCTCTCCCCTCTCTCACTCAATGTTTTCATTCCTCATACCTAGAAGTGTCATTATACAAATATTAAAGGAAGGAAAATGAACTTTATTAAAATTTGTATAATTTAGGTATTATCTTCCCTTTCAGTTATTTCTACCCCATCCCCATTCTCACTCAATGTTTTCATTCCTCATACCTAGAAGTGTCATTATACAAATATTAAAGGAAGGAAAATGAACTTTATTTAAATTTGTATAATTTAGGTATTATCTTCCCTTTCAGTTATTTTTACTCCCTCCCCTCACTCACTCAATGTTTTAATTCCTCATACCTAGAAGTGTCATTATACAAATATTAAAGGAAGGAAAATGATTTTTATTTAAATTTGTATAATTTAGGTATTATCTTCCCTTTCAGTGATTTCTACCCCATCCCCATTCTCACTGAATGTTGTCATTCCTCATACCTAGAAGTGTCATTATACAAATATTAAAGGAAGGAAAATGAACTTTATTAAAATTTGTATAATTTAGGTATTATCTTCCCTTTCAGTTATTTCTACCGCATCCCCATTCTCACTCAATGTTTTCATTCCTCATACCTAGAAGTGTCATTATACAAATATTAAAGGAAGGAAAATGAACTTTATTTAAATTTGTATAATTTAGGTATTATCTTCCCTTTCAGTTATTTCTACTCCCTCCCCTCTCTCACTCAATGTTTTCATTCCTCATACCTAGAAGTGTCATTATACAAATATTAAAGGATGGAAAATGAACTTTATTAAAATTTGTATAATTTAGGTATTATCTTCCCTTTCAGTTATTTCTACCCCATCCCCATTCTCACTCAATGTTTTCATTCCTCATACCTAGAAGTGTCATTATACAAATATTAAAGGAAGGAAAATGAACTTTATTTAAATTTGTATAATTTAGGTATTATCTTCCCTTTCAGTTATTTTTACTCCCTCCCCTCTCTCACTCAATGTTTTCATTCCTCATACCTAGAAGTGTCATTATACAAATATTAAAGGAAGGAAAATGAACTTTATTTAAATTTGTATAATTTAGGTATTATCTTCCCTTTCAGTGATTTCTACCCCATCCCCATTCTCACTCAATGTTTTCATTCCTCATACCTAGAAGTGTCATTATACAAATATTAAAGGAAGGAAAATGAACTTTTTTTAAATTTGTATAATTTAGGTATTATCTTCCCTTTCAGTTATTTTTACTCCCTCCACTCTGTCACTCAATGTTTTCATTCCTCATACCTAGAAGTGTCATTATACAAATATTAAAGGAAGGAAAATGAACTTTATTAAAATTTGTATAATTTAGGTATTATCTTCCCTTTCAGTTATTTCTACCCCCTCCCCTCTCTCACTCAATGTTTTCATTCCTCATACCTAGAAGTGTCATTATACAAATATTAAAGGAAGGAAAATGAACTTTATTTAAATTTGTATAATTTAGGTATTATCTTCCCTTTCAGTTATTTCTACTCCCTCCCCTCTCTCACTCAATGTTTTCATTCCTCATACCTAGAAGTGTCATTATACAAATATTAAAGGAAGGAAAATGAACTTTATTAAAATTTGTATAATTTAGGTATTATCTTCCCTTTCAGATATTTCTACCCCATCCCCATTCTCACTCAATGTTTTCATTCCTCATACCTAGAAGTGTCATTATACAAATATTAAAGGAAGGAAAATGAACTTTATTTAAATTTGTATAATTTAGGTATTATCTTCCCTTTCAGTTATTTTTTACTCCCTCCCCTCTCTCACTCAATGTTTTCATTCCTCATACCTAGAAGTGTCATTATACAAATATTAAAGGAAGGAAAATGAACTTTATTTAAATTTGTATAATTTAGGTATTATCTTCCCTTTCAGTGATTTCTACCCCATCCCCATTCTCACTCAATGTTTTCATTCCTCATACCTAGAAGTGTCATTATACAAATATTAAAGGAAGGAAAATGAACTTTATTTAAATTTGTATAATTTAGGTATTATCTTCCCTTTCAGTTATTTCTACTTCCTCCCCTGTCTCACTCAACGTTTTCATTCCTCATACCTAGAAGTGTCATTATACAAATATTAAAGGATGGAAAATGAACTTTATTAAAATTTGTATAATTTAGGTATTACCTTCCCTTTCAGTTATTTCTACCCCATCCCCATTCTCACTCAATGTTTTCATTCCTCATACCTAGAAGTGTCATTATACAAATATTAAAGGAAGGAAAATGAACTTTATTTAAATTTGTATAATTTAGGTATTATCTTCCCTTTCAGTTATTTTTGCTCCCTCCCCTCTCTCACTCAATGTTTTCATTCCTCATACCTAGAAGTGTCATTATACAAATATTAAAGGAAGGAAAATGAACTTTATTTAAATTTGTATAATTTAGGTATTATCTTCCCTTTCAGTGATTTCTACCCCATCCCCATTCTCACTCAATGTTTTCATTCCTCATACCTAGAAGTGTCATTATACAAATATTAAAGGAAGGAAAATGAACTTTATTTAAATTTGTATAATTTAGGTATTATCTTCCCTTTCAGTTATTTTTACTCCCTCCCCTCTCTCACTCAATGTTTTCATTCCTCATACCTAGAAGTGTCATTATACAAATATTAAAGGAAGGAAAATGAACTTTATTAAAATTTGTATAATTTAGGTATTATCTTCCCTTTCAGTTATTTCTACCCCTTCCCCTCTCTCCCTCAATGTTTTCATTCCTCATACCTAGAAGTGTCATTATACAAATATTAAAGGAAGGAAAATGAACTTCATTAAAATTTGTATAATTTAGGTATTATCTTCTCTTTCAGTTATTTCTGCCCATTCTCCACTCTCACTTAATGCTTTCATTCTTCATACCTAGAAGTGTCATTATACAAATATTAAAGGAAGGAAAATGAACTTCATTAAAATTTGTATAATTTAGGTATTATCTTCTCTTTCAGTTATTTCTGCCCATTCTCCACTCTCACTTAATGTTTTCATTCTTCATACCTAGAAGTGTCATTATACAAATATTAAAGGAAGGAAAATGAAATTCATTAAAATTTCTTTAATTTAGGTATTATCTTCTCTTTCAGTTATTTCTGCCCATTCTCCACTCTCACTTAATGTTTTCATTCTTCGTACCTAGAAGTGTCATTATACAAATATTAAAGGAAGAAAAATGAACTTCATTAAAATTTTTATAATTTAGGTATTATCTTCTCTTTCAGTTATTTCTGCCCATTCTCCACTCTCACTTAATGTTTTCATTCTTCATACCTAGATGTGTCATTATACAAATATTAAAGGAAGGAAAATGAACTTTATTAAAATTTGTATAATTTAGGTATTATCTTCCCTTTCAGTTATTTCTACCCCATCCCCATTCTCACTCAATGTTTTCATTCCTCATACCTAGAAGTGTCATTATACAAATATTAAAGGAAGGAAAATGAACTTCATTAAAATTTGTATAATTTAGGTATTATCTTATCATTCAGTTATTTTTGCCCATTCTCCACTCTCACTTAATGTTTTCATTCTTCATACCTAGAAGTGTCATTATACAAATATTAAAGGAAGAAAAATGAACTTCATTAAAATTTTTATAATTTAGGTATTATCTTCTCTTTCAGTTATTTCTGCCCATTCTCCACTCTCACTTAATGTTTTCATTCTTCATACCTAGAAGTGTCATTATACAAATATTAAAAAAAGGAAAATGAACTTCATTAAAATTTTTAAATTTAGATATTATCTTATCTTTCAGTTATTTTTGCCCATTCTCCACTCTCACTTAATGTTTTCATTCTTCATACCTAGAAGTGTCATTATACAAATATTAAAGGAAGGAAAATGAACTTCATTAAAATTTTTTTTAATTTAGGTATTATCTTCTCTTTCAGTTATTTCTGCCCATTCTCCACTCTCACTTAATGTTTTCATTCTTCATACCTAGAAGAGTCATTATACAAATACTAAAGGAAGAAAAATGAACTTCATTAAAATTTTTATAATTTAGGTATTATCTTCTCTTTCAGTTATTTCTGCCCATTCTCCACTCTCACTTAATGTTTTCATTCTTCATACCTAGAAGTGTCATTATACAAATATTAAAGGAAGGAAAATGAACTTCATTAAAATTTGTATAATTTAGGTATTATCTTCTCTTTCAGTTATTTCTGCCCATTCTCCACTCTCACTTAATGTTTTAATTCTTCATACCTAGAAGTGTCATTATACAAATATTAAAGGAAGGAAAATGAACTTCATTAAAATTTTTTAATATAGATATTATCTTCTCTTTCAGTTATTTCTGCCCATTCTCCACTCTCACTTAATGTTTTCATTCTTCATACCTAGAAGTGTCATTATACAAATATTAAAGGAAGGAAAATGAACTTAATAAAATTTGCATAATTTAGGTATTATCTTCCCTTTCAGTTATTTCTATCCCATCCCCATTCTCACTCAATGTTTTCATTCCTCATACCTAGAAGTGTCATTATGCAAATATTAAAGGAAGGAAAATGAACATCATTAAAATTGGTATAATTTAGGGATTATCTTATCTTTTAGTTATTTTTGCCCATTCTCCACTCTCACTTAATGTTTTCATTCTTCATACCTAGAAGTGTCATTATACAAATATTAAAGGAAGGAAAATGAACTTCATTAAAATTTTTATAATTTAGGTATTATCTTCTCTTTCAGTTATTTCTGCCCATTCTCCACTCTCACTTAATGTTTTCATTCTTCATACCTAGAAGTGTCATTATACAAATATTAAAGGAAGGAAAATGAACTTCATTAAAATTTTTATAATTTAGGTATTATCTTCTCTTTCAGTTATTTCTGCCCATTCTCCACTCTCACTTAATGTTTTCATTCTTCATACCTAGAAGTGTCATTATACAAATATTAAAGGAAGGAAAATGAACTTCATTAAAATTTGTATAATTTAGGTATTATCTTCTCTTTCAGTTATTTCTGCCCATTCTCCACTCTCACTTAATGTTTTCATTCTTCATACCTAGAAGTGTCATTATACAAATATTAAAGGAAGGAAAATGAATTTTATTTAAATTTGTATAATTTAGGTATTATCTTCCCTTTCAGTTATTTCCACCCCCTCCCCTCTCTCACTCAATGTTTTCATTCCTCATACCTAGAAGTGTCATTATACAAATATTTAAGGAAAGTAAAAATGAACTTTATTAAAATGTGTATAATTTAGGTATTATCTTCCCTTTCAGTTATTTCTACCCCCTCCCCTCACTCACTCAATGTTTTCATTCCTCATACCTAGAAGTGTCATTATGCAAATATTAAAGGAAGGAAAATGAACATCATTAAAATTTGTATAATTTAGGTATTATCTTATCTTTTAGTTATTTTTGCCCATTCTCCACTCTCACTTAATGTTTTCATTCTTCATACCTAGAAGTGTCATTATACAAATATTAAAGGAAAGAAAATGAACTTCATTAAAATTTGTATAATTTAGGTATTATCTTCCCTTTCAGTTATATCTACCCATTCTCCACTCTCACTTAATGTTTTAATTGTTCATACCGAGAAGTGTCATTATACAAATATTAAAGGAAGGAAAATGAACTTTATTAAAATGTGTATAATTTAGGTATTATCTTCCCTTTCAGTTATTTCTACCCCCTCCCCTCACTCACTCAATGTTTTCATTCCTCATACCTAGAAGTGTCATTATACAAATATTAAAGGAAGGAAAATGAACTTTATTTAAATTTGTATAATTTAGGTATTATCTTCCCTTTCAGTTATTTTTACTCCCTCCCCTCTCTCACTCAATGTTTTCATTCCTCATACCTAGAAGTGTCATTATACAAATATTAAAGGATGGAAAATGAACTTTATTAAAATTTGTATAATTTAGGTATTATCTTCCCTTTCAGTTATTTCTACCCCATCCACATTCTCACTCAATGTTTTCATTCCTCATACCTAGAAGTGTCATTATACAAATATTAAAGGAAGGAAAATGAACTTTATTTAAATTTGTATAATTTAGGTATTGTCTTCCCTTTCAGTTATTTTTACTCCCTCCCCTCTCTCACTCAATGTTTTCATTCCTCATACCTAGAAGTGTCATTATACAAATATTAAAGGAAGGAAAATGAACTTTATTTAAATTTGTATAATTTATATATTATCTTCCCTTTCAGTGATTTCTACCCCATCCCCATTCTCACTGAATGTTTTCATTCCTCATACCTAGAAGTGTCATTATACAAATATTAAAGGAAGAAAAATGAACTTTATTTAAATTTGTATAATTTATGTATTATCTTCCCTTTCAGTTATTTCTACCCCATCCCCATTCTCACTCAATGTTTTCATTCCTCATACCTAGAAGTGTCATTATACAAATATTAAAGGAAGGAAAATGAACTTTATTTAAATTTGTATAATTTAGGTATTATCTTCCCTTTCAGTTATTTTTACTCCCTCCCCTCTCTCACTCAATGTTTTCATTCCTCATACCTAGAAGTGTCATTATACAAATATTAAAGGAAGGAAAATGAACTTTATTAAAATTTGTATAATTTAGGTATTATCTTCCCTTTCAGTTATTTCTACCCCATCCCCATTCTCACTCAATGTTTTCATTCCTCATACCTAGAAGTGTCATTATACAAATATTAAAGGAAGGAAAATGAACTTTATTTAAATTTGTATAATTTAGGTATTATCTTCCCTTTCAGTTATTTTTACTCCCTCCCCTCTCTCACTCAATGTTTTCATTCCTCATACCTAGAAGTGTCATTATACAAATATTAAAGGAAGGAAAATGAACTTTATTAAAATTTGTATAATTTAGGTATTATGTTCCCTTTCAGTTATTTCTACCCCATCCCCATTCTCACTCAATGTTTTCATTCCTCATACCTAGAAGTGTCATTATACAAATATTAAAGGAAGGAAAATGAACTTTATTTAAATTTGTGTAATTTAGGTATTATCTTCCCTTTCAGTTATTTCTACTCCCTCCCTTCTCTCACTCAATGTTTTCATTCCTCATACCTAGAAGTGTCATTATACAAATATTAAAGGAAGGAAAATGAACTTTATTAAAATTTGTATAATTTAGGTATTATCTTCCCTTTCAGTTATTTCTACCCCATCCCCATTCTCACTCAATGTTTTCATTCCTCATACCTAGAAGTGTCATTATACAAATATTAAAGGAAGGAAAATGAACTTTATTTAAATTTGTATAATTTAGGTATTATCTTCCCTTTCAGTTATTTTTACTCCCTCCCCTCTCTCACTCAATGTTTTCATTCCTCATACCTAGAAGTGTCATTATACAAATATTAAAGGAAGGAAAATGAACTTTATTTAAATTTGTATAATTTAGGTATTATCTTCCCTTTCAGTGATTTCTACCCCATCCCCATTCTCACTGAATGTTGTCATTCCTCATACCTAGAAGTGTCGTTATACAAATATTAAAGGAAGGAAAATGAACTTTATTAAAATTTGTATAATTTAGGTATTATCTTCCCTTTCAGTGATTTCTACCCCATCCCCATTCTCACTCAATGTTTTCATTCCTCATACCTAGAAGTGTCATTATTCAAATATTAAAGGAAGGAAAATGAACTTTATTTGAATTTGTATAATTTAGGTATTATCTTCCCTTTCAGTTATTTTTTACTCCCTCCCCTCTCTCACTCAATGTTTTCATTCCTCATACCTAGAAGTGTCGTTATACAAATATTAAAGGAAGGAAAATGAACTTTATTAAAATTTGTATAATTTAGGTATTATCTTCCCTTTCAGTTATTTCTACCCCATCCCCATTCTGACTCAATGTTTTCATTCCTCATAGATAGAAGTGTCATTATACAAATATTAAAGGAAGGAAAATGAACTTTATTTAAATTTGTATAATTTAGGTATTATCTTCCCTTTCAGTGATTTCTACTCCCTCCCCTCTCTCACTCAATGTTTTCATTCCTCATACCTAGAAGTGTCATTATACAAATATTAAAGGATGGAAAATGAACTTTATTAAAATTTGTATAATTTAGGTATTATCTTCCCTTTCAGTTATTTCTACCCCATCCCCATTCTCACTCAATGTTTTCATTCCTCATACCTAGAAGTATCATTATACAAATATTAAAGGAAGGAAAATGAACTTTATTTAAATTTGTATAATTTAGGTATTATCTTCCCTTTCAGTTATTTTTACTCCCTCCCCTCTCTCACTCAATGTTTTCATTCCTCATACCTAGAAGTGTCATTATACAAATATTAAAGGAAGGAAAATGAACTTTATTTAAATTTGTATAATTTAGGTATTATCTTCCCTTTCAGTGATTTCTACCCCATCCCCATTCTCACTCAATGTTTTCATTCCTCATACCTAGAAGTGTCATTATACAAATATTAAAGGAAGGAAAATGAACTTTATTTAAATTTGTATAATTTAGGTATTATCTTCCCTTTCAGTTATTTCTACTCCCTCCCCTCTCTCACTCAATGTTTTCATTCCTCATACCTAGAAGTGTCATTATACAAATATTAAAGGAAGGAAAATGAACTTTATTAAAATTTGTATAATTTAGGTATTATCTCCCTCTTCAGTTATTTCTACCCCATCCCCATTCTCACTCAATGTTTTCATTCCTCATACCTAGAAGCATCATTATACAAATATTAAAGGAAGGAAAATGAACTTTATTTAAATTTGTATAATTTAGGTATTATCTTCCCTTTCAGTTATTTTTACTCCCTCCCCTCTCTCACTCAATGTTTTCATTCCTCATACCTAGAAGTGTCATTATACAAATATTAAAGGAAGGAAAATGAACTTTATTTATATTTGTATAATTTAGGTATTATCTTCCCTTTCAGTGATTTCTACCCCATCCCCATTCTCACTCAATGTTTTCATTCCTCATACCTAGAAGTGTCATTATACAAATATTAAAGGAAGGAAAATGAACTTTATTTAAATTTGTATAATTTAGGTATTATCTTCCCTTTCAGTGATTTCTACTCCCTCCCCTCTCTCACTCAATGTTTTCATTCCTCATACCTAGAAGTGTCATTATACAAATATTAAAGGATGGAAAATGAACATTATTAAAATTTGTATAATTTAGGTATTATCTTCCCTTTCTGTTATTTCTACCCCATCCCCATTCTCACTCAATGTTTTCATTCCTCATACCTAGAAGTATCATTATACAAATATTAAAGGAAGAAAATTGAACTTTATTTAAATTTGTATAATTTAGGTATTATCTTCCCTTTCAGTTATTTCTACCCCATCCCCATTCTCACTCAATGTTTTCATTCCTCATACCTAGAAGTGTCATTATACAAATATTAAAGGAAGGAAAATGAACTTTATTTAAATTTGTATAATTTAGGTATTATCTTCCTTTCAGTTATTTTTACTCCCTCCCCTCTCTCACTCAATGTTTTCATTCCTCATACCTAGAAGTGTCATTATACAAATATTAAAGGAAGGAAAATGAACTTTATTTAAATTTGTATAATTTAGGTATTATCTTCCCTTTCAGTTATTTTTACTCCCTCCCCTCTCTCACTCAATGTTTTCATTCCTCATACCTAGAAGTGTCATTATACAAATATTAAAGGAAGGAAAATGAACTTTATTTAAATTTGTATAATTTAGGTATTATCTTCCCTTTCAGTTATTTTTACTCCCTCCCCTCTCTCACTCAATGTTTTCATTCCTCATACCTAGAAGTGTCATTATACAAATATTAAAGGAAGGAAAATGAACTTTATTTAAATTTGTATAATTTAGGTATTATCTTCCCTTTCAGTGATTTCTACCCCATCCCCATTCTCACTCAATGTTTTCATTCCTCATACCTAGAAGTGTCATTATACAAATATTAAAGGAAGGAAAATGAACTTTATTTAAATTTGTATAATTTAGGTATTATCTTCCCTTTCAGTTATTTTTACTCCCTCCCCTCTCTCACTCAATGTTTTCATTCCTCATACCTAGAAGTGTCATTATACAAATATTAAAGGAAGGAAAATGAACTTTATTTAAATTTGTATAATTTAGGTATTATCTTCCCTTTCAGTTATTTCTACTCCCTCCCCTCTCTCACTCAATGTTTTCATTCCTCATACCTAGAAGTGTCATTATACAAATATTAAAGGAAGGAAAATGAACTTTATTAAAATTTGTATAATTTAGGTATTATCTCCCTCTTCAGTTATTTCTACCCCATCCCCATTCTCACTCAATGTTTTCATTCCTCATACCTAGAAGTGTCATTATACAAATATTAAAGGAAGGAAAATGAACTTTATTTAAATTTGTATAATTTAGGTATTATCTTCCCTTTCAGTTATTTTTACTCCCTCCCCTCTCTCACTCAATGTTTTCATTCCTCATACCTAGAAGGGTCATTATACAAATATTAAAGGAAGGAAAATGAACTTTATTTAAATTTGTATAATTTAGGTATTATCTTCCCTTTCAGTGATTTCTACCCCATCCCCATTCTCACTCAATGTTTTCATTCCTCATACCTAGAAGTGTCATTATACAAATATTAAAGGAAGGAAAATGAACTTTATTAAAATTTGTATAATTTAGGTATTATCTTCCCTTTCAGTTATTTCTACCCCATCCCCATTCTCACTCAATGTTTTCATTCCTCATACCTAGAAGTGTCATTATACAAATATTAAAGGAAGGAAAATGAACTTTATTTAAATTTGTATAATTTAGGTATTATCTTCCCTTTCAGTTATTTTTACTCCCTCCCCTCTCTCACTCAATGTTTTCATTCCTCATACCTAGAAGTGTCATTATACAAATATTAAAGGAAGGAAAATGAACTTTATTTAAATTTGTATAATTTAGGTATTATCTTCCCTTTCAGTTATTTTTACTCCCTCCCCTCTCTCACTCAATGTTTTCATTCCTCATACCTAGAAGTGTCATTATACAAATATTAAAGGAAGGAAAATGAACTTTATTTAAATTTGTATAATTTAGGTATTATCTTCCCTTTCAGTGATTTCTACCCCATCCCCATTCTCACTGAATGTTTTCATTCCTCATACCTAGAAGTGTCATTATACAAATATTAAAGGAAGGAAAATGAACTTTATTTAAATTTGTATATTTTAGGTATTATCTTCCCTTTCAGTTATTTCTACCCCATCCCCATTCTCACTCAATGTTTTCATTCCTCATACCTAGAAGTGTCATTATGCAAATATTAAAGGAAGGAAAATGAACTTTATTTAAATTTGTATAATTTAGGTATTATCTTCCCTTTCAGTTATTTTTACTCCCTCCCCTCTCTCACTCAATGTTTTCATTCCTCATACCTAGAAGTGTCATTATACAAATATTAAAGGAAGGAAAATGAACTTTATTAAAATTTGTATAATTTAGGTATTATCTTCCCTTTCAGTTATTTCTACCCCATCCCCATTCTCACTCAATGTTTTCATTCCTCATACCTAGAAGTGTCATTATACAAATATTAAAGGAAGGAAAATGAACTTTATTTAAATTTGTATAATTTAGGTATTATCTTCCCTTTCAGTTATTTTTACTCCCTCCCCTCTCTCACTCAATGTTTTCATTCCTCATACCTAGAAGTGTCATTATACAAATATTAAAGGAAGGAAAATGAACTTTATTTAAATTATTATAATTTAGGTATTATCTTCCCTTTCAGTGATTTCTACCCCATCCCCATTCTCACTCAATGTTTTCATTCCTCATACCTAGAAGTGTCATTATACAAATATTAAAGGAAGGAAAATGAACTTTATTTAAATTTGTATAATTTAGGTATTATCTTCCCTTTCAGTTATTTTTACTCCCTCCCCTCTCTCACTCAATGTTTTCATTCCTCATACCTAGAAGTGTCATTATACAAATATTAAAGGAAGGAAAATGAACTTTATTAAAATTTGTATAATTTAGGTATTATCTTCCCTTTCAGTTATTTCTACCCCATCCCCATTCTCACTCAATGTTTTCATTCCTCATACCTAGAAGTGTCATTATATAAATATTAAAGGAAGGAAAATGAACTTTATTTAAATTTGTGTAATTTAGGTATTATCTTCCCTTTCAGTTATTTCTACTCCCTCCCTTCTCTCACTCATCGTTTTCATTCCTCATACCTAGAAGTGTCATTATACAAATATTAAAGGAAGGAAAATGAACTTTATTAAAATTTGTATAATTTAGGTATTATCTTCCCTTTCAGTTATTTCTACCCCATCCCCATTCTCACTC
This sequence comes from Thermobia domestica, assembly GCF_964235325.1. Classification (NCBI taxonomy): domain Eukaryota; kingdom Metazoa; phylum Arthropoda; class Insecta; order Zygentoma; family Lepismatidae; genus Thermobia; species Thermobia domestica. The sequence goes on along the minus strand of NC_137457.1, from coordinate 1,469,058 downwards.
AATGTTTTCATTCCTCATACCTAGAAGTGTCATTATACAAATATTAAAGGAAGGAAAATGAACTTTATTTAAATTTGTATAATTTAGGTATTATCTTCCCTTTCAGTTATTTTTACTCCCTCCCCTCTCTCACTCAATGTTTTCATTCCTCATACCTAGAAGTGTCATTATACAACTATTAAAGGAAGGAAAATGAACTTTATTTAAATTTGTATAATTTAGGTATTATCTTCCCTTTCAGTGATTTCTACCCCATCCCCATTCTCACTGAATGTTGTCATTCCTCATACCTAGAAGTGTCGTTATACAAATATTAAAGGAAGGAAAATGAACTTTATTAAAATTTGTATAATTTAGGTATTATCTTCCCTTTCAGTGATTTCTACCCCATCCCCATTTTCACTCAATGTTTTCATTCCTCATACCTAGAAGTGTCATTATTCAAATATTAAAGGAAGGAAAATGAACTTTATTAAAATTTGTATAATTTAGGTATTATCTTCCCTTTCAGTTATTTTTTACTCCCTCCCCTCTCTCACTCAATGTTTTCATTCCTCATACCTAGAAGTGTCATTATACAAATATTAAAGGAAGGAAAATGAACTTTATTAAAATTTGTATAATTTAGGTATTATCTTCCCTTTCAGTTATTTCTACCCCATCCCCATTCTCACTCAATGTTTTCATTCCTCATACCTAGAAGTGTCATTATACAAATATTAAAGGAAGGAAAATGAACTTTATTTAAATTTGTATAATTTAGGTATTATCTTCCCTTTCAGTGATTTCTACTCCCTCCCCTCTCTCACTCAATGTTTTCATTCCTCATACCTAGAAGTGTCATTATACAAATATTAAAGGATGGAAAATGAACTTTATTTAAATTTGTATAATTTAGGTATTATCTTCCGTTTCAGTTATTTCTACCCCATCCCCATTCTCACTCAATGTTTTCATTCCTCATACCTAGAAGTATCATTATACAAATATTAAAGGAAGGAAAATGAACTTTATTTAAATTTGTATAATTTAGGTATTATCTTCCCTTTCAGTTATTTTTACTCCCTCCCCTCTCTCACTCAATGTTTTCATTCCTCATACCTAGAAGTGTCATTATACAAATATTAAAGGAAGGAAAATGAACATCATTAAAATTTGTATAATTTAGGTATTATCTTCCCTTTCAGTGATTTCTACCCCATCCCCATTCTCACTCAATGTTTTCATTCCTCATACCTAGAAGTGTCATTATACAAATATTAAAGGAAGGAAAATGAACTTTATTTAAATTTGTATAATTTAGGTATTATCTTCCCTTTCAGTTATTTTTACTCCCTCCCCTCTCTCACTCAATGTTTTCATTCCTCATACCTAGAAGTGTCATTATACAAATATTAAAGGAAGGAAAATGAACTTTATTAAAATTTGTATAATTTAGGTATTATCTTCCCTTTCAGTTATTTCTACCCCCTCCCCTCTCTCACTCAATGTTTTCATTCCTCATACCTAGAAGTGTCATTATACAAATATTAAAGGAAGGAAAATGAACTTTATTTAAATTTGTATAATTTAGGTATTATCTTCCCTTTCAGTTATTTCTACTCCCTCCCCTCTCTCACTCAATGTTTTCATTCCTCATACCTAGAAGTGTCATTATACAAATATTAAAGGAAGGAAAATGAACTTTATTAAAATTTGTATAATTTAGGTATTATCTCCCTCTTCAGTTATTTCTACCCCATCCCAATTCTCACTCAATGTTTTCATTCCTCATACCTAGAAGTGTCATTATACAAATATTAAAGGAAGGAAAATGAACTTTATTTAAATTTGTATAATTTAGGTATTATCTTCCCTTTCAGTTATTTTTACTCCCTCCCCTCTCTCACTCAATGTTTTTATTCCTCATACCTAGAAGTGTCATTATACAAATATTAAAGGAAGGAAAATGAACTTTATTAAAATTTGTATAATTTAGGTATTATCTTCCCTTTCAGTTATTTCTGCCCATTCTCCACTCTCACTTATTGTTTTCATTCCTCATACCTAGAAGTGTCATTATACAAATATTAAAGGAAGGAAAATGAACTTTATTTAAATTTGTATAATTTAGGTATTATCTTCCCTTTCAGTGATTTCTACCCCATCCCCATTCTCACTCAATGTTTTCATTCCTCATACCTAGGAGTGACATTATACAAATATTAAAGGAAGGAAAATGAACTTTATTAAAATTTGTATAATTTAGGTATTATCTTCCCTTTCAGTTATTTCTACCCCATCCCCATTCTCACTCAATGTTTTCATTCCTCATACCTAGAAGTGTCATTATACAAATATTAAAGGAAGGAAAATGAACTTTATTTAAATTTGTATAATTTAGGTATTATCTTCTCTTTTAGTTATTTCTGCCCATTCTCCATTCTCACTCAATGTTTTCATTCCTCATACCCATAAGTCAAGGGTGCCGATTTCTCTGGAACTAGGGGGGGGGGACATTCAGATGTGAGTTTGTATATTCATAAAAATACATAGTCATTAAAATACATGGAGACTACATGAGCTTTGGAAGTCCCGGGCCCCTCTGGCTCCCCCGGGATCGGCGGCCTTGCTGGAAGTGTTCTTATACAAGTATTAAAGGAAGGAAATGTACTTCATTACAATTGTCGGCACTTAAAAGGATAAAATATGAGTACTTATTCATGCATTGTAAATAGCCCTACGAAACAAAATACTAAATACGTCACTGGTTGTAGCAGTTCGAAGTTCTTTTCTTAAAAAAAAAAAATCCATTTTGAAGTGAGACCACTTAGTTCCATCCATATATTGTATATCAAACTGGTCGGTTCATTAAAAATAATTTTTAAGCGAATAATTGTGTGAAGATGACTCTTCTTTAGTTTTATAATTTTATTTCACGTTTTAATATTATATTTTTCATTTTTAAAGAAAGTGTATTCTCTTTCTCTAACTTTTAAATGCCTAATTGTATTTTTAAGAGCTTTCGTATATTTCTATAGCGATTGAATCTATAACAAACGCTACATATTTATAAAAGTCGCTGTCACATGATTTTATATAGTTTAATATAAATACTGTGAAATATGAGAACCTACTGGCCAAGAGAAGGCGTCACCTTCTAAGGCCCGCCCATCTTTGGATGGGAATGAAATGCGTTTGATGATGATATGAGAACCTAAATCACTAATCTCCATTATGATTTTCCGGCAGTAATATTTTGGAAGATGATCAGATGATAAAGTAACTCTTTCCCGATTAAAAGCAATTTCTCCTGAAATTTAAATTGTATTAATTCTTATGTCAGAGACAAAGCAGTGACATCAGTGTTACTGACGTAATTTTTCAAATTCAGATAATAATTCTAGTGGCGGATGGTGATGGATGTAACATCACTAAAAATCAAATTTTTATGCCAACAAACTAAGGGAAGAGAACCTACGTTATGTATCTATTCTGCAGAAAAATTAGAATATTATACCTCGTGTCAATAAACGTTTACCCTGCTAACAAAACAATGTAACAGTAAATTGAACATGCGTTATACCACGGTATAGTTCTACTCATTAAGTTTTGAAGCATACATAAATGTTTAAAATAGTTAATACACTTCAACATGTGCACCCCTGGTAACACGCAAAATACAAAGCCGGTATTCAATTTCTCATCACACATTCTGCAACATGTCAGGTGTAATTGTGTCAATGGTATCTCTGATGCGTTGTTGTTTTGTACCAAATATCTTTCACATACTCTCTAAGAAAGAAATCTAAGGGGGATAATGCCAGGTAATCTCGGGGGCCATGGAATTGGGCCATCTCTGCCAATCCACTGGTTGGGGAAGGTTTCATTAAGAAAATCACGGATTTCATGAGCCTAATGTGGGGGAGCGTCATCTTGCTGAAAGATGACTGTCTTACATATCCTGTAGCTGGGGAACGGCATAATTCACCAACATGTCTAGGTAAACATATCCAGTTACATTGAGGAAGCATTGCATATCCTGAGGGGAAACCATTTTTACGATATAACTCACGTAGCGCTCCTTGTGGCCAAAGTGTTGAATGAGACACAACTATACAGAAACCTCATGGGTTCCGAAGTAGATCTGTAATAAAAAAATAACGTTAGAATCATAAATGTAGTTATATATTTCTGAAATCAGGTTAAACATTTATGCTTTCTTCCCTTAGTTTTTAGCTATAAAATTCGAATTTTTACTAAAGTGACTTCTCTGCTCAATGCTCACAGAGACTGACTGCTAGTCCCGTTGTGTCGTGTTGTCTTGCATCTAGACAAATATACTCGCACATAGGCAATAGAGATGCTAAGTGAGGAAGCTCAGAAGTCTCGAAACAGACTTCCTGGTATCGCGAGAAATGGTGCCCGAAAAATTCTAGGAAAGATATAAACCTAGACATGATACACTTTCTTTCTTTCTTTTTTTCTTTTTTTTGGGGGGGGGGTCATCATCTGACCCGATAATTTCATCTTTCACGCCCAGTATGCCCTAAAAGCATAACAATATGCCGAACGAAATGTTGTAACTTTTAACCCCTTACCGCATGCCGTGCCATATATGGTACATACACTTTTTTCACTTTAGCTTTTTTGTGATTTATCAAAGGCATCAAATGACTGTTTTGTCTGCTGTGTGAGATATTGACGTGTATGAATAAGAGATTTTGGTGACATGTGGCATGTTTTTTTGTGAGTTATAAGTGTGTCATATATGGCACTTACTTATTTCCCATCGGAATTAAGTGAAAAATCTAAAATTCAAGTTTTAATTAATTTTTCAAGTTCCCATATGAGGTTTCCTATACGCATTATGTTTTTTTTTTTCGCTAAAAGAACAAAATCATGCAGAAATGGGTTAAATAGCCTTCGCCAATCTCGTGTATGGGCACCAGAGACTAGAAAGTAATTAATTTCACAATCGAATTTTGTGATTTTTATTGCACTTTATTGGACAACTCCCACTGTTTTCTTTTCAAATATGCATGTTGCGAAATAGTTCCGTTTCTGTAAACATTTCTTACACGCACTGACTTTTGGTTAACTTCATTGTTCATGTCTATATGTAATTTTTCGTAACTGACCAAAAATATGTTTATTTTGTTTATAATGAGATCTTTACTCTGCAATTTTAATAAGAATAACATTACCACAGGTTCTATTTTTTTTTCATAACGACCCAAGATGGTATTTGTAAACCTGAATTTGAAAATTGACGAGAGAGTGAGACGTGCTGGTAGAAGAGAAAAGTGATCGCCAATTTAAAACTAAAAAATTACAAACGAATAAAAAAATAGTAAAAACTGGATCGAACCAGATGTCGACTTTTTTCGCCACCTACATAGGCAACCCGCATCACTGACCATAAACTCTAAATTATTGTTCACATTACAGCAGAAAAATCGAAAATCGCCTAATGTGCCTTCAAAAAATACCATATCGAGAAAAACGCACTTTCAATCCGCCCTCAAATAGTTTCGCACATTTTCTAGTCATTCCGACCACTGTGCGGCGCTATCCTTACGGTAAGATGAAAATCGGTATATAGCCAGGCCCGTAGCCAGCCCAAAAATATATGGGGGCCCGGTAGAAGTTAGGGGGGGGGGTGATCCAACCATATTATAGTTCATCACCATATTATAGTTAATTTGCTAGCCTACTGCAAAATTTTAGGGGGGCATCAAAAGTTTAGTGAGGGCCCGGCCCCCCTAGACACCCGTGGATACGGGCCTGTATATAGCCTAATTCCTTATTAAAAATAAGTGGATGCATACTCCAGTGCTTTGGAAATTCCGCTTCTGAGAAGGGGAAAGATAAGGAAATTTCCTAAAATATTATTTTCTTAATATATATATATATATATATATATATATATATATATATATATATATATATATATATATATATATATATATATATATATAATGACATCGACGTTGTCCGTTTCATCATCATGGGACAATGACTGAACAGCTTGAGATAAATTTTGGCACATACTTAACATATCACTGAAGACCAGGATTTCTCATGCTACTGTCATTAAGCTGCATATCGTAAGGTGGGATTTCAAAAGTAGAGTGTCTCACCACACCAGCCTTTCAAGTTAGACAGATAAAACTCGGGTATATAAATTTCTTACTAGAAATAAATTGGCATATGTCCAAACATTTTCGAATATTCCTTCCTAAAGCAAAAAGGGGCAATTTCTGTATTCTTTAATTTTCCATTTTGTATTGACAGAAAAAGTAAGAAGACGATTAAACCATTTATGATAATTTGCCGCTAGTATTTCGGTCGATTTGGATTTTTATGAATTCTTTTTGATTGAAATTCATGTCCTAAGATCTGAGGGGAGGGCTTTGAAGTTTTCATAAGGAATAATGGACATAACGTTTGAATTTTAATTTTTGAACGTAGCATCAGAATCGAACTCAACTTTTTATTTTTTTTTTAATTTCAATTGGAATACGCATACGATGGACGGTTTACATCGGGATTCAGCAATACATATTTTTCTGAAATCTACTTTGTCCATGCTAATTTAAATAATACAGTTGAATTAATCTTGAATACCTGTATTACCTTATTTATTTTTTCTTTTATACCTTCAGGCTTCAGGCTTATCTTGGTGTGTTTTTGATTTCTAGAAGTTTCGGGCCGTAGCCCATGCCTTCCATTTTTGTTTTTTTGTGCATGGCGTGAGGTTTGGTGCATCTGGATTGGTAGGGTCGCAACTGTCGCGCTCCCTAGTCTTGGGCGTCTTCTATTGTTTGGTGGTTGCTGTGTTCAGGGTGGACGTGGCATCCTGAAGCAGTGACGTCTAGGGTTGGATTGTCCTAGTTGGGCTATTTCCGGGTTGGTGGAGGTGGCTGTCTTTCTCCAGAAGTTCGTTGATTGTCTGGTTCGCACCTCATGGAGCATTGAAAGGCAAAGGTCTTCGTGGATTTGAGTGATTCTCAAGGGACTCTCGGGATAGCTTTTCTGCTCTCGTTTTTCCCAGGATACTTCGCGGTCGGTGACGTCACGTGGAGGTATCGCGGTATTTTTCAAATTAAGTGAAATTCTGCATAAACACTACTATTTCAAGATGGGGAAAAGATATTTTACTTGTGCAGTGGCTCATTGTAATAACATAGGAAGCAATACAAATGAAATAATGTTCCATCGATTCCCTAAAAATGATGAACTTCGAAGAAGATTGATTTCCCGCTGTAAGCGAAAGAACACTTTTAATGTGGATAACGCACGAATATGTTCTGCTCACTTTTCACCAGAGGATTATCAAAGAGTTTTAAAAAACGAGCTTCTAAGTTTCCTGCAAAAGTAGTGTTTAAGATCTGACGCTGTTCCTTCATTATTGATACCAAACTAGCATGGGGAAAAATAAACTAGACACTAGTCAAGTTGAAAAACAGGTGTGTAACAACAATAATTAATTTTACTTTTATGACATTTGTTTCTGAGGACCTGAAGCTTAAGGAATTTATGCACGTAAAGCGAAGTGGAAGGGGTACCAACGAGAATATAAATGTATACTCTCATATATTCCTTAGTTTAAATGATATTCGTAAGTTTTGTTAAGTATCTGAAACATTATTCTAGCAAAGTGCACTTTGAGCAGAACACATTCATAGGAACCTATTACGAACCGAACCTAACCTAACTTTACTTACTCTAACCTAATCTAATCTTGTTTAACCGAACCGTACCTGTTACGTACAAATCACATTGATTTTATTCCTTCTCGAATGCCACATCGTGTGACAAAATCATTTGTTCTGATCAAAGTGCACTCTTACCATATTCTTATAATTGAAGGGCTGGTCGAGAGAGGGGGCTAAGCCACAAAAACTAAATTCCGATAAATCAAAGGGCAAAGTGTAAGACAAATAACTGCAAATTTTCCCCTGTGAAGGTGGTTCTTTTATGTGTGTATACCACTCTATAGATATCTGTGCAACTTATAACCTGTAATACATAATGTAAAATGTGTTATATTGAGTAATAAACAAATATTAGTAATGTAAAGGAAATATTTTGGAGTCACGATTTCTGACAATTTGGTTAATACACACTAAATACAACGGGTTGGGTTAGATTTCTAACCTGACCTAACTTAACCTAACCTAATCAAATTAGGTTAGGTTAGATTCGGTTATATTAGGTTAGGGTAGATTAGATGTCTAACATAACCTAACCTATCCTTACACAATCTAACCTAATTTGTTGTTACATACCCGAAATCTCTGAAAGTTTTAATAATGTTTGCTTTATGTAGACCCTATTTTACTACCTAAAATGTTCTTATTGAGAGTATTGTTTTATGGAAAGTATTTGAACTCCTTCCACCCTTAGAATTCACGTTTCAATGAAAGTGCAACGACAAAAATCCATAATGCCACCCCTTCCCCACGCCCAAAGAGGATGAATTTGGTTTTAAAAGGTATCGAAATGGTCACTATTCATTTCAGTGACCCTGAAAACTATGGACTGGACACCAATTTCGGCTGTTTTTGATTATTTGTCACTCCCTTCCTATCTCCTCATCACGAACGAAAAATGATAAGATCCTAAGTTAGGCCTGGCTGCATTTAAGTACCAAAAATCGTTAAAGTTGGTCGAGGAGAAGTTAGCAATCATTGTTACAATGAATAGAAAATGCCCCCTCTTCCCCTTAATACGGAAATTTTGAAAAACAATGGGGCATGTTTTCCTTTAAGCTTAATGAGAAGTTTATATACCGAGTCTCATCCTTCTAACTTGATAGGTTCGTGAGATACTGTATTTTAGGTAGCTACAAATTTTGAACCCTTTCTACCCTTAGGATTCGCTCTTTAATCAACGTAATAAGGGCCAGGTCAACTCATGCACGGTACTAAAAATTATAAAAATCGATCCAAAGCTCTAGAATGAATTAGCGAGTAAACATTATATTCATTTTTATTTGTATAGATAATTAATCATTATTGACGGTATTTATATATTTATTACATTATATTGTCTCATCTGTGAGTAGAAATAACTCATTATTTGTATTTGGAAAGACAAAAAATATCATAATTATGTTTTGAATCCAGTTTTACGAATAAAGCGCGAAGTGTAACAAGCAGGCAAGCGAAAAAAATTTTCACCGATTCCTCCACATGACGTCACGGACAGGGAGCCAATCAGAATGCTAGTCGCGAACTGGGGCTACCTGTTATTTTATATACCTTGAGTGATTCTAGTTTCTCTGGAGTGACCCGTGATCAGCGTTGCCAACATGTACGATAATTATCGGATCATACGATAATTTTGCATCAAATACGATGTACGATAGTCTATGCACGATAATACTAAAATGTACGATAATTTAGGAAACCCTAGCAACATGTATTTTTCTTATTTAGATTTATGAAAAATGATTGGAAAAATGTTTCTTGTCTCCGAGGTTACTTGTCCTTTCCTTCTTGATTCGGATGGAAAGAAAATTTTACAATGCGTGAGGCCAAGTGTAAAGAGAAAGTTCTTAAAGGAGGCTGATGTAAACTCCTTGCTTGTTGGGCTCCAAGTCCCCAAACGAGTGAAGATTTCCCCTTATGAAAACAAGGATAGCTTTAACATGTGGAAAAGGTCGAGACCTCTCATATTCCCTTTTATCGTCGGTGGTTAATGGCATGTCATTTCTGTGGAGAAAAAAAAAAAAAGACCTTTCAATGCATAACACTCGACCCTTTGCCTCTTCCTGTTTCTACCAGAACTAACACGGGTTCGTGGCCAGAAAAGACAGAAGGCAATAAAAACATAAAAGTGAAAATTGGTTATTTTTGCAACTCCAGCATCTTCCTGAAATAAAAGATGAGCGACTACTAAGACTTCGGTTGTTGTAGAAATATGCTTTGTAGATAACCGCTATTGTACTGATTTTTTTTAAAAACCTGAACGTGTATAGAAAAATACATTTGTATTTCTTATTTAGTTTGTTAGTTGCCTTCTTGGTTTAAAGATAAGAAGACATGTGTCGTGTGCGGTAGTAATACTTTCTTTCGTGAAATTCGTATTTCGTATGTTTTGCTTTTTTTTAAAAGTAAGCCATTCGTAGTTTCGGCGCGATTATACGATACAATGAAGAGAACAATAAAAGACTTGTTTCAGGCATCCAATGGACAAAAGTTGTCATCAAATTTGAACAGTGCTGGGAATAGTCACGACGAAATACCAGTGAAGAGGAAAAATCTCGGTACTCCCGAGAAAATTAAGCAAAGAAGAGGCGAGTCAACAGTGAAACATGAGCACAGATCACAAAATTACAGGCAAGAATGGGAGTCCCACAGTGATTTTAAGGGGTGGCTTGCCCCTGTTAGTGGCAATTCCAAAAGAGCGAAGTGCATCGTGTGTAATACGGAATTTACAGCGGAACTAACCGTGATAAAAAATCACGCGAAAGGGAAAAAGCACATTAATAATAAACGGGGTGTATCATCTGTTCAAAAGAAAAGTATACTTTCGTTTATTCAGCCCGCGGATACACAGCAAACACAAATAAATGAAGCGGAAATACGGATGTGCGGTTTTATAGCGGAACACAATCTTTCACTTCGAACGGCCGATCATTTAAGTGCTATGGTACGGAAGAGTTTCCCTGACTCTAAAATCGCTGCTGGAGTGTCTTTAGGACGCACTAAAGCGACAAACATAGTAAAACATGTTATTGGGAAAGTGCACTCGGAGGAATTAGCACAATATTTGAAAACTCGTAAGTTTAGCATAATTGTAGACGAGTCTACTGATATAGGCACTATTAAGACTATGTGCATTTGTGTGAGATTTTTTAGTGAAAACGAGGGGGTTGTTCAAACTCGGTTTTGGCGTCTAGTTCAGATCTTTTCGGGACAGAGCCCAGAAGCTGCTAATGAAGGTGCCACTGCTGACAGATTATTCACTGGAATAATCAAATCATTTGAAGATGCCAGTGTCCCTCTTGGTAATATAATCGGGTTTGCAAGTGACGGGTGCAACACAATGATGGGTAAGAATAATTCAGTGGCCCAGAAATTACGTGATATCCTTCCTGGTGTCACGATACAAAAGTGTGTGTGTCATTCCCTTCATTTGTGTGCAGTCGAAGCTTGTAAACAGCTTCCGAGTGAATGCGAACTTCTTGCAAAAAACATTTATTCCTTCTTTAAACATAGCAGTAAGAGGCAAGCACAATTGCAAGAATTTCAGGACTTTTGCAACGTTGATCCTCACTGCATTTTAAGGCCTTCCCAAACCCGCTGGCTGTCATTATTGCAAGTCGTGCGACGAATTATAGAACAATGGGAGCCTCTAACATTGTACTTTACTAATGCTTTGTTAGTAGATCACATAGGCACAACACAAGCCATACTTAGTGCCTTGAATGATAATATTATGAAGCTATATTATTTCTTTTTGGAATGGATCCTTCCAAAGTTTGTGACACTAAATGAACTGTTTCAAAGTGAACAGACTTTGATTCCTAGTTTATATACAAAAGTGAGCCTTATATATAAAGAACTTCTCTGTGTGTATTTAGACAAGCATTACGTTGTTCGATCTGATCTCGAGAAGGTCGATCCAACGAACAAAAATTATTTTTCATCATTAGAGAATATATATCTAGGAGTCAAAGTAATACAAATGACCCAAAAATTAAATTCCAAAGAGACAAGAGAAGCTGTACATTCATTTAAGACACACTGCAGGGATTTCTTGGTTGTGGCTTGCTCTGAACTAAAGAAACGTTTTGATTTCTATTCAGATTCACCATTTGCAAAAATGACATGTCTGCAACCAACTGCAGCATTAAATAAGGATGATACAAGGGTGGCATCACTTTTTTCTCTTGCTGCTGTTGTACCTAGAATTCTGCCCCCAACAGACATCGATCTTTTGCAGAAAATCGATGATCAGTGGAGAAAAATGCCCCTCATCAATATCACGCATGAAAGCCAACCAGATAAATTTTGGACACATTTAAAATCTTTGGCAAACGACGATGGGTGCAATGAATTCTTCGAACTAGCTCAGTTCGCCCTTGATGTTCTAGTGTTGCCTCATTCTAGTGTATCGTGTGAAAGAGTATTCTCAAGGGTAAACTTAATAAAAACCAAAACAAGAAACAAGTTGCACACAGAAACTCTCAATGCCCTATTACTTTCATCTCAATTTGTCACAGCCAATGGCGGATGTAGTGACTTCAAACCATCAGAGTTCATGCTCAGGTCAATGAATAAAAATAACTTGTATCCATCTTCTGTTAGTAGTGACACATGTGCAGAAAGTAGTGATGGTGATGATGATGATGATGATTTTCAAAATTAATTTTGTGTAACATAGTGTATATAATGTACAGTGTATATAAAATGTTATCGTTAAGTGCACAAACAGTGAACATTATCAGAGGCATATTCAAAATTCAGCTTCTCGCTTGGTAAGTACAATTATTATATTGCACTACTTTTTATTATTATTATTATTATTATTATTATTATTATTATTATTATTATTATTATTATTATTATTATATTATTATTATTATTATTATTATTATTATTATTATTATTATTATACTATTATTATTATTATCATTATGCTTGCAATGATGATAATACTAGCTAAAGCACAGCAATACTTGAAATTTCTAATACAAACAAAGATGTACGGTAATTTTATGTAAAAAACGATAATTTTACTGTGCTCGTACGATAATAATGTCGTGGGAGGTTGGCAACGCTGCCCGTGATCGCCCTTGCAGCCTTGTTGTGGATCGTCTGCAATGAGCGGAGGTGGAGCTTTGCTGCGTGCTGCCATGCATTGTGTGCGTACAGCATGACGGGTCGGAGGCAGGTGTTGTATATGTATCTCTTCGTTTCCAACGGAAGTGAGGGAGTTAGTAGTATCGGGAGAAGCGCAAGGAACCGTTGGAGTCCTTTCTTCGTCACTGCCTGGAGGTGGTGGGCAACAACCTGCGCTACGCAACCCTATCCCTCCAACGACACATTCACCTCCTGCACGACTGGACAAAAACCTGGAAGATCAAGATCAATGCAACAAAAACAACGGTTGTCGACTTCACCCGAAACAAACGAAAGCAGATCAACCTCTTCATGGACGGCACAGCTCTGACTCTCAAAGAAGAAGCAAAGTACTTGGTAGTCATCCTCGATCTTTTATACCCCACATAAGATAAGTTAATATCCAAGAATGTACAAGATTTAAGGACAAGAGATAAGATCTTTATAAAATAAAGGGAAACAGAAATCAAAACAATTATAAAATTTGAAATAGAGGAACATGGAACAAATGAAGACATTTAGACTGGTTGTTATATATTTAGAAAAAGGACTATAATTGTAAAAACTCAATCTCATGTCTTGTTGGTAGTCGTTCTGACATCTGACACACCCTATAAAATTAAGTCGAGAATCAGGTTTTCCAACTGGAGAAGTACCCCTTCCCCCCCAAATGGAATGAAATCTTTGAGTTTTACGTCCAATGAATGTGCCATGTGGGCTAAAGGAGATGGTAATGATGAGAAATGTATGAAATGATGAAATGAAGAAAGTGGGAGGAAACGGGAGAACCCCGAGAAAACTTACGCACACCCTGTTCGTCTACAACAGAGTGCAGTTGATGTGAGCTGGAATCGAACCAGGGACCCCACACATCTGAGGTGAATGCTTTATCACTAAGCCACCACAGCCTCAGTACCTCAAAAGAACAGGAGAGGACGGCTGAGAATCAAACATTGACGTTCTTAAAATTGGAAAGATGATACCAGACAGCCTGAAAATTATATTTACGAATCGCAGATGTTAGATTCAAATCGGCAAAGTGCTTGCAAACAAATGAAATTAAATGCATACACTTACTTACTTTTAGAAACAAAAGCTTCACGCTTTAAAATGGGCTGAAAAGCAATATTTTTTTCTCTCAAATTCAAAACCATAAACATAAAGCTAAGTGTCTGACTAGCAGTCATCACAGACAGGCAAGAGTAAGTGCATGGAGCTACATAAAATATTAGAGCGACTAACTTCTTTTCAACTGAGAGCAGGCTGACTCGAAGAGTTTTCCGTCTCTACTGCTTCTTGTTTAAATTTTTATTGCAATTTTTGTTCACAAACAGTGCTGTACACAGAATTTCCTCAAGAGGTGTCCGAGGACTCAATTCTATAGCTATTTTCTCAAAGAGAAGCGTAATTTTTTGCATACTGTCCGTAAAGCCTGATTCCGTGCAATTTTCTCAGAAACGCTTCGGAATTCGAGATTTCTATTAACACGTAGTGCCTTTGCTTTGGGTGGTTTACTGTTTAAACTACTCATGATAAGTGGTTGAACCTCTGAGATCCAGATGCCAGGGGCAACTCTAAAATTGGAAAGGTATGACAAGCTGGATGTCTTCTGAAATCCATCAGGAAAATCACGAGTAATGTTTATTCGAAATCAATACCTGAGAAATGGCACGAATAGTGACAAGTCAAAGCAGGTCACAAATGGTGACAAGTCAAAGCAGGTCACAAATGGTGACAAGTCAAAGCAGGTCACAAATGGTGACAAGTCAAAGCAGGTCACAAATGGTGACAAGTCAAAGCAGGTCACAAATGGTGACAAGTCAAAGCAGGTCACAAATGGTGACAAGTCAAAGCAGGTCACAAATGGTGACAAGTCAAAGCAGGTCACAAATGGTGAGAAAGCAAAGAATAAGTTCAATAACTGTCGTTACGACTATGAAGTCCGATCTCTCAGTCTCTAGCTCATAACTAAAAAACAAATACTAACGTTTATCCCACATCCGATACATTAACAAGTCACGAATGTTGATACGTGAAAGTCAGAGGCATCTCTTGACATAATTTTTCGGTATTCATAGCCATTAGAAAATTCTAATTCTAGAATTCTTTCAGTATTCTAAATAAGAAAAATGATAATATCAATGACAGTGACCATATATAATTGTTATACATAATAAAAGGTACTCATTCATAAACAAATGCTCCACCTCATTTGTGTATGAAATCGATTCTACTTGTCAACCTGGCATTTGTTTGAAGCCTAATCTTTACTACAGTATATTTTTTTTTTATCTATCGATACTATAGATAATGCACAGAGACGATTCTGGGTTACAGCATTTCTTTAAATGTTTTTATATTCCTTAATATAGTAAAACAATTCTCAGTTTCTGAATTATTATGATTTCCACGAGTTTTCTGCTGTTGGAAGATTCATAAACGCATTTTTTCGTTGCGGATTCATCATCAATTTTACAACAATATTACTAATGGCACCTGAATTTGGATTGAAACACCTGCTGTGCATAGGATCTGTGGCTCGATCATAGCTTGCGCCAAGTGCGCTTTTGTGATGGACGAACATCATCTGCATGGTTTTTCTCTGGGTTCTCCGTTTACCCCACTTTTTCATTGTTTGAAGTTTTGTGACTTCTAATATGAAATCTTTGGGATTTCTAATAAGCCACCTCCCCCCCTTGCCGAACGCTAGACGCCATTCCAATATGCCATTCGCTTGCCTTTTCTCTCTCAGCCTTTGCACCACCCTGTGTTTTATGGATTAAATATTCTTCCTCAGCAGATTCACAGAACTGGCAATTCACTAGTAGAATAAATGTATTTAAAGGATCAAAAGATTTGTTTGGTCGAAAATAGGCACAATTTTACATCCATATTTTGTATGCTGAGCTGTTCTTAGTCTAGGAAAAGATTAAATCTGTCTTCATTATGTAAGTATCAGAATAAATGCTTTGAAAATGATTACAATTTTTGTTTTTTTTTAGATTTTTTATTTTTATATATTGTTACCATATACTCATACATTGAAAGCACAAAACTGTTTTTTAATTTAATTTTTAATCCTTCCAGTTTGTAAGTAGCAGTCATTTTGGGTCATTTTTGTTCCAGCGGCGACGCAACTAGGCTAATTGTCGCCTCGGGCAAGAACTCGCCTTACCGCCCCCTCCCCCCCTGACTAACCAAACGAAAATGCTCCCCAACTACACCTGATATTGGCATCACACAGTAATTGCATTTCATTTTCTCTTCAACTGACAAAGCTTGTATTCAAAATAGCTGTACATAATTTAATTTTTATTACAAAACACCATAGTAATGACTACTTGATTGCCAAATAATCTCAAAGTAGCCTGTTTGACATCATCACAACTGCAAATCACAATGTTTTTGGAATAAGTTTCAGAATGTGCATGTGTGTAGAATGAATCAATAGTCTGTTGCTTTAGAACAGAATATTTAATTATGACAATCAAGCTGTTGTCTCGAGCATTATACTCGGCCATTATGCAAATCTTTAATAAAGGAAAACACAAAAAGGTGGAACTAAAATTAAGTTTGTGGGCTCTTTTTGGGAGCAAAGGTTTTTACAATATCATTAAAAGATAGAATTCATTCTCTGTGGATTTGATCCTAAGGTTGGTTGTCCTGTTAAGTTTCTGAGATAATTTTTTATGATCTTCAGTTTGCTAAAACTCCTTTGCTTACCATATAGTGAAAATAAACATTTGCCCAGTTTTGCACCTCCCAATCCGGCGCCTGAGGCACAAGCACCGGTTTTCCCCTTTGTTACGTCACTGTTTTGCAGATGTTAGTTTAAACTTGTATATCTTAGGATTGCTGTTCTAAAACATTGCAGCAAATATCATTGCAGAAAACCCACGAGTACGGTGTCTGTCAACCACAAAGTCCATACGGCGCGAGCTGGGATCGAACCAGGAACCCCATGCACTAGAGGTGAACGTGTTCGCTTCTGGTGCATGTGATCCCTGGTTCCACTCATGCATACTATTTTGCTCGGTTCAATAGAATATATCGTCTGGTATATACCTCGTCTTTGGGCATTTCATTCGTAAAACTCTAATGATATTGGAGAATTAATGAAATATGAACAAAATCGCCAGTGACTTTTGGGAAAATCGTCTTCGAAAAACTTACCCTCAAACTTCAACTAGGCCTTGTGGATTTTTAAAGGACAAACAAGCTACGCCATGTTAACAGGTTGTTAATGAAATATTTCTTTTTGAAATATAAAGAAATCACCTGAGTCGTTTTCGAGAAAATCATCTACAAAAACTCATCCCAAGATTAAAGTAGCCCTTATGACTTTTTCAGGACAAATGAGTTTTCTTATTGTAAGATTATTCATTTATGTTTCATATTAAATATTTATTTATGAAATATGAGCAAAATCGCCAGTCATTGTTGACAAAATCATCCGAAAATAACTCACTCACGAAAGTAACTACCACTTTTGTATTTTTCGCGGGAAAATGGCTTCTAATACAATGTAAGGTTGTTAATAAAATATACATGTATGAATTACAGTATAAAGAAAATCGTCACAGCTGTTTCTGAGGAAATTGCAATTTTTTTATTTACATCCTTTAGTAAACTACTATTATTATTGGGAGAAAATTCACAAGTTCTTCCTGGAAAATGTAAAAAGCTTACGTTTCAAATTTGGTGCAAATACGTTGAATAATATGGCCTTTAGACAAATTTACATACATCTGGAAGAACTAACGGACAGACGGACATTCAAAAGCAATTTTCCGGCATGTAGCTACAATGAAATCTCGAATTTGATTTTCCATGATGTCCATATATTTTTATCTTCTATGGTCCCTCGAAAGTAAATAAAGAGGACTGTATTAATGTATAATTTATTTATTGCAATAATAATAATAATAATAATAATAATAATAATAATAATAATAATAATAATAATAATAATAATAATAATAATAATAATAATAATAATAATTTACATCCATCCAGTCCTTCAAGTTAAAAATGGAAAGAAAAGAAAAAGTGTCAAACATCTGGCACTATTACATTTTGCTATTATATGTAGAAATTTAAGAAATAAATATTTTTTTTAAAAAAAAACATCGAGGTGAATTTTTTGATAGCAAGATTACTTTTTCCACAACACTTACAGGTTACAACAATCTCTATTTCTGTTGATTTCTTTAAAAGTAAAATAACCTACCAATTACACACAAGACAAAAAAAAAATCTGTTTCTAGTTCATACATAACTATCCTGTTACAGTTTGACCACATTAAAAAATGATAAATTCCACCAAATAAACAAAATACCACTTCAAATATATGTATTTCCAGTCACTTCGATCTATTTCTGGCGCTAACCTTCCTAACCGGCATTATCTGTTTAATCACAAATTAGTATTTAAAATCTCTTATCAGGGATCGAACCAGAACTAACGTACGGATTGACAATTACATTATTTTGTAAAAGTAAAAGTATCCTCGGTACCGAGCGTAAAATTGTTAGTTGTTTACGCTGAAACTCACTGATACTTAAATTCATTCACTCTCACAGCTTGAAAAGAAGTTAACTCATGATAAAAAGTCACGAAACCGAGCTAGCTCAAATGAGTGCGCTCATTTACAACCCTGCATAAGACTGTATTTGAAATATTGAAGGCATATTACCTTGATAAACAAATGTTACCCAGGAAGCAAACAAATATTTGAGCTAGATTTGTAGACATCATCAACCTATTATAAAAATCTGCACTAATGATATAAAGCTGATACTTTGGCTGATACGGGGTCGTCTAGTTACTGCTCTATGAAGCGAGATCCAGACCCGAGTGACCCGGATAAAGTCATGACTCAGTTGACTCAGATAAAAGTCATGATTCAGGTGAACTGGATAAACTCCTTGACCCAGGCAACCCGGATAAATGTGATCCAGATAAAAGGGATGACTAAGGTGACCTGGATAAAAGTCGTGACTCAGGTGACCCGGATAAAAATACGTGATCACACTATTGTGCCGGTGCTGTGTCATCAGTTATAGCTCAGAATATTAAATAAATAAATGCAATCAAATGGGGATGGAACTGATGCACAACACGGTACTTAACTGTAAAATTGTGGTTGAATTTAAATAAAATTCAAATGTTTTTAATTTAGAAAATGACTAGTTGGGGAAAAGGGTGAGAGAAAGAGAAAGGTTGTAATTAAAGAATAGGAATGAGCACTAGCCTGATAGATCCATCGAGACTGGCGTCGTCCTGGTCATTTGGAATGATGAATATCTGGAGAAGTCTGGATTAGCTGAAGACAGTCAACACCTGAATCTTAATCCTTTTGGTCTGCAAGGGGCGTCGATGATGCGTCTTTGCGATGTTGTCCTCCTACACCTTCATTCTACTACTCTGGTGACAAACTTAAAGATGTCTGCGGCGATGAACCGTCAGAATGGTACTCTTTGACTTGTGGAGTCGTTGGTCCTCCAATGGTGGGATCCGTTTCTCTCCGATGATCCTGCACCTCTCTTGATCGCGTGTCGAATACCCCTTGTTGTTCTGTTCCTCCTAGTTTTGTCCAACTCAAGAATGATGACTTAATCGGGAAGTATCAGGCTGTGCTCGAAGGTATGCGGTAAGGAAAGGAGGAAGCTAGTCGAGTTTATTTAACAAATATGCATTTACAACAGGTGTCTGAGAATGTACACTTCTAGTCAAAGTTTTCTTCAATAAGTTTCCAAAAGTTCATGCTTCCTTATATCAAATACACAGTCACTTCATTTCCAATAGACAGATACTTCACACCCCCTCCTCGAAATCAAAATACACGAAAATTTTAATTTTCCGTAGTAGAAAAAGAAAAAATAAAAATATTGAAGAAAGTCCAAAAAAAAAAAAAATTGTTCGTTAAAGGTAAGAGAGTTCTTTGTGTAACATATTGTTTGTTTTGAATTAATCCTTGACCACAAACTGCAAAATGCTGAGTGTGCGTTCCTAAGACAGTTCATATAGTTTACTAGGTAACCTGAAGATATGACGACAGCGTCTCTGGGAAAATGGAAAATAAGAAAAAGAAAAATAAACATTAGTGCTTGCATAATATCATTGTGAGTGACATGTGTTAGTTTCGAATTCCGTTAAGTGCTCAGGGAAGGGAAATGAAAGGTAGGAATAATACTAAATTTAATTATCACTAACACAGATTATCAAAACTTAGATGCGTATAATAAAAAATCATAATCAAATAAATAAATATTTCATAATCCAATGTAGACCTCTATATATATATATGTTCCTCTAATGCAGAAAATAACATCAATATCACACGTGACTAATACGCGAAAAGAAAAAAAAAACGGTGTAATACTATCTAGCTAACCAAAGATAGTAAAGTTAGACTGCACAAGAAGGGTACTGATTTCAGTTTGAGAAAAATGAGCTTTAAGTTATTTAGGCTTAAAGCATCCGTAGACTGGAAAAGAATTCCAAGATATGGTTATAGCCCCATATACAGGCTGTAATCAAACTATATGAAATCAGCACGACAGAACTATTCACCACATATAACCTACAACCCTAACTAACATATAAATTATTCTTATCTTCATCTTCTTTCTTCTTGAATCTTGTCCTCTTCGGGCATCGAATACTGGACATCTAAAGGATGGAGCATGGTTCTTGCAATCTTGTCTTCAATCTTCTTACATCTTCTTAATATATCCATCGAAGTAACTATCCATACGCGTGTCGTTGATTTTCTTAATTCTTCACATACTCACATTTGAAAAAAATAAATAAATAAAAGAAAGTTCTGTAGTGATACGCTGTCCAATCAAACGAAATGGTACAATTCTTGAAGATACCAACATGTTCCAAAATTCGAAGTATTCCAAGTTTCAAAGTGTTCTAAATTTTCGAAGTGTTCTACCGGTAGATTTGGATGCACAAATCAAAACCAAGATAAACTAACTTCTAAGCGTGGCCAGTGCTAAAAGAAAGTTCATCATCCATCTACAAGGTGTTCCTATCCACAATCCAATCTTCAAGAAAAGTAATCCACATACAAGTTACGTACGGACAGACGGACTAACAGATTCTTCATCAATGGGAAAATATATGGGGAGTAATCGCTGATAAATGTCCCAATTCTCTCTATCATAAACACAGAATACGACACGGTTTACGTCATCAAGATGTTCCTCTAAAAATATTCTTGTTGTAGCCAAGGCAATTTTGGCAGCTTCTAACTTCGGAAATTTAAATGCTCCAGTTGAAATATTAGGTAATACAATTGTAGATAGGTCATTCTCCAACATCACTTTAAAACAATTTTTGTACGTCTCTCGTAAAATCTTCTTGTCTGAATTCCGTGGTCCACATGTCATAATTACATAATTAGCTGGTAGACGATAACCATTGGCAATCTTCGCTTCTCCTGGCTTCAATGATGATATGGTCAAACATTCTTCTAAAAATTCAGATCCAGCTGCGTCTTGAATGGCTTTATCTGCACCACCTAAAGGAGTTAAGGTTTCATTCGTCGGATTTACTAAGGCATCTGCTTTTATATCCACTATGTTACCTTTATAAATACTAATCTTCTGATTGATGGCAGTATTACAGTCAAATTTCGGTTTTTCTTCTGTAGAATTCTTCCCTATAGTTGCCCACGTTGGTAGATTTTCGGCAATTACAACATCCTTAATATGAAGAGAAGGGATGAAAACTTCTTCTTCCAAACATTGTTTCCTGGGGTTGAAAATCTCTTCAGTTGGTGGTCCTTGATGGTCTTCGCGTCTCGTCTTCTTTTTCATCGTATGGTCTTCCGTGCAGACGTTGATAGGCATCTCTTCGTCAGAGTCTTCAAGGTGGTCTTCCTCTTCCGGGTTTTCCTTCTCATAAAACTTCTTCAATCTCTGGACTGCTATGCTGTCTATCTTGTAAGATCCTCGGGCGGTCTTATACTTAACAAAATATGAATTTGGATTTTCCACACGTTCAATTATGCCTGGACCAATAAACTTTCCGCTGAATGCTTTGGCGTGACCTTTTTTTTCTTGTGGTGTCTAAAATCCAAACTTTTTCTCCTTCTTTAAAAACAGGTTTCGTATGTCTCTTATCAAAAAATTTTGTCGCCGTTTTATGACGTTTGTAAAGATTTTCTTGCGCTTTGTCTCTAATCTCTTGTAATTGCTGTAAACGAATGGCATTGTCTTCGTATTGACACGGGGTATTTAAAATTGCCTGATGAAGTAACCTAGGTTTGAAACCAAAAAGACATTCAAATGGTGAAATTTGAGACGATAAGTTCTTGGTGACGTTAAGCGAAAAAACTTTGGGCTGTAATAAGTCAATCCATTCTCCTAAATCTTTGTCACATAAAGCTGATTTTAATCGTTGTTCTATGTTCCTAATACTAACTTCACAAACACCATTACTGTAATGCCCATGTACATTTACAAAACGCATGTTAGCACCAATCATGGCACATAATTCTTTAAATAGTCCACTAGTGAATGCACTGCCTTTGTCTAAGACAATTTCATAGAAAATTCCAAACTTTAAAATTACTTTATGATAAAGAAATGAAGCCAAAGTACTTGCTGTAACATCAGGAAGGGAATCTGCAATTATGTATCTAGTACAACAGTCTACTACAACTATCATATATTTGTGATTTAACATATTATTGGGGGAATAATTCCCAGCTACATCTATGTGTATGCGATAGAAGGGGGGAACGGAGGGATAAGTAAGCAATGTACTATACGGAGAACCAATTTTCGATTTCGATACTTGACAAATCGTACATTCTTTACACTTCTGATATATATATTTCTTCATGTTGGGAAAATACACTGTTTTTACTAACATATCATAGGTTTTAGAATAACCAGAATGAGATGATCCCAATGCTGACGTATGACAAGTATTAAAAACTTTATAACGCAAAGAAGTGGGAACTGCAACTAAAAATTTTATACCTTGAGAAGTTTTCTGCTTTCTATACAAAATTCCATCTTTAATAGTAAAATATAATGCTTGGCGTTCTATTTTAGAATTTCTATTTTCTTTCTGTTCCAACCAAGAAAAAATATCTTTAAAAAACGGATCTTTACGCTGTTCTGTTGCCAGATTTGGCTCATTTAAAATTGAAAATGAATTTGTGGTCTGAGTAAACAAAATTTTCGGATCTTCTTGATTCTTTTTCTCGTCTTCCAAATCTCTAGGGGGGTTAGAAAAACGTGAAATGGCGTCTGCCTCTACGTTACTGGAGCCACTGATATGTGAAATAGTGAAATTATACGATTCGATTTCACTCAACCATCTAGAAATCTTACTTACATTCTTTGTTTGCTTCAAATAGATTAAACTATGACAATCTGTCTTCAAATAAAAATGACGTCCCAAAAGAAAATATCTGAATGAACGTAATGAGTACAATAATGCTAGTAATTCAAGCTGATATGGGTGTAATTTTCTCTCGCTAGGAGACGTTGCACGACTACAATAACTAATAGGAACTAGATTTGTGTCTTCAGGTGAATTTTGAGGTTGTTTGATTAGTCCAGAAAGAGCGAGTTTGCTGGCATCAAAATAGAGATACAGAGGATAATCAGGCTTGTACCTCATGAGACAAGGTGCTGAAATGATGGCTTGTTTGATATTATTGAATGCTGTCTCCTGTGCGTCCTTCCAACGAAAAGGAGCGTCTTTTTTCAACAAAGAAAGTAACGCTTCTGCTAATTGACTAAAATTAGGTAAATACGAACGAACGAAAGAAGCCAATCCTAAAAAACTTTTAACTTGTTTCTTTGTTTTGGGACGTTGATAGTTGGAAATTGAGTTAATTATCCGTTTCGAAATAGACAAACCATCTTTACTAACAGTGTGACCTAAAACATCTAATGAAAAATATCCCAATTTTGTTTTTTCTGGGGAAAGCTTTAAACCAATTTCTTTTATTCTTTGAAGCAACATACGAGTTAACTGCAAAATTTCATCAAAACTATCACTGGACCAAAAATAATCGTCAACATAGGCAAATATTTTATCTTGTGGAAGACCTTCTAAGGTGAGTTTCACTAATCTGTTCATACCACTAGTAGATGTCTTTACACCCTGAGGCAAAAAATTAAAATGGTACGATCTCACGCCCGGAATCGAAAAAGCTGTAATAGGTTTTGATTCTTCAGTGAGGGGAATATTAAAGAACGCTCCAAAAACGTCGCTAGAACATAGATATTTGCGTCCTGCCAAATTAGTCAAAATATCCTGGATAGGAGGGACCGGAAAAGTGTCAGGAACCATTTTTTTGTTCAAAAATCTCCCATCCTGTATAAATCTATACTGTCCATTCTTCTTTTTAACAAGCATTACCGGAGAATTATACGGACTAATACTAGGTTCAATGATCTTACTTTTCAATAAAATATCTACTTGTTTTTTGATCTCATCCCGTAGATGAAATGGTATCGAAAATTGGGGTCGATTTACTGGGATATTGTCTACTAATTCAATTTTATGCTTATATCCTTTAGCACAACCATAGTCAAATTCATTCCAAGAAAAACTAGAATAAAATTCCTCTACTAAATCATATAATTGCTGCTGTTGATGTGGCAACAATTCAGGGTTAACATTTACTCTATATTTATCATAACCTTCAGGAAAAGGTTTCGTATCTACTGCATTAACTTGATGAACCTTATTATTAGTGCTATTTTGTTTCTTGAAGTTGGTATCACTGATAACATGTTCGGCAGAACCCAACACAACATCTTTTTTCAAGTAGAGTTTACTTTTGGTAGGATTAATCACAGATATTACCGGATGAATTTCGTCTACAACTGATTTACGCACAAAAATTTCTGCCTGCGTATCTATTAACTCATTGGGAACTAATAAATTGCGATTTCCTGCAAGATCATTTACTTTTTTCAATGTAACTTGAACACTTGAATTTGGAGGCAAAACAACAGAGCGAGCCACTAAAAATTGAGGTTTATATAATTTTGCTATATGGTTAGAAATTTCTTCAAAAGAAACGTATGGCGGCAATTCAATTCTTGGAGGAATACCAAATTTAACAAAACTAAAAGAATTCTTATTGTGATCAACCATTGCAAGATGACTTTTCAAAAAATCTTGGCCAATTATGCTATTATACGGAAAATTATTATACACTCGAAAGGGATGCGTAAAATACTGTCCTCCTAATTTAAATTTCACTAAAGCGATTTGATCACTTCCTTGAGAATTTCCAGTGATACCACGAATAAAAGTCGTTCCTTTAAGTATTTTATGCTTCTTACTTAAACTATTACCAGAAATTAAGCTAACAGTGCTGCCTGAATCCAATAGAAATAAATGCGGCTTATTATCAATATATGCTTTAACATGAGGCAAATCAGCTTCATATTGAATAGGAACATAATATCGCTTACTATTTCTAACATTATTACACATATTATTGTCTACTTTATTTCTATTATTCGATTTAACATTCTCATTTACATTGCCTGCATTGACGGAAGCAAAACGCTGTGAGTGATAGAAGGATGCGTTGGATGGATTTCTTTGCTCCAAACGCGAATGCTCATAAGATTGTATACACACAGATTTTCCTTTGTGTGCGTGAGAAACTTTTGCGGCCGCTGTTCGTTGCACGAGATCTTGTAACTGGACTTTGATACCGTCTAACTGAGCTATCAATGTATTTTTTTCAGGCTGACTTACAATTTCATTTTCGTTCTGAATATTAGCATCTAAAGTATTTTCTTTTTGCTGTATAGCATTCTTACTAACAGGATGTATATTGTATTCGTTTGTTATTGCCAAGGACTTCAATTGCTGACTACGCATGCTGACAAGAAAATTAACTCTTTCCTCTAGACCTAAGGACTTTGCTAACTCAATAACAGTCTTATACGATTTTCTTACAACTACAGAATAAAATGAAGGCAATAACCCATCGATTATCAAGTTAATTTGTTCGGTCACTGGCATCTTCGGATCGTACTTAAGTATTAATTTCCATTTATGAAAAATGTAATCTAGGACAGATTCAGAATCTAACTGCTCCCTATTTCTCATTTCTTGCTCTAAAACTTGCGAAACTATATTATCTTCATAAGCCTCTATTAATTTCTTCTTAATTTGAACATACATGAGATTATCATATTCTGCGGTTGATTGTAAAGCTAGCAGATAAGCACGAGCCCCATTTTCTAAACAATACGGCAATAAATGACGTTTCTGTACATCACGTAGGTTATGAAGGACAGAAAAATCCTCAAAATGACTAAAAAACGACTGAACTGACTCGTTCAATTTGCCGGAAAATTTGGGGGGTTCTACTAAACGATCTATAGCAGAAGACATAACACTAGTATTCTCCATTATATCTATTTTCAAAATTACACTTATAATAAATATCTTACACTACTATGTATATATATCCAACACCAAAATGTAAATAACACTTCTTTCTTATGTACTAACACAAAAAAAATATAATAACTTGGCAAAATTTTCTCTTCTCACCCACTTATCATTCGATTAAAATACAACAAAACAAAAAAATTACTCTAACAGAGCAAATGAATAAAGTAGCGAGGGTGGGCGGGTGGGTTAAAAGTAACTCTACTTAATTTTTCTCGACAAACAAAATTACACAGTACAAATTACTCAAAATTTGGGATCTTAAAGCATCTACCGAATATTTAGAATCGTAATTTATCAAAATTTTAGGATCGTAACAAAGGCGTAAGCCTCACAACATCTCCACCATGTGCCGGTGCTGTGTCATCAGTTATAGCTCAGAATATTAAATAAATAAATGCAATCAAATGGGGATGGAACTGATGTACAACACGGTACTTAACTGTAAAATTGTGGTTGAATTTAAATAAAATTCAAATGTTTTTAATTTAGAAAATGACTAGTTGGGGAAAAGGGTGAGAGAAAGAGAAAGGTTGTAATTAAAGAATAGGAATGAGCACTAGCCTGATAGATCCATCGAGACTGGCGTCGTCCTGGTCATTTGGAATGATGAATATCTGGAGAAGTCTGGATTAGCTGAAGACAGTCAACACCTGAATCTTAATCCTTTTGGTCTGCAAGGGGCGTCGATGATGCGTCTTTGCGATGTTGTCCTCCTACACCTTCATTCTACTACTCTGGTGACAAACTTAAAGATGTCTGCGGCGATGAACCGTCAGAATGGTACTCTTTGACTTGTGGAGTCGTTGGTCCTCCAATGGTGGGATCCGTTTCTCTCCGATGATCCTGCACCTCTCTTGATCGCGTGTCGAATACCCCTTGTTGTTCTGTTCCTCCTAGTTTTGTCCAACTCAAGAATGATGACTTAATCGGGAAGTATCAGGCTGTGCTCGAAGGTATGCGGAAAGGAAAGGAGGAAGATAGTCGAGTTTATTTAACAAATATGCATTTACAACAGGTGTCTGAGAATGTACACTTCTAGTCAAAGTTTTCTTCAATAAGTTTCCAAAAGTTCATGCTTCCTTATATCAAATACACAGTCACTTCATTTCCAATAGACAGATACTTCACACTATGACTCGATAAAAGTTCTGATCCATTTTACCCGGATAAATTATGTGACCCAGAGTAATCCGGTTTAAAATTCTAACTCAGGTTACCCGTATAAAAGTCGTAACCCAGTTGACTCGGATAAATGGTGTGACCCAGGTGACCCGGATAAAAAGTGTGACCCAAGTAACCCAGATAAAATTCATGTTTGAGCCTGACTAGGATAAAAGCCGTAAATCAGGTGACCTCGGTAAAAGGCGTGACTCAGGTGAGATGGTGATGCTCCCATAGCTGTTGGGCAAGGGCGCTGATCCTAGGGGGCCCGCCCTGCCCAAAGCTCATGTGGGCCCCCTATTGTATTTATAAATATACAATATATTTGGCATAATTTGAATGCAATTTGTCTTAAAAATCCTCCTATATATACCTTTTGCATCTGAATGGGACCCCCCAAATTTACAGAGAAATCGGCGCCCTTGCTGTTGGGTACCTATAATGTCATATCAGCTAATGAAGATGTTTCACAAAAAAATTATGAAGAGAACATTTTAAACTAATTAAATATTCGCGCCACTATTGCAGAGGAACACAAAGTTTTACCTGAGAGAATAGGGGGAAATACGCAACAGGAGAATAAGTAAAAGTAATAAAAATATATTTTTCATAACTAATGATGATTGTAGAGACGTTTGACGAAAGTAAGTAGAAAATTAGGCTCTCTAGCTGGAATAGTATCACGAATGAGAAAAATAAAAGGTAGAAGAATTGCGTAGGATTTTTGAAAGAAATATTAAAAGAGCCAAGATATCCCTTAACAGAAGTCAAGAAGCAGGGAGTCAGAAAAATCTACAGAGAAGTCGAGAGGAAGAATTAGTCAGGGA
The DNA here is from genome assembly GCF_964235325.1 of Thermobia domestica. Taxonomy (NCBI): domain Eukaryota; kingdom Metazoa; phylum Arthropoda; class Insecta; order Zygentoma; family Lepismatidae; genus Thermobia; species Thermobia domestica. The sequence goes on along the minus strand of NC_137457.1, from coordinate 1,440,769 downwards.
GACATAAGAGGGATGAGATATAAGCGAAAGTCATTCCGTTTAGCGTTTTTTTAATATTGTTCTGTTCTTTTTCGTAACTCCTTCATTCTTTTAAGTCTCATACCACCAGACAACTTCCAAGAAAACGTCTTAAAAATGAGAGAAAAGATTCCGCCAGTTAATTCCAAACCAACATCCCTCCCCCCTCTCTCTCCAACCCATCATGTTTTCTCCACCGATCCACCAATCCGTGATCTCTTTCTTCATTTCTCTAATCCCAAAGCCTTTTCATAGCGGATGACGTAATTAGGATTGGTTGGGTACTATGACAACCGGAGTTTTAATTTCCTAAGCTCCTTCCTTATTCTTTCCTCTTCTTTATCATCATTTCTCCTTTCGTCATAATCCTTGGTAAAAGTTATTCTTATAATCTAACTGGGGCAGGAGACCCTTGTTTCTGTCTCTCTTTTTTTTTTTCGTTTCTAGAAGAAATAGTGATGCGGATTTTTATGGATGGCCGACAGAGGACTCTGCTGGGCGGAAATAAGAGTAATTCGCTCGATTAAGAATAATAACGATTAAAGAAGCCACAAGAAAAGGGGGAGAGAAATAAAGTGCTTAAGATAAAAAAAAAGCAGTTAGATATTTCTTTCGTAGAGCTTCAAATTATTCGTTCTCTTCTCAAAGCTTAGTTAGGTGCCGATTACTCGAGACCAGTCAAAAGTTTGGCATTTTTAAATCATTTTTTAAAACAGAAATTTCATCAACTATTTTATTCATTGATTTTAGTATATCCAATGTTCGAAGTGGGAAAAAAAAGCAGAGACGGTATGTTTTATTACGATATTAAACCGACGTACCGTCTATGTAAATGTTGCAATACAGTGAGGGTATGTTGCCTAAAATATTGCATTTTTATTTACATAATGACTGAAAACCATTGGAGAGCTTCTCTTTAGTTCGGGGGGGGGGGCATAGAAAAACTTACATCCCTCGCCAATAGCCTTCTGAAAAAAATATTCCCTTAGTTGTATTATAGAGAATTATACACGGAAATGCTCAGAAATCGAGTTTTTATATTAATAATTTCCTGCGCGGAAAGTTCCCGGACCCCTCACTTGACTGAGGGGTATTCCAAACTTCGGAAGAACCGGCCCCACTGCACACAACCCCAAAATCCGCTCATGCTCAAAAGAAGACATTTATATAAATTAAGATAAGAAGATCGCACACGTACATACGAAAGAAACCATTCAATATGGCACATCAAAATATAAACTAGATGAACTTCTTTGAAGACACCTCATTGTAAAAACAAAAGGTAGGAAAAGATAAGAAAAATGTCGGTTTTGTCAACTTAGAAATTATTTCTAAATAAGAGATAAGGTTCTTTTACTTGCAAAGCTATTTGTCAATTACTGTGTACAAAAATAAATTTATTAAAGATATTTAGCATCTACTCTCCCATGACGGTATGCCTTCATCACTGAAAAACCAGAGGCGGTATTGCATACCACTGCATATTGTCTCACTTCGACCATTGAGTATATCATAGAGAATAATGAGAAGCATTTATCAACGTCTAAACATACGCAAACCATTATACAATATTCTCTAATAATAACCATTTGAGAATGCTACGAGAGCATTAAAAGAATGAACTTTAAAAAAATTGATTTTTCTTATTAACTTCTACAGGCTTTATACCAATTGTTCTATGTACTTTATTATTATACTCATTAAACAATTCTTGTAATATATCTATCCATTTATAATTTCCTTCAGTATTAAATTTTTTCCACATGTTTTGTTTAAGAGTTCTTTTAAAACTAGGGATGGGAAAAACCGGTTTTTATAAAAACATCGAGGACAACGAAACACTATTCTGGTCAGAAATAGAACAAATTTAGGAAAAAACCGGAAGCGGTTTTGAAGAAAATCGAAAACCGGTTCCGAAGAGAATCCGAACCGATTTAGGAGAAAACCGAAACCGGTTTCGGTCAGCCGAAAAGGTTTTTGGAGAAAACAGAAAAACCGGTTTTTGTGTCCACCACTAGTTAAAACGTTCTACGATATGTTGTTTTACTAAGATACATTCTTAAAATGGAGGGATCAAAATTGAAAAATTCACTAAATATAATCTCTAAGACTTACGGTTCCCCAGATACGGCTCGAAATCGGATTTTTTTTCAATATCTCGCAAACGGTAAGAGTAGCCCGAAAAATTCTCAAAAAAACTTTAGATATTTTTTGAAGTTGTATTGAATGGACGGCTCAAAATTGAAAAATTCTCAAATAACAGACATACATACACATAGACACAGAGAATTCAGTAACGAAATTCTTAAGGTCGTCGAAAATGGTTTCAGTAGTATGTCATGCATTTCGCGAACGTCTCGTGATTGGGGAAGGGCTCTGGTAAGTTCTAGACGAAATGAAGAGAAAACTCAGGATATAAATTTTGTACATACATTTAGAAACCTAGACGAAGAAAGTTTTTTCCCTTCTATTATAATTATAAGGATTTTATTAACCCAAGCCAGAAATTGTGATTACTGTTACATGTTTCATTGTTTCTTTCGAATCCTGATATCGTTCGAAACTCATGTAGATTAAGAACATAGATCATAATCTAATGACTAGCATAGACTCTGAGAGAAGCATAAAATTGATTTTCAATGCCTTAAGAACTGTTACTAAATTCGCATCTTTACATTTTACAACGTAACATTACACGAAGTGATAGCTTTCGTAATAGATCGGGGAGAGTTGTATCGTGAGCGAGCACAATGAAAGGTAGCATAAAATTGATTTTCAATGCCTTAAGAACTGTTACTAAATTCGCATCTTTACATTTTACAACGTAACATTACACGAAGTGATAGCTTTCGTAATAGATCGGGGAGAGTTGTATCGTGAGCGAGCACAATGAAAGGTAGCATAAAATTGATTTTCAATGCCTTAAGAACTGTTACTAAATTCGCATCTTTACATTTTACAACGTAACATTACACGAAGTGATAGCTTTCGTAATAGATCGGGGAGAGTTGTATCGTGAGCGAGCACAATGAAAGGTAGCATAAAATTGATTTTCAATGCCTTAAGAACTGTTACTAAATTCGCATCTTTACATTTTACAACGTAACATTACACGAAGTGATAGCTTTCGTAATAGATCGGGGAGAGTTGTATCGTGAGCGAGCACAATGAAAGGTAGCATAAAATTGATTTTCAATGCCTTAAGAACTGTTACTAAATTCGCATCTTTACATTTTACAACGTAACATTACACGAAGTGATAGCTTTCGTAATAGATCGGGGAGAGTTGTATCGTGAGCGAGCACAATGAAAGGTAGCATAAAATTGATTTTCAATGCCTTAAGAACTGTTACTAAATTCGCATCTTTACATTTTACAACGTAACATTACACGAAGTGATAGCTTTCGTAATAGATCGGGGAGAGTTGTATCGTGAGCGAGCACAATGAAAGGTAGCATAAAATTGATTTTCAATGCCTTAAGAACTGTTACTAAATTCGCATCTTTACATTTTACAACGTAACATTACACGAAGTGATAGCTTTCGTAATAGATCGGGGAGAGTTGTATCGTGAGCGAGCACAGGCAGACCAGGAGTAATCGGTTAGGGCGCTAATCGCTTCCAACTGTCACTTAGAATATATGAAGTTTTGTAATGTACCATTACAGTTGAAAGTAATGGCAACTTTTTTTTACGCACCCTGTACCTAGTAATTTTTTTTTTATTCAATTTCGGTTTAGTTACACAATTTATTTACTCTCTTTACTTCGAATTAAATATAATGAATCGAAAGGTTTCATTAGTAACCATATTCCCACTGAATAATATATTTTATTTATATTTTGATTAATTGTAAATCCCATTTTTGCATATACAAGTCGAATAGTTACAAGGTTTATCAGGCTGACGTCATACCGAAACATAGTTCCGTCATTGGATATAAATTTTCTTTATTTCAGACCAATGTAGAATTTAGTCAGGTACCTAATCTTTCCCTCACCCCCTCTCACTAGTCCATAGTCACTTTCAGATCCGGTTATATCTGGATTTGCCAAATTTCTATTTGTTTTGTAATTTCCGCGGCTAAAGTTTTCGTTCTGATTGGAGGAATTCTCCTACCTCTGGCTTTTTCGGCGCAATGTTATCATAATAATAAAAGACGATTCTACGAGCACAGCCGTGAACAGCATCTACTCTATATTTGCTGGTAAGGACTTAAATTTTTAGTGAAAATCCATTAAAAATCAGATTAAATGCCGTAGTAAACGCCATAAAATTATATAGGAGCCTGTAAACCTATACTTTAGCTGAAAGAACTGCAAAACCAAGGAGAAATAACAAATTCCGGATTTCTGTTTACTAGGAAGCCATGTTTGCTGCCCAGCTAGAATAGACAGAGTGAAATAGTGACTTTACTTTCTTTTTTATTTCAAATTCAATTAGGGATTAGGGAAATTACGACCTGTTTAGTGCATGTTGTTCGTGTATTAGGTAGATGTGATTTTTTTATTTTACAATAATTGCATGTACGTAGTAGGTTTGATAGTTGTAATGTAAATAATCATAATGGCAGCTTAAGCTAGCGTAAAAGGGCTCCTATCCCCTTTTCGAAATTGAACCATTTCTAGCGGGGGATGCGTTAGTTATTGTTTGTTTTAGGGCCTTTTCCCCTTTCAGGGGAAGGGTCCCTCCATAAATCTCGTTAAGGTGCCCCCAGGGCATCAATCTCTAGTAATAATTTTGTAAACAATTGGTCAGGTCAGTTGGACCTAGGGTTACCCTCCTCATTTTGCCCCTAAAGTTTAATAGAGCCAACTCTATATACCAAAAAAGGAGTACTTTTATTTAATATGCATGTAACTCAATGGTGTTTGTTTAGTTAATAGTATTTATGTGTAGTATTTATAGTGGTGTGTGTAGTTAGTAGTTCTGAGTGAGTGCGTGATTTTACCGTATGGACAGTGTATAAATATGCAGTAGTTTAATACCATTTGTCTAACTCGAAGTATACTAAACCAGAGTAAATATTAGATTTCTGATTCATAAGTACAAGTATATATTTCAGTACACGGTAAATTATGCCTCCACTACAGCGCCATTGCGTCCGGTTTCGCTAATCAATTGTTTGTTGACGTTACGACATCGCATGACTTAGTGATCTAGATTGTTTGATTTTGGCCATTTATTTCTAAATTATATCCCGTGGACATGGTTTTCGGTTTAGATGAGTATACCTTCATATACGATAGCATGAGATCTTACTGTACTGAAAATTTCAGCTTGCTAGGTCCAGTAGTAATTGAAATATCCACTGAAATAAAGAATACCTATTTTCTTAATAGAAGTAAAGCCCATATGCTGTTACTGTTTGTTTCAAAATGTAGTATTAAATTCTCTTTTCCCGTGGCTGTAGAAAAATTCCATTGTTGCTTTAGTTTTATCAGCAAATAAGAAATAAAATCATCGTTGACAATTTAACTTTCAGTGAATACGCACGTATGATTTTTTTTAACTGCGAAGTAAATACAATTTGGGTGCTTCGAAACAAAGAGTCCGTGGTTCGATGAATGTTATCGTGTAGTAGTTTGAGCGTGATAGATTGTGATAATTATATATATATTTACTACTGTGTAATGTAAATATGTGTATGGCCTGCGAGTAAAATGTATGAAATAGGGTGTCTATAAAATATTACTTCGCGCGAAAATTAGTAGATTATGAATGAATGTAATGATATATTAATAATATGATATAAAATAATATGAATGAGATGATATGACACCTATATTTAAATGGATAGGCCTAGTGTATGTTATATAGTGAAAATATGAATACGTTTACTAAAAAGAAATCTCTCGCGTTTTGACTTCTACACCAGTACATTCATCCAACCGAGTTTGCTACTTGGATAGTAAATTGTAGTTGTAAATTGTGTGTTACTTCGCATTTAAGTACCTCATACTAACGGCCCCGGATCTTAAGCCTTTCAATAGATAGGGTAGCATCATATGGGAATTACTTCTAAAGGTTGACAAAAATGATAACTAAGAAAAGCTAACTGCTATATTCTGTGATCTTCGAAAAGTACAGGTTCGGTCATTTGTACCTTTAACATTCATTGCCTCTCCGAGATTTTTTTTCTTTCTTCGTTGCTTACCTTATTTATTTATTATGCAGTGCTCATATAACTCAGTTCGGACTATCCGATTAAATCAACCACTACTAAATTAATATTTATGTCATTTCCGTACCCGGGCATCGACCCCATCCCACCTTGAATATTTTCGTTTTCTTGTCTTAGTTTCCAAACTAGATAGTGATGGAAATTAATCGATGCCTCAGAATTTAGCGCATTCTGCGAAGGGGAGCTATCGGTGAAGTTTGGCAATAGAAATCACCGATCCAAAATCCAGTTTATTTAATTTTTTTTATTTTGGCAAATTCTAATTAGGGAGATCGTATCTATTACTCTAATTTCATTACTATTCTGGAATCTTCTAGTTTCTTAGAGGTCGGATGATTTTTTTCTTTTGAAATTCTAAATTAACGCCGTCTCTAACCTTCCGGAGGATTCTGGGATCTGCAAGGGTGTTGACCGGATACGGTGAGTGGTGGGATTTCCCTAAAGCCTTGGTCTTTCCGAAAATCCCATCGGGGACACAGACTTGTTTCATTTTTGCAGAGATTTTTTATCGGCTATTTATTTGGTAAGCCGAACACTTTTTTGGCATAAAAGAGAATATTTGGTTATAGTATGTTGTATACGTAAATTCGACCACTTATCTTTCGTAGTTGTAGTGTTCTGCCTTCTCTCTCTTTACCTATTCTTCTTCTACTTCTTCTCTAGAGTTATTTTTTTATTTTTCAACCTTCCCCCCCCCCGGTTTCTGAAAATCATAAAAACATACAATATTCATATCACTTATTTCGATCGTATGTACTAACTGAGACATCGAGGGATGCAATTCGTGGAGGTATTGCAGCACAACTCAGGACCATTTTTCGCGATATTCAATCCACCACGGGAGAAACTGACGAGAAGTTACACTATGCTTTCAGATTACTAGAAACTTACTTGTTATTCATTGATCGTACTACTTATATCCATTGATTACTGATTTCTGTTTTTTTCTTTCTATTGATTGGTCATATAGTGTGTATGTATTAGTAGTTTGGGCCCACTAGTTTCGAATAACCTTAATTTTTTCTTCCTCTGTATATACATCTATATATATATATGCACTTACATAGTTTGAAAAGTTACGTGCCTGCTCTATTTGTTGTATTTCCACATCTTATGTCAACTTATTAAATAACACCAACTATTTCTTTATACGCGGATCTTTAGTAAATTGAGAATGATTATTGATTATCGGGTTTACATATAAAGTACAATGTTGAAACCTTATGAGGGAAAAAAGTGAATTTTTATAGTCAGGGTTTTTGTTTATTTTGAGCCAAGCAAGCGTGAATACTGGTTGAATATAAACGGTTATGTAGAATTTAAATGTCGACGAAATACTATGATGGATATTAAAATGAAATTTATTATATTGAGTAATATGAATATATATATATATATATGAGTATGTATGTGAAGGGCTCGGTATTTACCCTGGTTGTTTTAGGTTGCCATAGACTTTTGACACCCGATTTTAACCAACTATTTGTGATATACAGTATTACCGCGTAAATTGTAATAAATGACATTTTGTTGAGTTGTTATTGATGTTTGTGACTATTAAAGTTGAATATCATGTTAAATACTGCATGTAAATAAAACAAGTAGCTGGTCGTAAGAAAAGTAAAAATAACCCTAATCCTTATCCAAATTTATTTTACGAGATCATAGTGAAATTAGTAAGCTACGAAACAGTGCGCCCCACCAACGAATCTTCTATCAGTAAACTATGAAACAAATCCTTCCCCTACGATCGGAAACCTAACTATTCAGTGACTAGAAACCGTTGACTCCACGATCTATACTAGAAGAAAAAAAAATTAGTGATCTTAAATTCAATGAACTGAAATTTGGTCAATAATTTAGTAGTGTGAATACAGGAATATGGAAATATGTTCCCAATGTTTGGGACTGGACTCGATATTTGATATCTTGATAAACTTTGAAATTTTATATCAAGTGCGTCAAGTGACGAAATGAGAAATTTATATATATATATAATATGAAGCAACTATTTGTCTATAGTTAAAACAAAAACGATTAAATGCTCTCATGGACACAAATCATAGTGAATAAAGAGAGTTGAAAAAGGAGTTATTATCGACGTGAGAACAAAGACTCATAAAATTGTCGAAATGTCTCCTCTTGGGACAGAGACTCAATAAAATGCTACTAAAGTGTTCTTTTTTTTTTTAAAGAATGATTAACTAATTATATTTTTTTCTTTCTTTTTCCCGCAATGATATGTATTCATTGCACAGAATCTTAAATATATTGACCTTTGAATTTTCTTTTTTTGTCCCTTTATTTATTTCTTTGTCTTTCGTCTTTTGTCGAATTTTTTTATGTAATCCAACTTTTAATATCTCTAGAAAGAGAAATGTGTTATTTGATCTTGTTGAAAGTAGCGGATTTCTGTGCATGCTTATGAAACATTCTTTTCATGTATTAAATTTTTTCCTGTTATGTCAAACTAAGTTTTCTTTTATTGAAATGTAATAAATGTCTATAGAAATGTAGTTAGGTTAGTTTAATTCAACTAAATACAACCTGAAGTATACATTGTCCTGTATGAATGTGTGTGTGAGTGAAATGTAGGTTTAGTATTAAGTGCACCAATTATTCTGACATGTATGTGTGACTTATTATAATTAATGGTAGTTGGCAATTAAAGTCATTGAATGTCAATACTAACTTAATTTAAGTTGGCTCTATAAAGTAAGCAAAAAGGACGGAAATAGCCTGAACGAATAATCATCATGGGAGAACTGTGAAAGTCAAAATCTTCGACAAATATGTGATACTCTGATTTTTTTTCTTTCTCTGTGGTCAATTCTAGCATGCCATCAACTTCGTCGTTTATTTTTCAAATATTGGATATTAGTGTAGAACTTCTGGAAATATTGAATAAACGGTTAAATTAAACTTTCTCATCTATCTCAGAGCTAGATTGGGATAATTCGGTAGTCGGGGTTAAATGGATCTAGGTCTGGGATGTATGGGTTAACATGTGTCTACCTTTGATCACCTTAATACCAAACATTCACCCAATAGCTATCGGAAATAATCCCCATTCGATAATTATTCACTTTTCCTTTACCATATTTCTCAAAATATCCAGAACAGTTTCCTCTTTATCACCTTCTTACTTTACCTCTTTCCTCTTCTATCTTCCTTTTCCTTTCTTCATCTTCTTCTTCTTCTATTTTTAATAAAACTGAAAAGGGGGTCGTGACTGGGAATTCTATATGTAATAAACACGTTCATGTATGTATTTATTTTTATTTTCTTTAGAAGTCCGATAAAAAGTTTTCTCATTTCGATCGAACCTAGTATGTTCGAAATTAAGAAATGGATATTATATTCCAATATAATTAGACATAAGTTGATAGCTTCATGAATATCCCCACCAGGGGTGAAGGGTTCCCACTCACGACTTATTCCATGCATCTCATTTGTTACAGAGCTTTCTTTCTTTTCTTCTTTCTTGCCCTTTATCAGTTTTAGATTGGAAAACGTAACAGGATTCGTTGTTATGGAAACGGTGGTTTCTATGGCAACGGCCCCTTTTTTTCAGTTTTAGAGTGGCGACACGTGACAAGACTGTTGCCATGGTAACGCATGTTTGCTGTGGTAACAGATCTGAAAATGCTTATTGAATAATACAAGTTATCATGCCAATCAGTTTTTGATTGGTGAATCGGGACAAGAATGGTTGTCATGGCAACGTTTGTTCCCATAGCAACGGATCTCAGTTTAAATGGCGACCGGTAGATCTGAATTTTTTTAAGAATGTCAAAGAGTGAGGTTGAAGGCATGTTGAATTGATTACAACATTGAAATTAATAAGAGAAATTTTATAGTCAAGTGAAACAAGTAGAGTCGTTGGCTACTTTGTCATTTTTGCTTCCTTTTCTAAGGGGGAAAAAGAGAAGGAGTGTCAAAATTTTTTCTAAATTGAAACTAAACGCTAGAAGGGTTTCAAGGAAGGAAAGAGAATGGGAGTCCTTTAATTCATGAATAATACTTGTCTTGATAGCGAATAAGTATTTTATAGTATATGTGTATTTTTTATATATATATCTTGTCTTTTGTAAAGTGTGTAGTGTGTCAAAGCTATGGCAACAAATAAAAAAGTTGTTTTGTCACAGGACGAATGTGAAGTCACGTGCACTCAATGCACGTTAGATGAAAAAGAGAAAAGATCTCGCGCCCCGCGGAGATTAATAAAATGCACCGGTTGTGGACTAAAATGGATCCACTTTGCTTGCACCAATTTGGATGATACTGCTGAAAATGCAGAAAAAGTTCAAACCGGCGAAATAATAAAATACTGTGAGGATTGTGAAAAGGACCGAGGCCAAATATCTCCAGCGGAGATATCTGACCTCGACGATGAGGAAAAGAATGGAAATCACAGTGATTCTCGGGATCAGACGGCAAACCCGAAGGACGGAATGTCATCTGGAGGGTCTGATACGTCTGCATTAATTCGCCAGATGATGGAAATGATGAATGAAAAATTTTCTAACATGGAAGTTAAAATAGAACAGAACGGTGCAGATCTGAGACGTGAGAATGCAGAAATGAGGCGTGAGAATGCAGAAATGAGACGTGAAATAAATGAAAAGTTTGATACCTCGAAACGAGAGACCGGCGCTCGATTCGAGGTACTAAACAATAAATTTGACCAGATCTGTTTAGACTTTGCTTCTTCGATTAGCAAATTGAAGGATCAAACGTCTACTGAACTAGAGCAGGTTAGATACCAGGCCCAACATTCTACCGAGCAGCTCAGAGACGAAACAAATGAAAAATTAAATGAAATAGATGTAAGGTTTGAGAGCACAAGCAAAAGATTCTGTAACATCGAACAAAAGGTTGAACAGCAGCAGGCTGAAATAAGTAAATTAAATGTTGCAATATCCAACCTATCAATAGAAACTAAACTAGAGTCGGTTGATCAAAGAATTAATCAAATTCAAACCGAAGTAGACAGTCTTAAGGGGAATATTACTAAATTGGAAATCGTCAAGTCTGATATCTCCTATCCTTTTCCTGATGGCGATTCTCCAGGGAAAATTTTCCCAGAAACAAGTAACGTCCAACCGGGAAAGAGTCAAGTGTTGCCTGATGCACGGGACACAGCAATGTATTGTTCCCCGCATCAGCCAACCTCGAAATCATGGTTGAGTAATTTCGATGTACCGATGCAGTCGAGTGTTGTGACTACAACAGTCACTAGCGTAAATGCTCACTCTACCTTTGGAATGGTACAATCTTACAGCGTGCTGCCAGGAGGGGAAAGGAGATGTGCCGGACCGTCGGTTACTGCCGTGGTGGGTCCTAAGTTCGAACCTCACATGGTCAACACTAATTATAAAACCTCTCTTGGTCATATGGGAGCGTTCAGTTCGGTGACCACTCCGTCGGTGGCAAATCCGGTGACAACCCCAACCGCTCAGGATAACGCGTTGATTCCAATAGATTCTTTTCCTGCCCCGTATAGTATGAGCTCTAAAGTTTCCCTCCGGGATATTGAACGTTTTCCCACTTTCGATGGGAACATTGCTAACGGGTTACCTCGAGTTTTCCTGCGGAGACTGCAGTAATATCTAGATATGTACAAACTTACTGATGGGGAACGCCTACAAATAGTTGAAAAATGTTTGATCGCCGCTTCGGGCGCATGGTTTGCCTCTGTTAAATACCAAATCCGGACGTTCAGTGATTTTTTGATTCTTTTCAAAGAAGAGTATTGTAATGAGCACATCGAGCGGCTCCAAAAGAGAAATTTACAATCACTCCGGTATGATCGTTCCAAGTATGGGTCCCTCTTGGACTATGCTTGGAAAATCATTGAACTATATTATCAGATAGCTGAACATCCCTCTCAGGCCGAACTGGTAGATATTATAGTTAACGCTCTTCCACCCGATGAGTCCCGGGCCATAGCGTCCCACTTGTGCCAAACGGTGCGAGAAGTCACCTCACGTTTAGCTGCCTTGTGCGGCAAGGAAGTTGGTGGTCCACCAAAACGATACTTCGCCCGACAGGCAAAGATTCTAAAACCGACGAAGACGAAGGTAACGGCAAGTTGCCAGACAGATTTCCTGAGTTATACCCAAGCTGGATCTCGTTATCCTAGTGGGTATGGCTCAGAAAACAACAATAATGGCCGGCGACTATTCAGGAATCGGCCCATTTCAACAATCGCCGGAGTTATCGTCCCTATGACCGTACCAACATGGAATCGAACCCGGATAGGGGCGATAACACCAGGAGGAATTTTAACAGGACGTACGGAAGAAGGGAGAACGGTAATAGTCAGGGCAATAATAATAACAATAATAGTAACAATAATGTAAATCGACCCCAGAATTCAGTCCCTTCGCAAGTGCGTGGTAACGGTGAGCCTAGAACAATACTAAATAAAAGTGATAGTCGAGAAACTAGATCCTAATGTCATCTGATATGCTAGTCGACGGGTAAAGCCTTACGAGTTGTATCTGTCGATTTCTCCGTTAGAACTTCTGTCCGCTCTATTGCTACATGAACACTACTGAAAAAAAAGTATCGGAACTCACAATTTTCGAAATTTAAAGATTTTCAATTGCACAGAAGATAAACGTAGTGAATTACTCGCGCAATACCCCAAGTAGATATAATATACTGTCCTAGTGAGACTGGTAACGTTTGAATGGGATGAATGAGTGTGTTAACTTAACAAGCATCAGTAGTTAGTATTCACAATTAGCAAAATTTTGTTATTCTAACAACATTTTGTTAATGGGCCGGGGAAAACTGTAATGTACCATTACAGTTGAAAGTAATGGCAACTTTTTTTACGCACCCTGTACCTAGTAATTTTTTTTATTCAATTTCGGTTTAGTTACACAATTTATTTACTCTCTTTACTTCGAATTAAATATAATGAATCGAAAGGTTTCATTAGTAACCATATTCCCACTGAATAATATATTTTATTTATATTTTGATTAATTGTAAATCCCATTTTTGCATATACAAGTCGAATAGTTACAAGGTTTATCAGGCTGACGTCATACCGAAACATAGTTCCGTCATTGGATATAAATTTTCTTTATTTCAGACCAATGTAGAATTTAGTCAGGTACCTAATCTTTCCCTCACCCCCTCTCACTAGTCCATAGTCACTTTCAGATCCGGTTATATCTGGATTTGCCAAATTTCTATTTGTTTTGTAATTTCCGCGGCTAAAGTTTTCGTTCTGATTGGAGGAATTCTCCTACCTCTGGCTTTTTCGGCGCAATGTTATCATAATAATAAAAGACGATTCTACGAGCACAGCCGTGGACAGCATCTACTCTATATTTGCTGGTAAGGACTTAAATTTTTAGTGAAAATCCATTAAAAATCAGATTAAATGCCGTAGTAAACGCCATAAAATTATATAGGAGCCTGTAAACCTATACTTTAGCTGAAAGAACTGCAAAACCAAGGAGAAATAACAAATTCCGGATTTCTGTTTACTAGGAAGCCATGTTTGCTGCCCAGCTAGAATAGACAGAGTGAAATAGTGACTTTACTTTCTTTTTTATTTCAAATTCAATTAGGGATTAGGGAAATTACGACCTGTTTAGTGCATGTTGTTCGTGTATTAGGTAGATGTGATTTTTTTATTTTACAATAATTGCATGTACGTAGTAGGTTTGATAGTTGTAATGTAAATAATCATAATGGCAGCTTAAGCTAGCGTAAAAGGGCTCCTATCCCCTTTTCGAAATTGAACCATTTCTAGCGGGGGATGCGTTAGTTATTGTTTGTTTTAGGGCCTTTTCCCCTTTCAGGGGAAGGGTCCCTCCATAAATCTCGTTAAGGTGCCCCCAGGGCATCAATCTCTAGTAATAATTTTGTAAACAATTGGTCAGGTCAGTTGGACCTAGGGTTACCCTCCTCATTTTGCCCCTAAAGTTTAATAGAGCCAACTCTATATACCAAAAAAGGAGTACTTTTATTTAATATGCATGTAACTCAATGGTGTTTGTTTAGTTAATAGTATTTATGTGTAGTATTTATAGTGGTGTGTGTAGTTAGTAGTTCTGAGTGAGTGCGTGATTTTACCGTATGGACAGTGTATAAATATGCAGTAGTTTAATACCATTTGTCTAACTCGAAGTATACTAAACCAGAGTAAATATTAGATTTCTGATTCATAAGTACAAGTATATATTTCAGTACACGGTAAATTATGCCTCCACTACAGCGCCATTGCGTCCGGTTTCGCTAATCAATTGTTTGTTGACGTTACGACATCGCATGACTTAGTGATCTAGATTGTTTGATTTTGGCCATTTATTTCTAAATTATATCCCGTGGACATGGTTTTCGGTTTAGATGAGTATACCTTCATATACGATAGCATGAGATCTTACTGTACTGAAAATTTCAGCTTGCTAGGTCCAGTAGTAATTGAAATATCCACTGAAATAAAGAATACCTATTTTCTTAATAGAAGTAAAGCCCATATGCTGTTACTGTTTGTTTCAAAATGTAGTATTAAATTCTCTTTTCCCGTGGCTGTAGAAAAATTCCATTGTTGCTTTAGTTTTATCAGCAAATAAGAAATAAAATCATCGTTGACAATTTAACTTTCAGTGAATACGCACGTATGATTTTTTTTAACTGCGAAGTAAATACAATTTGGGTGCTTCGAAACAAAGAGTCCGTGGTTCGATGAATGTTATCGTGTAGTAGTTTGAGCGTGATAGATTGTGATAATTATATATATATTTACTACTGTGTAATGTAAATATGTGTATGGCCTGCGAGTAAAATGTATGAAATAGGGTGTCTATAAAATATTACTTCGTGCGAAAATTAGTAGATAATGAATGAATGTAATGATATATTAATAATATGATATAAAATAATATGAATGAGATGATATGACATCTATATTTAAATGGATAGGCCTAGTGTATGTTATATAGTGAAAATATGAATACGTTTACTAAAAAGAAATCTCTCGCGTTTTGACTTCTACACCAGTACATTCATCCAACCGAGTTTGCTACTTGGATAGTAAATTGTAGTTGTAAATTGTGTGTTACTTCGCATTTAAGTACCTCATACTAACGGCCCCGGATCTTAAGCCTTTCAATAGATAGGGTAGCATCATATGGGAATTACTTCTAAAGGTTGACAAAAATGATAACTAAGAAAAGCTAACTGCTATATTCTGTGATCTTCGAAAAGTACAGGTTCGGTCATTTGTACCTTTAACATTCATTGCCTCTCCGAGATTTTTTTCTTTCTTCGTTGCTTACCTTATTTATTTATTATGCAGTGCTCATATAACTCAGTTCGGACTATCCGATTAAATCAACTGCTACTAAATTAATATTTATGTCATTTCCGTACCCGGGCATCGACCCCATCCCACCTTGAATATTTTCGTTTTCTTGTCTTAGTTTCCAAACTAGATAGTGATGGAAATTAATCGATGCCTCAGAATTTAGCGCATTCTGCGAAGGGGAGCTATCGGTGAAGTTTGGCAATAGAAATCACCGATCCAAAATCCAGTTTATTTAATTTTTTTTATTTTGGCAAATTCTAATTAGGGAGATCGTATCTATTACTCTAATTTCATTACTATTCTGGAATCTTCTAGTTTCTTAGAGGTCGGATGATTTTTTTCTTTTGAAATTCTAAATTAACGCCGTCTCTAACCTTCCGGAGGATTCTGGGATCTGCAAGGGTGTTGACCGGATACGGTGAGTGGTGGGATTTCCCTAAAGCCTTGGTCTTTCCGAAAATCCCATCGGGGACACAGACTTGTCTCATTTTTGCAGAGATTTTTTATCGGCTATTTATTTGGTAAGCCGAACCCTTTTTGGCATAAAAGAGAATATTTGGTTATAGTATGTTGTATACGTAAATTCGACCACTTATCTTTCGTAGTTGTAGTGTTCTGCCTTCTCTCTCTTTACCTATTCTTCTTCTACTTCTTCTCTAGAGTTATTTTTTTTATTTTTCAACCTTCCCCCCCCCGGTTTCTGAAAATCATAAAAACATACAATATTCATATCACTTATTTCGATCGTATGTACTAACTGAGACATCGAGGGATGCAATTCGTGGAGGTATTGCAGCACAACTCAGGACCATTTTTCGCGATATTCAATCCACCACGGGAGAAACTGACGAGAAGTTACACTATGCTTTCAGATTACTAGAAACTTACTTGTTATTCATTGATCGTACTACTTATATCCATTGATTACTGATTTCTGTTTTTTTCTTTCTATTGATTGGTCATATAGTTTGTATGTATTAGTAGTTTGGGCCCACTAGTTTCGAATAACCTTAATTTTTTCTTCCTCTGTATATACATCTATATATATATATATATGCACTTACATAGTTTGAAAAGTTACGTGCCTGCTCTATTTGTTGTATTTCCACATCTTATGTCAACTTATTAAATAACCTTTGTCAACTTATAAAATTATACCTTTGATCACCTTAATACCAAACATTCACCCAATAGCTATCGGAAATAATCCCCATTCGATAATTATTCACTTTTCCTTTACCATATTTCTCAAAATATCCAGAACAGTTTCCTCTTTATCACCTTCTTACTTTACCTCTTTCCTCTTCTATCTTCCTTTTCCTTTCTTCATCATCTTCTTCTTCTATTTTTAATAAAACTGAAAAGGGGGTCGTGACTGGGAATTCTATATGTAATAAACACGGTCATGTATGTATTTATTTTTATTTTCTTTAGAAGTCCGATAAAAAGTTTTCTCATTTCGATCGAACCTAGTATGTTCGAAATTAAGAAATGGATATTATATTCCAATATAATTAGACATAAGTTGATAGCTTCATGAATATCCCCACCAGGGGTGAAGGGTTCCCACTCACGACTTATTCCATGCATCTCATTTGTTACAGAGCTTTCTTTCTTTTCTTCTTTCTTGCCCTTTATCAGTTTTAGATTGGAAAACGTAACAGGATTCGTTGTTATGGAAACGGTGGTTTCTATGGCAACGGCCCCTTTTTCAGTTTATTAAGTTTTCAGAATATATTTTACGTTTTATGTACTTGTTACTATGAGGACAATTCGATAAAAAGTGCCATTTTGTTATCGATGATATACAGTCGCAGATACAAAATCTTTATTGTACACATTAGAAAAATACAACTTTTCAACATATTCACCATTCAAATTGAAGCACTTACCATAACGTTTTACAAGGTTTGAAATTCCTTCTGCAAAAATCTCTCCTGCCTGGGAAACAAGACAACCGCTAACAGCATTGCGAAGCGCATTATCATTGACGAAGCGGTGCGACTTTTTCATGTGCAAGAAGATTTTTAGCTGAGTTCATTGAATGCACGAGTTCATTGCCAACTACAGATGGACACCCGTTCTTGCCTAATCGGGCACGTCAGTTCGTCCATCTTTAAACATGCAACACCATTTCCGTACACTCATTACGTTTGCTCCGTAAATACTACACAGTTCGAGATGAATCGCAGCTGCCGAAACTTTTCTTGCACTCAGAAATCGTAATCTCGGACTCCTCTAAAAAGGATCACCGACTGCATGCGAACGAACGACTTTTGCCTAAACTTTATTTAGTTTTGTACTATCTGATTTCATTCGTGCTATATACAAGGTGACGAGAACTTTTACTTTTAAAAACGGGACGCATACGAATCGGCGACGGGGGGGGAGGGGGATGACTTCCACATTGCATTTTGGGACTCAGCAGTGTTTTCAATTTACAAAACACACAAGTAAGAATGATAACACAGCGTTTCTAACTTAAGTACTACCCAAAAATACTTTTAACTACTTCAACACTTAGAATTACCACTCGATTCCCACTTGAACCACAGAACACTCAATTCTCATTTGAATATTCAGAAGTTCTAGGCACAGCTGAACCTTCCCAATGAGTGTTAGTACGGAAGAGAGTAGAATTAACATTGACCATTTATATTTTGAATAATAATTACGGGACACCTGGGTCATGTTTGCTTAAAAAAGGGACATTTAAGCGTCCCGTTTTAGAATCAGGAAAAAACGGGACAACGGTTGAAAATAAGGGACTGTCCCGGCTGAAACGGGACGTCTAGTCACCTTGGCTATATAGCTATTACAACTAGGTTATCAAGGTTATTAGAGGAGAAAGATCCGACAGAAAAGCCTTGTCCTCTAGGTCGTGGATTGACGTAAGGTCGGCAGCCGGTTGTAACAACAATTACCAAATCAAATATGGGTCGAAAAGGGAATGTGAATGAGAAAAAGGTCGCTTCGATAATGACAATGCTGTTAGCACGTGAATGAGAAGAAGCCATGAGGTGGCCGGTAGCCCTAAGGTTGTGAGGAGTGAACAAGTTTTACCCCTTAACAATCAGTGGAAGGGGATAAAGAAGCGAGTTCAGGAATAACAGATAGAATAGTAGCGTCGAACGTCGTAACCTTGACAGAGGTAGGAGCTATCGGAAAGAAGAAAAGTAACAGTAGGATGCATTCATAAGACTAAATGGAAGCGTTCAAGGTCAAAGGATATAGGATATGCATACAAATTTATATGTAGAACAACAACAGAAAAATGAGACTTTGTCTTGGATAAGAATATAAAGGAGAAATTGGTGAATATGAAGAGAATAATCAACAGAATTATAATAGTCAAGCTCGTGTTAAGAGAAAAAGAAACCATGAATATAGTCATAGCCAATTCAACACAAGCATGTGATGAGGAGACAAAGCAGAATTTTGGATGGATCTAGATAGTACTCTGCATAATTGTTCGTCACATGAGAAGCCTATCTTAATGGAATGTCTAAATGGGTATGGAGGACGATCAAAATCAGGATATGCCAGAATACTTGGAGGATATTGGTTGGAAAATAGAAATAAGAAATGTTAGTACATACTACAAATGACAGAAGCATATGAACTTGATATCCTGAATACTTTCTATAGGAATAAAGCAAAAACTTTTACTTATAAGAGTGACACCGCAAAGTCTCAGATCGACTTCATCTTATAGAGGAGACAAAACCTATCTAATGCAAAAGACTGCAAAGTAGTATCAGGTGACAGTCTAAAGGAGCAACACCATCTCGCAATACCCAATATCTGCATCATGGAAAAAAGTAGTAAGATGACAACAAAATGTTCCTGTTTGAAGGATATGGTGGAAACTATATGGAACAAGTGCTGAAAAGTTAAAAAAAATGTCGCGTCACAAGTATTGCAAATGAAGGAAGAGGGTGCACTTGGAAGAGGAATAGACTAGGATATTAGTAGTACTAAGAGGAACTGCAAGAAAATTTGTGGGAGAAAGAAAAGAAAGGGACCTGTTTTATAAAAAAATGTGGTGGTAAAATAAAGAACTTCAAGCAGCTGAAGGAGAAAAGAAACAATACAAAAATGGCAGAACTCTGCGAATGTAGTAAAAGGCAAAGCTTATGATGAGTTGTAAAACAACCTGGAAACAAAGAGAGAGAAAGAAAAGATTATTTACAAGCTTTCGAAGGTAAAAAAGAGACAAAGGAAAGATATTTTGCGTGTGCGCTGCTTCAAAGATGAAAATAAAACGACGTTCTGACAAACGAGGAGAAGCTAATGAAGTGGTAGAAGGTATTTCGAGAAATTTCTGAATGATGAAAAGCAGAGAGAAACTTGCAAAAATTCTACTCATAAATGAGAAACATGTTCGGCTTGTACCTATGGTAGAGATGGTAAATGCCATAAGAAAAATGAAAAGAGATAAAGCTCCTCGACTGGATTATATTTCTATCGTAGCATTGAATAGTTTAGGAAAAGAAGGATGCAGTAATTTACCTGGCTTTTTAATAGGACACTGGAAGCAGAAGATAGGCGAAGAGAATGGAGAAGCAGCTACGTTGTATCTTTCTTCAAGAAAATGTGCAAGAACGTGGTTTTTACAGGGGAATGAAACTCATTGCCATGCAATGAAGTTCTGAGAGAAAGTAATAGAACCAAGATAGAGAAAAGGGACCGAAATAACAGAAAATCAATTTGGTTTCAGACCAGGACGGTCTAGAACGGATGAAAATACTTTCACTTAGATGCTAATGGAAAAGTACAGAGAATACTAGGTAGATATACATATGGTTTTCATCGACCTACAAAAAGCGTATGATGCAGTACCACGAGATATCATTCGGTGCGCACTAAATAAGTGTGTTCTGAAAACTTACATTTGAACAATTCAAGATAGGAACTAGTTATGATAGATGTTAGCAGAAGAGTCAGGAGCTAGTGTCGAATAACAGAAGAGTCTTTGTTTTAAAGTGGGACTTCATTAGGGATGTAGTCTTAGCCCATACCATTTGGCAAACTGTGATGGACGAGCTTAAAAAGGATATCCACGAGTTAGCACCTTGAAATATGTTATTTGCAAACGATTTCGTACTGGTGAATGAGACAAGGCAATACTGCAAGGAAAATTTTGTACCTAGAGGAGCGTTGGGGAGCAAAGGACTTGGAATTACTAAAAATACTCGTAAGACATAAATTTACTTGATCCATTCAGCAAAAATGTAATCAAAAATAAAAAAAATACCACTTGACGAAAAATAGGTGTTAATGACGCAGATGTTCAAGTACTTGGGATCAATACTACAGAAAAATGCAGGAATAGAGGAAGATGTAATAGCAGAATTAGCAATAGTTGGACAAAATGGAGAGAAATGGTAGGAGAATTGTTGATTGATTTTTGAGTTTAACGTCCCGTTCAGCAGCGAGGCTATATGAGACGTGGACCTACTGATTAACGTGGAATCCGAACCACATGACCTCCTGCCGGGAATCGAAAGTAGGAGAATTGTGTGACCGTAGGCTACCAATACGCTTTAAAGGTAAAGTTTAATAAACAGTAAAATGAGACCTGCCATATTACACGAAACAGAATGTTAAACGACGAAAAAAAAAAAAAAAAAAAAAGAAGAGGAACAGAGTTTGCATATGGTGAAGATGAAGATACTGCGGTACATGTGTGGAGTGATGTGGAATATATGTGATCCAGGAAACAGTAAAGATGAGGTCAGTAATAGAAAAACTGCAAGTAAATAGACGTCAGTGATTTGGACATGTAAGAAGACGACATATTTTCAGAAGACCTTCATTCTACTTTGAAGACTACGTAATTTTGCTGAAGACTCGTGTCGATCTTCAGGATTGCTTGGAGCAGCAACTATATTACTTCGTGGGATTATACCGGCGACTTTTCCCCAGTGCTAATCCCCTAAATGCATTAGTGGTGTGAGAAAAGTATATCTAGTGGAATTATTATCTTAATCTTCTATCCTAATATATAAAGTGACAAAGAGCTATAGCGCAGTGAGAATGTGAAGTGTGATTTTATTAAAGGAAATAATTATACATATTCAGTGTTAAGTGTTGTGATCGTTTCTCTTCGTCATTTTTCTTTAAATAGTATTTTAATAAATAAGCATAATGTCGTTTAATTTAGTGTGTTTTTGTTGTGTGTATGACTGATGTTTGTGTGCGTTGTGGTCTGAGTGACCGTCTGATCGTCCGTGAGGTTTTCGAGACGAGACATCCGGACCTCTCGGCGCCTAATGCTCATCTTATTATTGAGACCGGCTGGCAATTCGGAGAAAATTTTATAATCCCTTTTTGGGGATGTCCAACGTCCTACCTAGGTAAGTCCAGGTCTCCGGAAGATACTCATTGACAGGACCACGGAGGACAGACTACGGAAAGCGGTTACATAAATAAATGGTACCCGAACAGCGACCCGACCAAAGGCTATAGAACCAGTGACGAAGCCAGCTTTAATTTCTTGGTGGAAAGCAGAGGGACAGATATTTTTGGGAAGGAGGGGGCAGCTATTTTTTTGTATATTGGAAATAATAACTTTATATTACATAATATATATTATAATACAACATGTCAGGGCAGATCTGTAGCTACGGGGAGCACTCGGAAGCCAAACCCTCCAAAACTTCGTCGTGCTTCTCAAGTGAACGATTTACACAAATTAGTTGACATATTTTACATCAGATTTATTAGTGTAGATAATCGTTCATCGGTTGGTGCTAGTTTTCGTCATTTCGGAGCTAAAATAGGGTAAGTATTGAAGTAATTGGGGAAGTGGGGAGAGCATAAGGGAATCAAAAGCTAAACAAGAACGACTATTAACCTAATCTCAGCATTATTCTGTGATATTTAAATTAGGTGTGGTTTGATTGACAAAAGCTTTTGGAATAAATTCTATGATGTATAACATCAAAACCAGAGGTGAAAATGTTAGAGAACGCGGGGAGAACGCACCTCCAAAAAATATGTACGGCGTCTCCTTACTTCCTAAGAAATTACAATGGACAAAGATAGGCAAGGGGACGGCGTGACAACATGCTGATACCTACCATCCGCCTACCTTTTCAGATTTACTTTTACCCCTGATCAAAACTGTATATATTCTGAATTAAATAATTGTAATCTTTTATTCAGCTATAATTCGAATCTCAGTAGGTTACACTCAACATATAAAATGTATTTTCGGTAAGAGCGATCATAGTAATTAACACAATACGGTGTCTCGCAACTACGTACTCTTGAAAAGAAGCTTGAATTCGTTCTTATTCTAGTAACAATTCTTTTTCTTTCATTTTTATGTTGATACTACACATTTGTTCCTACATGTCCTGTTAAATAGTTTTACTGGAGAATCTTAAATGGTACAAACAATTTAAACTTTGTATTCAAATGTGTGAGTATTATAAAACTTAGATAATTCACACTTTTGAATGAAGATATATTACTCACAATATGCTAGTTTATCAATGTAGAAAGTTATTAATTTGGAACCAATTAACGTTATCCAAAGAGTAGTTCTTTCAAATTTTCAAAGTATATTGTTTTATATTGTTCATCTTAAGTCTGAGCATAATAACAAGAGAAGAAAATATTGAGTTTACAGTGGTGGTGTTTCTCTTTTTCAAGATTGTATGGCAAAGTTTATTGTTCACCGGCCGATAGAATCAAATGCTCAAACCAATGATCCACAAGTGATTAAATTGAACAGTCACGGTGAAGTATCTGGCATTGAAGAATCAGTAGATAATATTCAGAGAAATTTGTCATGTGCAAAAGTTACAATCTCGAATTGCATTGCGCAAGCGACTTATTTTGAGGATTAAAGATCTGCTCAGTCCAGCCAAGTGAGTACCTCGAAACAAAGTTCGGTCAAAACAAACGTATTTTCCAAAGTCAGTGGTATTACACGTTGCTTGATTAGAATATACTATCTTAAGGGCCCAAGTATCCTGCTATGTTTGTAGAAAGTTTTTAAGGAACAATCTACGGAGTCAGACTTTCACTTAGCAGAATTTTGCAATTGAAAGTTAGTATTGAAACGGGAGAAACGATTCGAGAAGCGTACTTCTTCTAAGAGCCACATAGAAGCAGTTCAAATTTGGGAAGAACTTAAATTAAGGCAGTACAGGAGAAAATATATTAATATAATTCTAGGTGCGGAACGGATAGAAGAAACAAGCACTATGTTATGTGTGTAACTGAGGTAATACAGTATCTGTCATAAATGAGCTACCACATCGTGGGGACCGAGGATGTGAACTCAAAGATCTACAAGCATTAAAATCAAGTTTTACTGGACTTTTTATGGCACTGTTCGAGTTCAGAATAAAAAAAAAATCGAAACTGAAGTCCATAGCTAACGCTGAATGTACGTCAACTGAAGTTCACAATGAAATAATAGATGTATTGGCAGAGGTGGTATTGGTCAAATAACAGAATGCGATGAAAATGAATGACAGTTTCTTTACTTGAAAACACATGAAACATGAGTTTCCTCTGGTGTGGAAAATGTATTACTAGTTGTGAAATTTGTGAAAAAAGGAAAGGCGCATGAACATTTACTGGAAACCTTTTTCTTTCAAGATCGCACAATTGATTTTTATTTCCTTGACGTGACTGTTAATGATTATCCATTTTCCGCGTTATTATATGTAATTATTAGATTGGTAAGTTGGCTAAGTAAAATTTAGCATCTCTTTCAGCAGCAAGGCTGTATAAGACGCGAATCTATAGCTGAACGTGGCTCCGAACCACACAAGCTTCTACCGGTAATCAAACATAGGTCTCCGGCGCCTGAGACATGTACACTAACCAAATAGCCATAAGAAAGCACAATTATTGGCATTTATTCCGAAGTTGGGCGTCCGCTTTCGCCAAGTTTTTTCGCTGTTATATCCTTTCCACATTTTCTGCAATTTGTTATTAGGTTAATTAATCCGTGCTCTTCACAAACTTTTAAAAGATTTTGCTCGTTATCAACGTATTGCTTCACAAATGTTAAAACTGTTAGTTCATTGCCCTTGTACATTCACCATGTTCTTTACTTTCCCAAAATGCAACTGTTTGGTTACCTTGCGCCAAGTAGTTTCCTCCGCTCGCCGTATAGTCCCATGTTTATAACCGCTTATATATAACACATAAACAGATTTTTCGAGACCTTATATATTATCAAGCACACAAACGATCAAATTATCCATAACTTTCCTGTAAATTTTAAAAATTTTGCTGCAAACGGACGCCCAACTTTGGAACTTAACCCCAATTATTTACATTAAATTGGCTAGTTACGTTCATGAAGATTGGCCATTAGGTATATGACTTTTTTTAAATTGAAAAGCCTGGGGTGGCAAACAATGAACATTTGGCTGCAAACCTCAAAAATGTCTTTGATTTTGTTTAATTGTAAAAAAAGCTCCCGCACCTGCATTGATGTTGTTTTAGCATTAAAAGAAAATTCGTCTACTTACATACTCTACATTTGGCACTGAATATTCTATACAGTATATTAGCAAAAGGGTTTTAAATTTGTGAATTACTATTAATGAACTTGCTGTTGAGGTATTTGTCACTTTTGCAAGTTTTGTGAAGCTCTTGCATCACTTTCACAGCTCGCTCGGCCACCATATTTGAGCGAGGCACATCCAGCACAGAACGTTCTTTTACCCAGTGAGCAGAAAAACACTTTAAAGCTTTAGGACACTTTAGGTTGGAGATAGCAACATGCAGTTCATTGTATGTGTTCTCTGTATAGTGCTGATTTGAAAACCATACCTTTGCCCATGTAGTTGCGATGAAGTCGCAAGTGCGTTGTAGCTGATCTCTCCATTTTGGAAGGAGAAAAAAGGCAACCAGTGCATAGATTGCACGTGAATTCCACCTAGCATTGTTGAGGGAAGGTAGCTTCTGCCAGTTCAACTGAGGCCACTTGTTCTCCTTCCGGTAGAAATTATATCCTTCACAAAGTTCAAATAGAAACCGGAAATCATTTCTCCATCCTGGGTTTTCACGTGGTGGTACCTTTTCTGTGCCAGAATAGTTTTCTTGTAAGTTCTCATACCCAGCTAAAACATCTTCAATGAATTGATAGTTGAAGTTGGGTGACCGTGATTTTATTGGGAACACTGAATCCATCCAGTGTCGCAGAACTAGGTCAAGAATATGGTGCTGACATCCTATAAACTGAGGCTCATCGAGACCCATTTGTTGAAAATGTCTCTGGAGTCTAACAACAACACCACTTTTGTGCCCTATATTCAATGCTGTAGTGTCAGAAATGATCATTTTAATACTCCTCCATGCATTATACTCATCCAACAAGGCTTGCAGTAAGATATAGATGTTCTCGGCGGATCCGCTTTTACAAACCAAAACTCCAAGGCGAAGACTTCTTGCACAATTCTGCAGACAGACCACTTGATAATCTTTACTTCCTATTCTCTTCCCATCAAAATGCAAGCAGTATTCCTCTTCACCGATAATTTCTTTCAGCCGGTTCTTCATTTTTTCAGCTTCCTTGATCACTCGACGCCAAATCCCCGATTGTGAAGGTGTGGGTACATTTATCTCTTCCTCCGCCAACTTCTGAAGAACTTTCGCTGCTTTTCTTGTAGACAAAGACAGTTTTGACACGAGTTTGGCTGCAGACTTTGTTGCTTGATACTTGATATGGATCGTTGATATGGAGGCTACTTTCTCTGTAGTGTATCCGACTCGGCCTCCAGATTCAAGTTGTTTTCTATACAATTTTTTGTCTTCACTGCAAAGCCAGTTTCCTTTTACTTTTGTAATATCGAAGACACTAGTGAGAGATTTTTCGAATACCTCATTCCTCCTTTTTCTGTATTTCACGAACAACTGTATCAGCTTGTCAACTTTTGCTGAAATTTGCTGCATAGAAAGCAAAGGAAAGTTCAGCTTCTCCCAAAGTCTGCACAGTTCTTGAGAGATCTTCTTTATTCTGTCCGATTGCCCTTTCAGTTCATCGTACAACCCCAGGTATCTACCAACTACATATCTATTTGTAGGCATTTTACACATTTCACTCATGTCCGTTTTCATTTCGGGTATGCTGGGACGGCGTTTTCTATATGTTGTTAAATTCTGTGTCCACTTCTTCCCAGCTGATTCAACTGCTGATTTTGATCTTTTGGTTTTGAATGACATTTTTCAATCTGAAAATAGAAGAGATCGCAATTAGAAAGACAATTAAGGGAAGCACTGTTGCAAATACATATAAAAGCAAAGAATACTAAAGTTTTATCACCGGCAAATCAACCTACTAGGCTCGCAACACAATAAAAGTGATTTGCAAAAGTGTTTAACGTGCAAAGTATAAATTAAAATTTGGAAAATAACTTGTATCTATGTTGCTTACTTATAACAAAACACAATGTGCTATTTACATAGGAATCTCTGAGTTTCTGCGTGCCTGATAGGTTGGTGTGCAGACAAAAATCTGTACATTTTGATTGTAAATAAACGATAAATAGATTACATTACCACAATTTATATTATACAAATGTCTATTAAACCTTACCTAGATGCCAGACTTCTTTTCATTATTATGTTTTGCGAATCAAAAATTCCTATCATATATCGTTTTTCTCATTTACCTCGCATATGACAATAGATTAGGTGCGGGACGTTTTTCCAGCCCCGAACGAAAATAACACCAGAGAACTAACGTATAGGCAAAAGTTCATTAAATACAACATCAGGAAAATTAAAATTTTGGAAAAAGTTAAAAAGTCATATCCCTATTGGCCATGTTTAGTGTGCTATGAAATAGATTTACCGAAACCACGAATGCTCAAAGGCTATGACTGAGGCTGTTGCACGCAAGACGAAATTAGGAGATCTTTCGTTTGTGAATGATGTCGTAAAAATGTTACCTCATCTCGAAAAGTATCTGTTTGTATTGCGGGAGCATTGCTATTTCAGAAAAATTTATATCCTCTTGCAATTAATATTAGTGACCGGCAATTATTTATTTTATCAACGAAATGTAGGAATTATAATTATCAGTATGACCATTGTCTCTTCCTTCTCATTTTAGGTTGTCTTAAATAAGAAACATAAAAATGTGTGACATCTTGTGAATTTGTGTATAAAATCATTTCATTTTTGTTTGTTTCTCAGTTGTATCACTCCAAATTTCATGATCTTACTAAAAGAAATTATTTGAATTGGGAAGTAATAAAAATATAACGAGTCAGTCCAAAGTTAATGAGGGATGGCAGTGTTTTTTTAGAAATCTTGTGTGAAAAAAACAATATCCATACTTAACACCGAAATGGAGAATCTTGCTCCGTAATTAAAACAACACTTTTGTGAAAATTTTCAACACCATACGAATCAAACTTCAAACAGGTGATGATTTAGCTGTGAAAATATCTCTTTGTGAGTATATCTTTCTTCAACTACTTGCCGGCGATATTGGAATTGGTTAAATACGAATTCCTGTTTCGCCGAACGTGAGCCGACAACTCAAGTTTGCGTTATTTTTGATGTTTAAGCTATTCTGCGAAACAGGAATAGCCAAAACAAGAAGACACAGTTGTAAAATTCCCCTATGTTCAATTACGCTAAAACAAAAGTCTTCTTCTAACATCTTTTCACAATTAGCCGGGGTCAGCTGATACTAAAACAAAGATAAGAATCACAATTGAAGCGGAACTTATAAATTCACTTCTAGAGATTTAGTTATGAACTCTTACCTGAAGACAGAAGGAAGACTACAGAACTTTCCATATAACGGATCAGCACCTTCAAATAAACCAAACTATTATAGGAGTTCACTTGTTCCTTAAGAGATTCGAACCCAGTGATACAAAAAAATAGCTCTATGGGAAATACAGGGTCAGAAAAAAACATAATGGAAAGATAAATCAGTATGCATAAAAGATTTATATGAGTAACAATAAATATTATATAATTTTAGGTAGTGAAGTCATGTGTAGTGGAGTTTGTAATACATAATCACATATTTAGTATAAATTCTTTTTTTCGTGGAGACTTTCTGGAGAGAAGTAGGGACATTTAAACTTAGTTGAAGGGGATTAGGCAAAATAGTGTTGTCGACAATGACTTGGTCTCTGGTTTTCGTTATTTTCTTACCACGACCACATATACAGTAGTTATATTGTTTTCTAGAAAATGTGTTTTTCGGTAGAATACATTGTAATGTCCCATGTGGTATTGTGTGCAAGTAACTCTTTACGCCTATGTTTATAAACATCACCACATGGTTTTACGAGAGGACACTACACATCACGTGGATCCACTAGGACCCGCAGACGACGGACTTCTAGCTCCTCTACGAAGTAGACAACGACAACGGAGCAGCAGCGGAACTGCCGTCTGGGGACCCTATAAATTTGATGGCCGACAGCGGATCTGTACCAGTTCTCTGTTGCCCCTCCTTTTGTTTGCTTCAGAACATTAGGAGTAACCTAACCCCAAGCCTCTAGTTTGCTTCAGGACTTCTGGTTTTTCCTTCCTCCTGCCCTAGCCTGCTTCGAGATTTTGTTGGGAATCCCAACCTCAATTGCTTAGTCTGCTTCTGAGCTCTGTGACCACCTAACCAACCCACTGCTTGCTTCGGAGCTTTGGGGTCCCTATCATCACTCCGCCTAACCTGCTTCGGGGCTTTGTGGAGATCTTGTGTGCGACCTCTCGGTCAATATCTTGCCTTACAAACTTAGAGAAATTATCTTTGTAGTATTTTTATAAAATACAGTTTTTAGTGGAATTTTATATTAAAAGCCGGTAGTGGAAGTCGATTCCGGACGCTCTTTTTGTTAACACGCTCTATCTACAACCTATATGGGACAGAGTTTTACAATATATCGTATATGAAATTATTTAAATTATACATTTTAGCAATTAACGTTATATAAGGAAATATAACGAAGACAGTGTAAAAGAAAATATCTGACTGTGAAGAAAATAGGAATACTTTTACGTTTCACTTCAGTTCGAAAGAAGTGAGTTTCGTTTCACAGTGTGAAACTACGTTAGAATTCCAAACTCTGTGATTGAATACCATCGACTCCGACCTCTCTCTCTCTAAAACGTCCTAACTCTAAATACATTTTTACATTTTGTCAATAAAACTATATTTCTTTAACAGAGAAATGATTGATGTAGCATGAAAATTTGATTTTACACTTGTTCTGCACTGTTTCTCTTATGAAAGCAAGCTAGTTCTATCATTTCCCCTCATGAAAATATAGGTGAAAGTATTTTACGACTACTTATCGCCTTTTCGGGTGTACAATAATACCCGTTCAATACTAAATAGACGTAATGGCTTATAGTATTGGAACCCTCAAAGCAGGCCCACAACTAGTCACAGAGGTTTATGGGGGCCAAGTCATCAAAAATTCTCTTACAAATATCTAAATTATGCTTTTTGAATTCATAATAGTATTTTGTATTGAGGTCTGGAGGGGACCACGAAAATGAAATGAAATGAAATCTTTGAGTTTTACGTCCCACGGTTATGCCAGTTAGGCTAAAGGTGAAGATGAGAAATGAATGAAATGGTGGAATGAAGAAAGTGGGAGGAAACGGGAGAACCCGGAGAAAACCCACGCACACGGTGTTTGTCCACCACAAAGTTTACTTGGCGGGGGCTGGGATCGAACCCGGAACCCCAAGCACCAGAGGTAAACGCTCTACCACTGAAGGCCAGGAAAAGTTTAGGGAGTCCAGCCCCCCATAGCCTCCCTCTGGTTGCGGGGCTGCCTCAAAGCTTGGATCCATCCCAAGAGAAAAAAACTAGCTGCGCACCTGTTCAACACTCAAATTTGAAGTAGTTCAGTTATAGCTTTCGGTCGCAATACAAAAATAATATCAAAGAGACAATCTCTTTGTCGTTGCTAAATCCATATCAAAAA
This sequence comes from Thermobia domestica, assembly GCF_964235325.1. Taxonomy (NCBI): domain Eukaryota; kingdom Metazoa; phylum Arthropoda; class Insecta; order Zygentoma; family Lepismatidae; genus Thermobia; species Thermobia domestica. Next base: position 1,410,296 of record NC_137457.1, on the reverse strand, counting down.
GCCATACCCGTTAAACTTTTTGCTCTTTGGAGATTAATGCTGAAATTGAAAGTGATAATTCAGGTCTCATAAAACTTGCTTGTCGCTATTTTCGTTTTATCTATCATATGATAATAGATAAAACCACTTCCAGTTTGAACAGATGGATAAAAGTTGAAGAGGGACTCAATCTTAGGACGCTGAATGTGTTCTGAAAAACAACCTTTCGATACACGTTGCAGGTCTTGCAGTAATTCACTTCAGTAAATTTCAATCATTCCCGGTTTAGGTATATAATGTTGAGGGTAGTTGTGATCAGTGTTTCTTTCAGAAACAATGTTCCGGGAGGCACAGTTAGTATTACGGGGGGCACTCCTGGTACTATTCTATTTATTATTATATTATAGACGTATTATTTTGGTCTCCTCCGGAAGGGCACTCTCAGACCTCCGGGCGGGGGCAGTGCCCCTCAAAAAACATGTCTGGAAGAAACACTGGTTGCAATTTTCTTCTTTTTTTCTTGTAAAACGCTGTATCGATTGCAAAAAAAAAAAGAAAAAAAGAAAAAGAAAAAAAAGAAAACTCCTTGTTGCTGTGTGTTAATATTTTTATTCTAACATTAAAAGCGGAAATGTTGATTTCTACAACTTCCGGATTGAATAGAGAATTAATGAAGAAAATGGAAAACTATTCTTGGCATGCTGAATCGATTCAAAGAAACCTCTTCTTGATATCTGCCAACATTTCTTGCTTTGATACCTGTCAACAGACAGATGGACGAACGGACAAAGCCGTTCTAGAAGACTTTCGACTTTCATGAATAGCATAGTTTGTAAGTCTAAAAAGTCGGGACTAGGACCAAAAAGAAAAGATTTTCTCGACTAAATCGGGACGTCTAAAAGCTTTCATAATAATATTGTAGAATTCCCAAAGGGGCTAAGTTTCGTTAAAATTTAAATTTTAAAAACGTGAAACAGGCAGACACATGGTGGACGGGACAAACATATATACATATGGATATTGAGTCAAATGGCAGAAGCTTGCAACAATAAAGTTATATCTTGCGTGGTTTTAGTACACGGCATATCAAGCTTTAATGAGAACAAGATCAGCTTTTAGACCCGTTTATTAAGGCCCTGAAAGAGATGTGATACGTAAATGATTTCGTGTATATTACGAATAGACTGTGTGATTCTAAAAGCTGATATAGTGAGCATGGACTTCTTATGGATGATAATTTTTTAAAAAACTGTTTTTAATCGAGCTATTCAAGAATGCGTTTTTGACCGTAACAAACACATTTGCCTCTGCTCAGCTGGAGATTACTTGCGAGATTTGAAGACGCTTTCAGGGTTGCCAACGTACACACATATTTAAGAGATTTGTTTTAAAAAGCAAGAGTGACACGTAAACACCTCTTGAAAGAGTTTGCACATATTGTGTGATATTTTATCAACTATGTGTTGAAACTGGAGTTCGTAGAGATTTCTAGAATCTCGAGTTTTAGTAGAGAGATTGGAATAGGGGTGGAACATACTATTAGGACTCTTAAGTGATTACAAAAAAAAAAAAAAAAAAAAAAACTTTCAATATTGATTACAGGGAGGCACAGTGGCTCAGTGACAGAGACTTTACTTCTGGTTCGTAAGGTCCGCGGTTCGATTCCCGGCAAAGTAAGTTTGTGGTGGACAGTATTGTGTTCGTGGGCTTTTTCGAGGAGTACTTTCTCCTTCGACCGAATAGTTCTATCATATTTTACTTGCCTTAATTATTCGTTGAGTTGAGTTGAATTTGAGTTTAACGTCCCTTTCAGCAGCGAGGCTATATGAGACGTGGACCTACTGATTAACGTGGAATCCGAACCACATGAGCTCCCGCCGGGAAACGAACCCGGGTCTGCCACGCCACAGGCGTGTACGCTAACCGCTTAGCCACGAAGGAGCTCCCTTAATTATTCGTTTCCCCTACCTAACAGGCATAATCGTCAGACGTTAAATTGAAAGATTTCATTTCGTTTCATAATTTTATTTCAGTTTATTTTTTGACTTGAACGTTTCGTTTCTGAATTATACGAGAAATATGTGAAACTGGTCCAAACAGAGTAATTTTACCGTATGTGGTGAGGTCCTTCTCAGCTAAGCCGGTTAGCGCATGCGCCTTTAGTTTGAGATACTTGTGCTCGATTCCTGATAGGAGCTCATGTGGTTGGGATTACACTTTAAGCTGCAGGTCCAAGTATCTAATATCCTCGCTGCTGAAAGAGTTGCTAAAATCAAAATCTATCCTAAGGGCTGAGGTGAAAGTAAATTGTATTTTTTTTCAAATTTTAAGTTTTTTTTTTTTAGTTAAAACATAACTACTTTTGTCTGTCAAAAAATAGAGGACCATTCAAAATGATGTATCCGTTTTCAGGAATTTATTCTGTGAAATCTAACAAACGTATGCTATTTTGAAATATGTGCTTTGACAGATTAACTTTGAAAGTTAAGTTTCCACTTTCTACCGCTAGGAGTCAGCACAGAGGAAGAAATGAATTCCTGATATTGACCGCAATATGCTACAGCAGCGTTTCCCAACCGGTGTGCCGTGAATGAGCAGCTGGTGTGCCGCGAGGAAACCGAAACAAAATTATTAATAGCTATCAAATTGCAAGTCATAAGGAAAAATGTATATTCGTATTTCACATTACTATGAATCTACAATTTTAAGTTTCATACCGTTTTACTTCTCTTTACATTTTTTAATGTTGAAAAAAAAGTATTTATCATTGTTATGGAACCAATTGCTTCCTTCTTGTTGCAGACTATTTCGTAACTTGAAATTTTAAAATATAATTCAGTCCTTTCGACAAAGCAAACATGCATACAAATTACCTACATTTGTGTTTTAAAAGTACAAGGGATGTATTTGTTCATTCGTTATTTAGTGATCTTCCTTCTTAGTGAACGGTTGGATACAGTTTTCGAACAAGAAAGCGTATTTGTAAAAATCTGTGTCCAATATCTCATTTCATTGCAATTGTTTTCTATTTTTAAATTAGAATGAAAAATAAGCATAATGATTTACCACGGGGAAAAGCTAGTGATCGAGCTTTCTTCTCTATGGGAAGAAGATAGTAATCACAGAAAAAAAATACACGGTATTTTATATTTAAAGTAGTATCTATGAGTGTGCCGCGAGAATTCAAGTTACACTCATACTGTGCCGCAAGTTGAAAAAGGTTCGGAAATGTTGTGCTACAGGTTTCGCAGGAGATAGATTGTAGGCTTGGAGTGTGCCGTTGTTAGCGATGTGATCACATGGAACATTTGTGATTTTGTTTGAAGCAAACTTCGACAGTTTACCTTTCCCAGCATATGTCTCACTAATAACATATGTTAATTAGACATCACAGAATTAGTCTGAAATCAGATCCATCACTTTGACTTGCCCTGTATTAGTGATGGGGTAGGAGAGAATACCTAAAGTTTAAATATTAATGTTCTTTATGGAATTGTTCATAACAATTATTAGTAACCGCTTCAACTACTAGAATACATAACTAACTAACTCTATGGCCTATGGAACACGGAGGTTCAATGCCGCGTTCACAAAAGCTCTCCACTGACTTCTATCCTTAGCTAACTGCATCCAGTTTCTACTTTCTATTCCAATCTCTGCGAGATCCATCTTCATATTGTCCTCCCATCTGCGCCTTCCTAATGGTCGTTTTCCGATTGGTCTTCCAGTCAAGACTTTGAAAGCGTTTCTACACTCTTCCATTCTAGCTATTATAGGGAGCTAGCTTTAATGCGAGGCTGAGGAATTCAGAGTTGATTGGCAGGTTCCCCACCCTGTTACCAAGAAACGGTCACTCGACGGTCCTGGGTAGGGTTGCCAGTGCGTTGTGAAAAAATTCAGCTAATACTCACTTAATTCAAAGAGTTTATGCAATTATGCAATTCCTATCGAATATCTCTGTATACGTGGTCACACGCAAATTAGGCTTTGATAACAAATGCTTCAGTTTTATCTCCCTCGCTTCTTCGTCGCACTGCACTATGGCCTTCCTTATTACTTCTCTAGCTTTGCTGTGTATAGTTTGCCCTCTCTTACGCTGTGAAGCCATTGTCAAATAAATAATAAGCAACAAAACCGCAACCACAACAGCACACAACAAATTACCAACTCACACTAACTCTTCAGAATGATATTCATGTGACAAATTTTTAACTCTGGCAACGCTGACATATAGAAGGAGGGAAGGGAGTATTGCAAGAGTCAGGCAGAAAAATTGTTGAAATTTTCCGCCCTTTACCTCAGCCCCCGCTGGTAAATAAGCTAGCTCCCTATAATACATGACCTGCCCATTTAAGCCTCCTAGACTTGACGACCCTAACAATGTTGGGTAAACCGTATAAATTATGTACTTCTTCGTTATGAAGTTTCCGCCATTCCCCATTCCCGTTCCTCTTGGTTCCGAATATTCATCTCAGGATCTTGTTCTCAAATACTTTCAGTCTATGTTCTACCCTAATGAACGGGTTCAGTGAATACCGTTCAACTGTAGGCCATGGTTGCTATCTTTGGTTTCCCTCATTGCGTATTCCAGAATAAAGTTAAATAATAATGGCGACAACGCATCTCCTTGTTTCAGGCCATTTTCGACGTGAAAGCTCGTGGACAAAAATTTTCCTACCCGAACTTTATTTTGGGATTCATTTAAACATATCTTAATGAAACTAGCATTGATTCATTCACAAATTAAGTTTCGCGTGATGGTTTTTATATTGCCTTTAAAAGAGTTTATTTGTTGTTGATAAGGCATTTCGTAGGTACCACCTGAGTCAATTGGCACATTATTAATGTTCTTCATTGCACTTCAGTTTTTCGTTAAAATTCAAAAAAGTAGGGGAAATTCAGCGAAGAGGCTTTATCGTTTTGATATTTTGTAATTTTTAAGGTAAATTTTATACTTTCAGTCAAGGAACTTGCATCATCACTATTTACCCCGGGATCATAGTTCGTACCTCATTCTCTTCAGAATAAAACAATCTCTCAAAACGATACCACTTGCATGTGGTGTCATATAGATACCTGAAAAGGGAAATTCGAGATAAATGGAGATTTCTTTTTCATGGCGGATTGTAAGCTGAAGACTAGTGTCTTTTAACTTACACAGTGATAAGGAAATTGTAAACGGGAAAGGGAGGAAGGAGGAGAAAAGAAGCCCTAACACGTTTAGTCTGCAAAAGATGCAAAATATACAAAAAAAAAAAAAAATCTACTCTTACCTTAACTAACAGAACAACACGCGAAAGAGCTCCGTTTCGCCACTGAGTATGCAACGTCAAAATTAATATCAAAACCGGAAGTGGTAGTAGATTTTTCAAATTTCCGGTTTTAGCAGAGAGTTTAGAGTAAATATGGAGTATGTCTTTAACACGCTAAATTGATTGCAAGAAAACACTTCTTGCTATCTATAATCGTTCCTACTCTATAGCAATAGTTGTTAAAACAGGAAATGGAAGATTTCTACCACTTCCGGTCTAACTAGAGATATTAAAATGGAAATGGAATGTATTTTTGCAACTTTTAATTGATTGCGGAAAACAACTTCTCACTATCAATTACCGTTTCTACTGTATAGCGATCAGCATTAAAAACGGAAGTGATTGATTTCTAGCACTTCCTGTTTGAATATCTCGTCCACTGACCAAATCGATTCCTAAGTTTTGATCCTCTACACTTCGTCAAAATCTGGTTTTTATTAACCACATAGTTCTTAAGATTTTTCTGCAGGTCGGAAGAATTAAAAAATGAAAAGTGAAATGAAATCTTGAAGTTTTACGTCCCACGGTTACGCCGGCTAGGCTAAAGGACACGATGATGATGAAAAATATATGAAATGATGGAATGAAGAAAGTAGGAGGAAACTGGAGAACCTCGAGAAAACCCACGCACACGGTGTCTGTCCAACATAAGTTCACTTGGCGCGAGCTAGGAACAAAGCAGGATCCCATTCACCAGAGGTGAACGCTCTACCACTGAGCCACCGCGGCCCCACGGAGGAAACAAGACAGGTTAAATATATAGAGATGTCTGGAGGAATACATGGACAGACAGGGTAAATATGTAAAGGTGTTGGACGGACACATGGACAGAGTAAATATATGAAGGAGTTAGGACGGACACATGGCCAGACATTGTAAATATATAAAGTGAGTTTGAACATACACATGGACAGACAGGATAAACATATAAAGGAGTTTGGACGGATACATGGACAGACAGGGTAAATGTATAAAGTGAGTTTGAACATACACATGGACAGACAGATAAACATATAAAGGAGTTTGGACGGATACATGGACAGACAGGGTAAATATATAAAGTGAGTTTGAACATACACATGGACAGAGAGATAAACATATAAAGGAGTTTGGACGGATACATGGACAGACAGGGTAAATATATAAAGTGAGTTTGAACATACACATGGACAGACAGATAAACATATAAAGGAGTTTGGACGGATACATGGACAGACAGGGTAAATATATAAAGTGAGTTTGAACATACACATGGACAGACAGATAAACATATAAAGGAGTTTGGACGGATACATGGACAGACAGGGTAAATATATAAAGTGAGTTTGAACATACATATGGACAGACAGATAAACATATAAAGGAGTTTGGACGGATACATGGACAGACAGGGTAAATATATAAAGTGAGTTTGAACATACACATGGACAGACAGATAAACATATAAAGGAGTTTGGACGGATACATGGACAGACAGGGTAAATATATAAAGTGAGTTTGAACATACACATGGACAGAGAGATAAACATATAAAGGAGTTTGGACGGATACATGGACAGACAGGGTAAATATATAAAGTGAGTTTGAACATACACATGGACAGACAGATAAACATATAAAGGAGTTTGGACGGATAAATGGACAGACAGGGTAAATATATAAAGTGAGTTTGAACATACACATGGACAGACAGATAAACATATAAAGGAGTTTGGACGGATACATGGACAGACAGGGTAAATATATAAAGTGAGTTTGAACATACACATGGACAGACAGATAAACATATAAAGGAGTTTGGACGGATACATGGACAGACAGGGTAAACTTATAAAGGAGTTTGGATGGGTACATAGACAGACAGGGTAAATATATAAAGTGAATTTGAACATACACATGGACAGACAGGATAAACTTGTAAAGGAGTTTGGACTTATACATGGACAGACAGGGTAAATATATAAAGTGAGTTTGAACATACACATGGACAGACAGATAAACATATAAAGGAATTTGGACGGATACATGGACAGACAGGGTAAATATATAAAGTGAGTTTGAACATACACATGGACTGACAGATAAACATATAAAGGAGTTTGGACGGATATATGGACAGACAGGGTAAATATATAAAATGAGTTTGAACATACACATGGACGGACAGGATAAATATATAAAAGAGTGTGGACGGACACATGGACAGACGGAGTAAATATATAAAGTGAGTTTGAATATATACATGGACAGACAGGATAAATATATGAGAGTTAGGATGAACACATGGACAGACAGGGTAAATATATAAATGAATTTGGACGGACATGTGGACAGTCAGGGTAAATATATACAGGCGTTTTGGTACAACAAACTCTGGGAAAAGAAAAAGGAAATCACCGGAAAATTACAAATTCTGCTGTTTGCAACACTGGTTAAACCATGCCACTCCTGCACGATTCTAAGATGATGAACCGGAAATGGAATCCGTCTGATTTATGACGTCATCACCTCGGTATCTGTGTGGCAAGTAATGTCTAAGGCAGCAGAAAGAGAGAGAGAGAGAAGGAAATAGAAAGAAAGAAAGAAATGAATGAATGAAAGAGAACTTAGGGATAAAAACACAGATTCATACCATTTCACCCCTCTCGTGTTTTCTTTCTGCACAAACCCATAAAGCAATATAGCTGCAGAAAAGATGAATATATTTTTGCTTTGCATCTGTTTATTTCGGATTGAAACTTTCTTATCTCGCATACTTACTTTCTTTCTTTTCGTTTTCTTATTTAACTTACAAGAAACACGATTCACTTATATGTTTTTTATGTGATATTTTTCGGTAACGTTTTCTTTTTCGGGCTATATTTTCCGCAATCACAACCACAACCCCTCATTCGCAACATAGCAAAAACGATCATAGCCGTGTGTTTGCTTTCTTTTATTTTTAATCAGATGGCGCGGTTGAATTGCAATATTTCTCATCTCCGACATTAACAATAGTTTTAATAATAAATTCATTTTCTTTGATGTCTTGTGGGCTGTGGGATGACGGTTAAAAAGTTTCGTGAAGTAATGGGACTACTGTATGGTTTTGCAAGTCGTGGTTTTATCTATCTATATATATATATATACAGCATTCTGTAAAATATTATACTGTAGGGACTACAAGGAACTCAATAAACACAGAAACATGTCAAACATTTTAAAAATGCATGTACCTCAGTTTGCACTAAAAAGATGGGAGCAAGGTAGGATTTAGGAAGGGGGCAGCGGTACACGTGCAGCCCCCTTCGTTGTAAATATACCATATGTAAAATGGGAAGCTAGCAGTGAAAATAGCAACACCTTCATAAGGATTCTGTACAATACAAGTATCCAACATTTGCAAGAATTCATGATTAAAGGAATTCCTGATTTAAAGGAGTAAGCTAATTATACACAGAAAAATTATACCAATATGAAGCTGCCGTAGCTAGGGATGCGCACGAGACAAGATTTGTGACTGTCTCGTCTCGAAAATGTGCTGTAAAACAGATGTCTCGACTCGAAAAATGTATATTTTTCTATTGGAAGAGCCGTGTCTCGACTCGAATTTTGTCAGGAAAATCCTGTCTCAACTCGTCTCGTGCGCATCCCTAGCCGTAGCTTAGTTGGTAAAGCGTTTGCTTTGCATTCGGAAAGTCGTGGGTTCAATTCCCAAGACCAGACACTGAGCATTTCCAGGGCAATTCCTCTTTCACACCACAGATGTTTAAATATATTTTTAAAAAAATACAAAATTAAGTCAAATGTACTGGTGAAATGTATTGGTGCACCGCCGTCAGAAAAGTGTGGATTTGGTACTGGATGGGAATATATCCTACCATACGCGTACTCAGAAATTTTTGTTGGGAGCTGTCCAAGCTTTGGACAGAAGACACAATGTTCCAAGCCACTCTGTCGATATTATTCTGCACCCGAAAAGATTATAATAATTGCAAAATACTGTATTTCCACCTATTTATAAGGGAAAGAGTACAGATGAAGAGTAAGATAAAAGTTTGAAGCTACATCAATCATTTCCCTGTAAAAGAAGTATAGTTTTATTGAGAAAGTTTGCAAATGTATGTTAAGAGTGGGTGCTACCCCTAACAGCAAAATCGGTTGGCCCAAAGTTGGTAAAATGGTGGCGATGCGACATTCCAATGTTGGCTTAACATGAGGTTCGGCCGCTTTGGCAACCATTTTTCACCCAAACCATTCCCCGCCCATTTTCCAACCAAATGAGCGGGTAACCGACACTTAGCCAACGCTAAAGTAACGTATTTCTTTTTTGGGAAAACAGCCGATTCTAGTATCGTTGCGTGAAGGCCGGGAGAATAATTGATTGGCCAACCATACATTTAACCAACGTTGGGCCAACGTAAGTTTTTCCCAATCAATTATTACTATAAGCTCGCACCTATCATTACCCACCGTTTTAACCAAATCCCACTCAATCCCCAACGGTGGGCCAACTAACATTGCTACTAACGAATTCCTGGTAAGTAAATCCCGTCATTCACGGCAAAATAAATGGATGAAAACAGCAGTCGGACTCATAAAATGTATCTTTTTAAAGAAGCTTCGTTTACCGAGACATTTTTAAATATATATTTACTCTCTGTCTGTAAGTCCGTCCGGGAGACAAGGAGTCTGAAGAACTACTTGATAAATCACTAGTCATTTTGATGAGGGTGTAGAAAGTGAAAAGTTACGAAACTAGGGATGATAATTTTCGAAAAATTTGCTTCCGATTTTTGGAAAATTCATTTTTCGAAAAAAGTTTTGTTTCTTGAAAAAAAAATTGCTTTTCGAAAAAAATTTTCGTTTCTAAAAAAAAAATTCATTTTTCGATATAGTATTTTCCGAGAAAAAATAATCATCCCTGTAGGAAACGAGTTCACTGATGGAGGTATCCATCCATTTGAAGTGGTAGAAATCTTTTCCGGTTTTAACATTGATCACAAAAGGCCAAAAACGGTTATAGGTAGCGATAAACTGTTTCCTGGAATTGATTAAGCGTTCCAACAATACTTTACATCTCTATCATAAACTTTCTACTAAAACCGGAAGTAATAGAATTCTACAACTTCCGTTTCAACATTCATCATAGAGCAAAAACAATAAGGGATATCGTTCATCGTTCATTTTGTCTTTGGAGTCGATTTAGTATAATAAGGATATGTATAGTTTTCTCTCTTAAGGGTCTTCACTACTCCTTCATCATAGGTATTCTGCCTTTATTGGCAGGTCACTTGCCGCAGCTGAGAAGCTTCCATGCTCCACGGTCCTCCGCTAACCTTTTCGTCTTCGCGTATGATCTTTCTGTTTTAATATAATCCATTAATTGTAGTCTCCTTCGCCCCCTCCCTCTCTTTCCCGCCACCATACCCTCTGCGACGTCCCTCATGATACAATCTCTTCTTAGGCAATGTCCCAACCAGTTTCTCTTCCTCTTCCTAATACTATCTAAAAGTGTTCTTTTCTCACCCACCATTTCTTACTCTCTCTCATTCGTTTTCCGCTCGACCCAACTAATTCTTTCCATTCTTCTCCACACCCACATTTCGAAGGCTTCCAGTCGATTTTCGTCACCTTTACGTAATATCCACGTTTCCGCCCCATACAGTACAACACTCCACACGAAGCATTTTATGAGTCTTTTTCTCAACTCTTTGTTGAAATTACACTACAGGGAAATTAAAAAAAATAAACACAGTGCTGAATAAGACTGCACTTATTTAATATAGAAACACATTTACACGTTACGTTTCGATCTTCTAGCCAAGATCCTCATCAGACGTACACATCATGCCGATCAGACATCAGAGTGTACGTCTGATGAAGATCTTGACTAGAAGATCGAAACGTAACGTGTAAATGTGTTTTTATATTAAATAAGTGCAGTCTTCTTCAACAGTGCGTTTATTATTATTTTTTTTTTATATTTTATTTGCAAGACGTATGACTATGATTGTGTGTCAGAGGGAAATTAAACTACCGCTTATTTTAGAGTTTTTCTGCAATATCTTTCTAAACAAATAAAAATATTTGAAAACCAGAAACGTATTGAGCTAGACAATATGATTTTACTTGTGATACCGTTATCACATTTCTCCTATCTGCTTTCGATTTGCAACTGTAGATACGTTTTGCATTTTTTGCGGGTTCTGTAAATAGCGGCATACGACCAAAAGCAGATAGGTAAATTATGGTAAAGGTATCACATGGAAAATCGTATTGTCTAGTTCACTACGTTTCTGCTTTTCGAATATTTTTATTTGTTTTGAAGATATTACACAAAAACTATAAAATTAGCGGTAGTTTAATTTGAATGTAGTGAAGACCTTTAACGCACTATTCGAACCGAAAGTAGCACAAATAAAGCAATTCCGGTTTTAACATTGATCATTATAGAGTTAAAAGATAATTGATGCAGAGAATTTTTTTCTGCAATCAATTAAGCCTCTTAAGAATACACCCAACTTCACTTTACGAGGCACGGTGGGCCAGTTCTAGAGCGCTTACCCGTGGTTCGATCCCCGGTCAAATAAGTTTGTAGTGGATAAGATCGTGTCCGTGGGTTTTCTCCGGGTACTCCTGTTTTTTCCCACATTCTCATTCCACCAACATTTCCATCATTCACTTACCTTAGTCACCCGTCTCCCTTAGCCTAAAGGGATAATTGTGAGACGTCAAACTCAAATATTTCATTTTATATTTTCCCATCAGGATTCAAGAGGTTCCAATCCCACAATGAGAAAAATCCCTTATGCAGACAGCGGTATATTGTATAGAGATACGGAATTCATCTGTTTACTACGGAAATCTGTACGGAGCATGCGTTATCCATATGCTACATAATACTTCCCTTTTTCTCAAGCTTAGATGTTACATCATGCCGTTGCAGGATGTCTGACATCCTAAGAGTCTTCCATATATTACACACGTATACAGTACGTACGTTACATACGTCTGCTATATGTTACATACATCCATCTGTATGTGAGATCCTGACCGGCTATATGCAGTTCTTTCTCTCATACGGAAAGTACGTTTATTTGGAACACTTATACGGAAAGTACGTTTATTTGGAACACTTATACGGAAAGTACGTTTATTATGAACACTTATACGGAAAGTACGTTTATTTGGAACATTTATACGGAAAGTACGTTTATTTGGAACACTTATACGGAAAGTACGTTTATTATGAACACTTATACGGAAAGTACGTTTATTTGGAACATTTATACGGAAAGTACGTTTATTATGAACACTTATACGGAAAGTACGTTTATTTGGAACATTTATACGGAAAGTACATTTATTTGGAACACTTATACGGAAAGTACGTTTATTTGAAACACTTATACGGAAAGTACGTTTATTATGAACACTTATACGGAAAGTACGTTTATTTGGAACACTTATACGGAAAGTACGTTTATTATGAACACTTATACGGAAAGTACGTTTATTTGGAACATTTATACGGAAAGTACGTTTATTTGGAACACTTATACGGAAAGTACGTTTATTTGGAACACTTATACGGAAAGTACGTTTATTTGAAACACTTATACGGAAAGTACGTTTATTATGAACACTTATACGGAAAGTACGTAAAAAAACATATGTTTTTAGTTATACATTTGGTGCAGGTTGATACATATGGTTAACATTAAGTTCAAAAACCACAGCATTTACTCATATAACCTACGGAGCTCCCTCGTGGCTAAGCGGTTAGCGCACGCGCCTTTGGCGTGGGAGACCCGGGTTCGATTCCCGGCGGGAGCTCATGTGGTTCGGATTCCACGTTAATCAGTAGGTCCACGTCTCATATAGCCTCGCTGCTGGACGGGACGCTAAACTAAAATCAACTCAACTCATATAACCTACGGCTTTACGTACGCAACTTAGTTTCTTTTCTCAGTACACAATGAGCTCTAGGTACACGTATCGTATAGTGTCGTTGTTGAGCGATAAGCTAAACCCCAAAATAAACCAACAAATGTAAGACGAATTCCTGAGAGTCAGAAAAAAAAGATGGTAATACGGTACAAAGAGCAAAATTATCTGTGATTTTCTTTTTCTCCTTTTCCTGGTAGCATGCTACGAAAGCAATTATGATGTGATTCTGTTACCGAGATAAACACAGACCTTTCATCTTCGACGAGAACCAATCTATTCTTTTACAAACATCAACTAACTAGTTAGCTGCCCGCTGAAGATTTGGCTCCGATGCGGGTTTGATAATAACATAGCAATGCAAGAAGACATGGAATGACCTAATGGAGAAGCCAAAAAAAGAAATATGAAAAAAAAAACTCCTAAGAAATGGGAGTGTGGGATTAAGTGGCGCAGCCCTAGTGGCGCCGAATGGAAACTCTAAGGAAATCCCTCCAGATACTACTACTACTCAAGCGGTATGAGGATCACGTCCCGGCGTTTTACACGCTGCCTTTAATCGGATTAACTTTTATTGCGGAGTGATAAAAATAATTGAGGTGTGATTTGGACCCTGAGATGAAGATGACCTCCTGCCTTCGTCTCTATTTTATATACTTTTCTTCCTTATTCTCCCTCTTTCTCTTTCTTTCTTTCTTTTCCTCACTTTTTTTTTTAACTGATTGCGTCACAGCTTCTTTAAGTAAAGAGAGATTGGATGAAAATATGATGCTGTTCGAAGATTGAACATAGCAATCCACTTTTCTGTTCAACTGAAACTATTTTTTTTCTCCAAATGAAATGGAGTGGTATCTTCTGGTTTAACGTCTCACGATTATGTCCTCTTAAACTAACAGAAATAAATGATTAATAAACGTCAATGATTATGCAAGAATTAGTAGAATCAGAATGTGGGAGGAAATTGGAGGCTCTGCAAAATCTCGCAGACATATCATGCAATGGAATTCCTCGTACGAGAGGTGAACTCTCTACCATTTTGGTACCGTATTTCCTGCTTTTTACCCTATATATATATATATATATATATATATATATATATATATATATATATATATATATATATATATATATATATATATATCAGTGGCGGATCCAGGATATGATCAAGGGAGGGGCTAAACCATAGTTTGCCGTTTTATCCATGTAAAGCAGGACTGAAGCCCATTTTATCCAAACCTGAGCATCAAGGGGGGGGCTGTACCCCCTTATCCCCCCTTAGATCCGCCCTTGTATATATATATACAGTGGCGGATCCAAGGGGGAGCTATAGAGGCTATAGCTTCCCCCCTTGACGCTCAGAAATATACTGGATAAAATGGGCTTCAATCCTGCTTTACACTGGATAAAACGGCAAAATATTGTTCAGCCCCTTCCTTGATCATATCCTGGATCCGCCCCTGTATATCTATCTATCTACCTATCTCTCTCTCTCTCTCTCTCTCTCTCTATATATATATATATATATATATATATATATATATATATATATATATATATATATATATATATATATATATATTTCGTGTCCCCGTCCTGAATGCTGTTTTGTCCAGTCTCCAGTGCGTAGAGTCCATAATTGGATCCCAAACTGTACCAAGTGCACTTTGTGGTGGACAAACACCGTGTGTGAATAGGGTTGACAACTTTTGAAAATGGAAATACCAGACACCTTCCTGGAGTACTTACACTCTTAAGATTGTGACGTCATCGCTCGTCAAAAATGTGATCAACCTGAAAGTGGTTACTTCACATAAAATTGAGCGATTCGGAGTTCGAATTTAATAACTTCATTAATTCTTGAAGTATTTATTAAACTTATTTATTGCAGTTTTGGTTTAGTCGGTACAGTGTACCATCAATAATACATCGTATTTAAAACTGAAACGCAAATGTAATTGGTAATATAATTATGATATGAACAAAATAAGACTTGAGACTTGAAAATAATAGTTGAAAAGTAAGTGTTACCAGCTTAGCTAGGTCTGGTAATGTCTCATAACGTCGTAGGGGGTGCCGAATTCTACTTCGACCCGCGCGCCGAAATCTAGCTATGGTTCTAATCTCAACAGCAGTACCGATAGTCTATCGAGCAAGGATAATATCCATTACTCTCACTTGAATACATGGAGAACCGATTTATTCAATGGATTAAGCGCTTGAAAAATGCGTTTCATGTCCATTGTTAAATTCTATACTAAAATCGGAAGTGGTATGAATCTAGTACAACTTCCGGTTTCAACTTTGAACAATATAAAACAAAAACTGTAATAGATAGCGAAAAGCAATTTTCTGCAATTGGATTAATCGCTCCAAGAAGGCTTTTCATCCTTGAATTCTAACTAAAATAGGAAATGAAATGAAATATTTTTTTTTTAGTTTTACGTCCCACGATTACGCCGGCTAAGCTAAAGGAGACAGTGAAGATAAGAAATGAATGAAATGGTGGAATGAAGAAAGTGGGAGGAAACGGAAGAACCCAGAGGAAACTCATGCATACGGTGTTTGTCCACCACAAAGTTCACTTGGCGGGACCAGGGTTTGGACCCGGGACCCCATGTACGAGAGGTGAACGCTTTACCACTGAGCCACCGCGGCCGCCATTACCAAAATCGGAAATGATATAAATCTAGTAGAACGTACGGTTTGTATATACATAGGGCAAAAATAACACTAGTTAACAAAGGTTTTGTTACATAAAAGGAAATACCTGTTCTTAAAGGAACTTTTTGCGCTGAATTCGAATATGCACTCGGTTTTTCTCCATCACGTACGATTTTCCAGTAACAGAGGAATTTTCGGGAAAATCCCTCAAAAATTTCCCTTTTCGTTTATTTTACACCCCAAGATCTTGTCCCCTTGCATATACTAACATAGAAGTATACTTTGATTCATATTTAACAAATCCTCCAAGTTTCGTAATAATCGCTTTATTCTTTCTAGAGAAACTAGGAATGCAATGGATATACCCGATTGCAATGAAATGAGCTGAGCGAGCTTAAACTACGTAATCAGGAAGCGTTTTTCGGTGATTATTCCTCGATGGTACATCGGATTTTTGATTTCGACCTATGTTGTCACTCAGCACGTCATACTCTATCAGCGTGCTAAGTTTGGTTGAGATCGGCCAAACGGTCTAGGAGTAAGCGTTTTTCGGTGATTATTCCTCGATGGTACATCGGATTTTTGATTTCGACCTATGTTGTCACTCAGCACGACATACTCTATCAGCGTGCTAAGTTTGGTTGAGATCGGCCAAACGGTCTAGGAGGAGTTCGCGGACAACCAAACGGCTAACCCGAGTATAAGAGCTTCGCTTCGCTCAGCTCAATAAATATGTTTGTATGTATACTGTGTGTACTGTTTATTGCACCTTATAGTAATGCTTTCAGATCTCTTAAGTTGAGGTAAAACGTTTTGCTTTATTACCACAAACACATATATAAAATATAATACAATATAATTTACAAGTGTGACAATTTACAATAAACAATAATACAAATGTACCAAAAGGTCATGAAAAGACAATCAAAACTATCACAATATATGAAACTTCCATTGGGTTACAAAAACGTACACTACTTCCTTCTTTTGTAAGAAATGTTGCATTCTCTAACAAGACCCCAACAATAGTCCCCCATCATTGAAGGATCCCATCGTCCCTGGTACCTTTTCTCCATTGCCATTATATCTTGGTGGAATCTTTCCCCCTGTTCGTCGCTGAGAGTACCTAGGTTAGCAGGAAAGAAGCTGAGGTGGGAGTGCAAAAAGTGGATTTTTAGACATCCTACAACCCAACTCTTTGTATTTCTGTATCATGTCCTGTACGATTTCTGTGTAACTCTCAGCTTTGTTATTGCCCAGAAAGTTGCGCACAACACACTTAAATGCTGTCCAGGCAGCTAGCTCAGCACTGTTTAACTTGCTGTCAAAGCTATCATCAAGCATTAATTTCCTAATTTGGGGACCAATAAACACTCCCGCTGAAATCTTAGCATCACTCAGGTTAGGGAACTTATCTCGCAAATACCTGAAACCTTCACCAGATGTGTCCATGGCCTTGACAAAGTTTTTCATAAGTCCTAACTTGATATGAAGTGGCGGTAGTAATATCTTATTAGGATCTACCAAAGGAGCGTATTTGACGTTGCATTCTCCAGGTACGTAATTCACTCTAGGTTCCCATTCCTTCATTTCATAATGTTTGTCATCAGCTCGGCTATCCCATAAACATAAAAAACATTGGTACTTCGTGTAACCGCACTGCAGTCCTAATAAAATACCAACTACCTTGAGATCACAACATATTTGCCAGCAATGGTCCTTGTAATTTATAAGATTTAGCAAAGTTGACATGGTGTCATAGGATTCCTTAATCTTCACTGAGTGCGCAAGTGGTATAGAAGGTTTTTTTATTTCCATTATGTAAAAGGACAGCTTTAAGGCTGACCTTCGACGCGTCGATAAATAACCTCCTTTCTTCTGGAACGTAAGGAATTCCTAGCTCCGCCATCAACCCATTTATATCCGTACATACGCACACATTATCTTGCATTGAGAAATAGCTTGAAAATTGAACATGCCTTTTCCTGTACACTGATATGTTCGTTTCTGCATCCAATAAGTTCCACTGCTGGAGCCTTGATCCCAGAAGTTCCGCCTCTTGTTTTGTCAGGTGCAAATCACGGACTAGGTCATTAAGTTCACATTGCCGGATGAAATGTGGCTCGCGAACACAGTCAGGGATGAACGTTGGATCCTTGGATGTACATGTTGATGTCGATGGTTCATCAAGGTCATGATCATCATCAGAGTCTTTTGGCCATATCTCTTCCCAGTTGGTAGGGGGCTCGGGAAGTGGAAGTTCATCCCCGTGCGGAATAGGTCTAATTGCGGATTTAACGTTGGGATAACTTATTGTGTATTTGCTTTTATTAGAATGTCTTTTAACTACTGTGAGACAAAAATAACAATCATCCAGATGGTTGGTGGGTTCTCTCCACACCATTGATACAGCAAATTTCATGAACCTCCGTTTCCCTTTGGCCCATGCAAGTAAAGTGACGTAGCACGACGCACAAATTATGTTGGGTGCCCAAGTTTTGTCCTGATCTCCCACACGACATCCGAAATATATATAATATGCTAGTTTCACCGATGGCGTAATGGATCTACACTGTCCTTTAACTACAAACTGGCCACACACATAACAAAAACTATTTGGTGAGTTAACACACGAACGCCGTCCTCTTGACGCCATTGTACTGATCACAAACTAAACTTCTGGTCTTAGTTGGGTATAATGCCGTTAAGATCAAACATGAAAGCACTCTTAGCAGCAAAGACAACTTTGAAAGTGAAGTAGTGTTAAACCACACGTCAATATAAAAATGTACAAAACTCCCTCACCAGATGTGAAGAACACAAGAAAGAAAGAAATGCGCGGGGGGAGGGGGGAAACGATACCGTAGTGGAAAATTCAGACTGCATTAGTTCATTGTTGTCAACAATGAGTCTGTATTCCATTCTTTCTTTCTTTTGCATTCTGTTACATTTGATAACAAATATTGATAACCATTTCATGAACAAAACGAAAAAACTTGGAGAATTGTATATATATATATATATATATATATATATATATATATATGTATTAAGATATACATATACTGTACGTTTAAAAAAATATACGTTGGAAGCACATTCTATTTTTATACACGTTTCTAATTTACAGAGAGCAATATAAGTGTGTTGTTGACTATTGTAAATATTCATTTTTATGTCTGTGTTTGTAGTAATAAAGCAAATCGTTTTTACCCCAACTCAGGAGATCTGAAAGCATTACTATCAGGTGCAATAAACTTTGCACACAGTATACATACAAATATATTTATTTCTTTAGAAAGAACCAAGCGATTTTTACGAAACTTTTAGGGTTTATTAAATATAAATCAAGGTATACTTAGGTATAATTTCTATGTTACTATATGTAAGGGGACAGGAGCTAGGGGAATAAAATATCTGAAAAAGGAAATTTTTCAGGGAATTTCCCGAAAGTCCCTCTGTTAGGGAAAACTGTACGTGATGGAGAGAAACCGAGTGCATATTCGAATTCAGCGGCGCATAAAGTTCCTTTAAGATCAGGTGATTTTTCTCATGTAACAAACAAAAAGTTTAAATTTGTTAACTAGTGTAATCAGACATCAGACAAGAAGCGTTTTTGGAACCATTTAATGTTTTAGAAGTAGGTACAGTTTATTTATCCCTTAATTTAGATTCAAGCTGGAAGTGGCCGAAATAAACTACTTCCGGTTTTAACTTTGATCGCTGTAGAGTGATATAGGTAATAGATAACAAAAAGCTGTTTTCTAGAATCAGTTAAGCATCCGGAGAACATATTCCATCTCCAGTCTAATCTCTCTACTAAAACCATAGTTGTAATAATCTACCACTTCCGGTTGCTATATTAATTGAGAAAGTATCACACCATACGAAACAAACCTTTTAACGTAGTGTTTATATGGTACTCCTACTTGTTTCACAACGCCGTCACAAGAATGTTGAAAAGTTTTACTAAGTAACGGGCAACACTGCTACCATGATTTCTTCCATCAATTTGTGCTACGGAAAGAAATTTTAAGCTGGTGGACGCTTGAATGAGCTTTACGAACAATATTCTCTTTCTCCACATACAGCGGATACCAAGACAATATTCCCTGTGTATCAATACAAGGGAATGCGGAAAGGATTTCTATGCAATGGTGAACTCTGTTTCACTCGATTGGTCTGCTTAATTCAGGGAACCAGACACCAAGTCTTCTGTGCGCTAAAACACCGACGAATACAAAATCTTTCGCATTTATTGAAGCAAAAATAACAAGAGTTGATACTTGAATTAACATGGTTCGTAATACAGGGTGGGAAGAAAGTAACTCCGTAATTTCTAAAATTTTGTTTCTTATTAAGTTTCTATTTTTTCGGGAGAAGAGCACGATGATTCAGTGGTATAACGCTTACTTCCGATCCCTGGTTCGTACCCCGGCCAAGTAAGTTTGTGGTGGACCAAATCGTGTTAATGTATTTTTCGGGAAACTCCCGTTCCCTCCCCCATTCTCTTTCCAATAATTCTTCCATCTTCATTCACTTGCCTTAATCGTCCGTTTCCCTTAGCCTAAAGGTCATTTCTTTCTTTCTTTTTCTTTTTTCTTTTTCTTTTTCTTTTTCTTTCTTTCTTTCTTTATTTTATTTTATTTTATTTATTTGTTTTTGATTTCCGAAGTATGCTATGCATCAATATCGGAAGTATTATAGAAAAGTAATATCCGTTTGTACGTTTGTCTGTCGATAAACATGTATCAGCACTGGAAAATAAAATATCAAAGCAGGCCAGTAGCCAAGCCCAAATCTTAGGGGGGCCCGGCTGAAGTTAGGGGGGGCGATCCAACCATATGATAGTTCATCACCATATTATAGTTATTTTGCAAGCCTACTGTTAAACTTTTAGGAAGCCAGCAAAAATTTAGGGGGGGCAGCCCCCTAGACCCCCCTGGGTACGGGCCTGTATCAAAGGATCAGATCTCGGAACAGATTCAGCGTACCAATAATAAAATCCATCTCGTCCATTAACTTTTATTCAAACCCGAAATATTAAAAATTAATAATTTTCGGTTTCAACGTTGATCGACATAGAACGAAAACGGTAACAAATAGCAGCGATGTTTTTTAAAAATCAATTTAAAGTCTCATAAAATATAATATCTTTATTCACATTTATCTACTAAACCGGAAGTGATATATTTTTACTACTACTTTCAGATGCGTACGCGACGAGACATGTCTCAAATCTCGTCTCATCGCAAAAACTAGACGGGACTGGCTTTTGTGGAATTCGAGGCAAGACGAAACAATCAATGTCTCTTCTTGATTTTTTGAGACGAGATGAGACGGCTTGTGAAATGTCTTATCTCGTCTCCAATATCTCGAGAAAACAATCTAATTTTTAAAATTGTATATTCAATTATTCAAATATATATCAGAAAGAGTTCTCTTGGAACGAATAGCATCATTTATTAGTTTCAGATGGTGGAGAATGCTTACACTTAATATATAACGTTTCAAATCCATCTTTATTAATTATTAAGCAAAAATAGTGAAGTATTTTTACATTATAGAATATATACATACATAATAATAATCATTTAAGGGTTATTATTACTTAAAAATGAAATGAAATCTTTGAGTTTTACGTCCCATGGTTATGCCGGTTAGGCTAAAGGAGGCGGTGATGATGAGTAATGAATGAAGTGGTGGAATAAAGAAAGTGGGAGGAAACGGGAGAACCCTGAGAAAATCCACGCACACGGTGTTTGTCCACCAAAAAGTTCACTTAGCGAGGTCTGAGATCGAACACGGGACCCCAAGCACCAGAGGTGAACGCTCTATCACTGAGCCACCGAAGCCGCTACTATTAATACTTAAAATATTATCAATATGAACATGGGTATTTAGCCAATTCTTACCGAAATTACGTACACACCATTAGTGTACAGCGTGTCACATAGTTTCGTATAATCAATTATCCTATTCAGTTATGACCTATAAATATGGTTATTAAAACATTTCTGTTAATTATTTTAGGCTAAATAAGGATACTTGTTCTACCTAATTATTATTTTGACTAAGATAGTGGGCAAGAAAAAATCACAGAAATATACGTAAAACTGGAACGAAATTACCAAAGAAATTCTTTAGCACGGGAAGAATTGATAAGTTTTTTTTATATTATTAATGTTGATTTCCGGGTCAATATTTTCGTTTTCTTTTTAAGGAAATTTAAGCTTTATCAACTAAACTAGATGATAATAAGTAAGCTGCTAAGTTTTTTATTATTATTTTAAGACTTTATTTTCCATGAATAACTTTCGGACATCAAATTATTTATACATTAAAAGTAAACAAAATAATTCAACAAGCAAGCATCTCATTAATCTAGTCTTCTAGACGAATACTATATAACAACGAAGACCGTGATAGTTCAGTGGTAGAACGCTCACCTTCGGTAGGCTACGTAGCAGTTCCCTGGTTTGATCCAGCTCGCACCAAGTCAACTTTATGGTAAACAAACACTGCGTGCGTGGGTTTTCACGGAGTTCTCCTGTTTCCTCCCACTTTCTTCAACCTTCCGTTTATTATCATTACTATTTCTCTTAGCCTCGAAACACAACCGTGGAATGTTAAACTTGAACGTGATAACAAGGAACGTTCTGTATACACCTGGAACAGAAGGTATTCATGTATGGCAACATTAGAGGATATTAACCGTCGTATTAAGTTAGGCTGGAGTGTATTTAACAAGGAGAGCTTGATATTGAAAAACCAGATGCCAATATGTCTAAAACTTTCAATGAATGTATTCTCCCTGATGATCCTTTGACAGATGGATCAGAGACGTGAACAATAACAAAATCGGATATACACTGTCTGTTGACTACCCAACAAACCATGGAGTGATGTACGTTAGGAATCATCCGCGAAGATAGGAATCATCTGCAAAAATAGGAACCACCCGCAAAGATAGGAATCACCCGCAATGATAGGAATCATCTACAAAAACAGGAATCACTCGCAAAGATAGGAATCACCCGCAAAGATAGGAATCACCCGCAATTATAGGAATCATCTGCGAAAACAGGAATCACCCGCAAAGATAGGAATCACCCGCAATGATAGGAATCATCTGCAAAAACAGAAATTACCCGCAAAGATAGGAATCACCCACAATGGTAGGAATCATCTGCAAAAACAGGAATTACCCGCAAAGATAAGAATCACCCGCAAAGATAGGAATCACCCGTAATGATAGAAATCATCTTCAAAAACAGGAATCACCCGCAAAGATAGGAATCACCCGCAATGATAGGAATCATCTGCAAAAACAGAAATTACCCGCAAAGATAGGAATCACCCACAATGGTAGGAATCATCTGCAAAAACAGGAATTACCCGCAAAGATAAGAATCACCCGCAAAGATAGGAATCACCCGTAATGATAGAAATCATCTTCAAAAACAGGAATTACCCGCAAAGATAGGAATCACCCGCAATGATGGGAATCATCTGCAAAAACAGGAATCACCCGCAAAGATAGGAATTACCCGCAATGATAGGAATCTTCTGCAAAAACAGGAATCACCCCCAAAGATAGGAATTACACGCAAAAATTTAAAAAAGAATCATATGGATCAGAATGATGTAAGCTATGATGGATATTATCATGAAAATAAATATACTGAAAAAGTGAACTGGACATATTACAAGAAAAATGATGACTGATGGAGAAAAACAACTCTTTGCTGGACACCAAGATGCAAGAAGTGACCCACAAAACATCCTCATACAAGATAATGTGACAAACCTAAAAAGCAATGTGGAGTAACATGGAACAGAATTGCCCATGATAGATAGTTATGAAGAATAGCTGGAGATACTTTCTTCCAGCAATGGATATATAACAATCGACTATTTTATACATCCACCCATTGCAACTTCTTTTCTTTTTTGAGCTACATCCTAAACTCCTGATTTGAGCATTCTCTTAACAGAATCTTCTCCGTTCGGTCGTGTTTCATTTTTTCAATCGTGGGTTCAACTTGAAGCCTTACACCATTACTTTGTTTGTCATCCTATCTTGTGAATTTTAACATTCTAGTTGGCTAAGGGTAAGTGAAAATCGAAAAAATCAAGAAGATTGTAATTTTCCTTACTTTTGATTTTTTAAAATTGTCTATCATTTCAGACGAAACTAGGATTGAGCATAACAAGGATTCTTATTTTACATAAAATGAGGGACATAAATCTTATCGTTTATCTATCATAACTGTATGAGGCTAAACGAGGATTTCGGCCGGAAGACACATCAGTATACAATAGAGGAATTTTACCGAAAGCGTACCCCTATTCTAAACTGGACCTCCAGCACATCTGCGTGTGTGTTGTACCGCCGTGCGGCAGTAATAGCGTGAAATATTTGCTTGGAATGTGGTAAAAAAAACTGTTAGGTAAACAAGTATGAACTTAATGTCTATAGTCGACCATTATTCGTGTGATTGTGTTAAAGCCTTTACCTGAAGTATGTGAGAGGTTTTGTTTGGGAGGCATTAGTATTACGAAAAAACAGGCAAGTGTCAGCTTTTAATCACTTAATATGTTTTTTTTAAAAGTTCAATTGGCATGTAGATCTGATATTGGAAAAAAACGGGTTTGCTTTGAAAATAGATTATTCATTGTTTGAATGATCGGCACTGTGCTTAATGGGGCTCCTTTTTGTGTTCCAAACCGGGTCCACTTATTGTCGGATGTCCACGGAGTAAAAGAAATGTCCTGATTATTCTCGTTTTCGTATCCCATGACCAAAAAGCAAAGGTAATCAGGATGAAAGAAGAATAAATTATGGTAACTTATTTATAAGATAGCATAATATCATCCATTAAAGCTATTCATTCCAAGACGATGGGTCAGAGAAAGGCTTCAAAATATATTATGTGCTTTTGTCACCGGCATCGTCAGGATCAACTAACATCTCCATCATCATCACAGACAATGGTGCTATTTCCATGATCTGCAGTTCAATATTTTCTGCAGATCATTGGGGAGAAGAGTGGATCCAATGCGTGTTGTGCTTGTGATGGACTCATACGGGATGCTTAAATGCAGAAAAGACACCTGAATATGGGACATTTGTCATTAGGATACTGATCGGGAATTTTGGGTCTACCTTTTTTTTCTTGTTGCATAAACATGAATTTTTTCTATGGATTTGAGATTACTGTTGCGGGGCTCAGTGGTGGAGCGTTTATATTTAGTGCGTGGTGTTCCTGGTTCGATCCCAGCTCTCATCAAATTCGCTTTGCGGTGGACAAACACTTTATGCCTGGGTTATCTCTGTGTACTCTCATTTTCTCCTACTTTCTTCATTCCACCATTTTATTCATTTTTCATCATCACCGTCTCTTTTAGCCTATCCGGCATAACTGTGGGCCGTAAAACTCAAAGATTTCATTTTATTTCTAGTTTACTTATTGACTTCACATAGTTTGAAACTTCGTCGTGGTTTCATACTCTAAAACGAAACTAACTACTTCTACTACTACTACTATTATTATTATTATTATTATTATTATTATTATTATTATTATTATTATTATTATTATTATTATTATTATTTGACCTTCAATAAAGGGAACGGTCTGAATGATGACCAAGTTTGATAAGATTTATCTAGCCAGGTGATAAGCTTGAATTATTGCTTATTGGGATAAGTGATTCCCATTATCTTCTAGTTAGGAGAAATAGGTCATAATCTTTTTTAATCTCAGAGGCAGAAAACACTTTAAGGTTTCTTATAGTTTTTTGCTAGGCCAGAGAAGCCTGAGTGATGGTCATGTCTTTAGAGAAAGAGAATCAGTCTTTGGACTAAGTGATGTCCATTGACAACAGGGTATAGACGGAAAGTTGTAGACAGGCTTTCCTGATAGCAGTAGGCGTCAGACAAAACTGTGAAGGAGTGACGGATGGGTAAAGTCTGACTAAGTAAATTTGTAGAAGTCTGTTGGTCTTAGTGATGATCATCTGACTTAAGGGATAGGGTTCTGAAGTGAAAGAGTTCCGGAATTCTTTTTTTTTTATTTTACCTTAATGAATTTTGTCGAATCACTTATATTTATTTATTTCCTAAGTAAATATTTATTTACCCTGATAAGACTAATTTTCATTTAATAATAAGACAACCCGTTATATTTGATTATTTATATAAATATATAAATTTTATTATTTGTTTGTGGATTTCCTTTGAAAGCCAAAACAGTCTGGAAAGAGTGAACCACAACAAATTAAACAATCGGCACGCAGATGAATTGGCAAAATTTCTTAATACCGTATTGTGCAAATTTTAATACCGAAAAGATGCTTGTTGTTAGTATAAAAAAGCAAACAGTTTTATATAAATGTCAATACTAGCAAGTTATCTAATGCAACTATTATATTTACCAAATTAATGTTCCATATTTTATAGTGGTTGTTCCAAGTGTAGGGTGGTGAAATGATGCACGCCTACCTTACGTAGATACTTAGTTTCAGGTGTAGCTTTATGCTCTGTGACTTCGCTTTAGAATGAAACAGCTATCAATTGTTTTCCATTTAATTAATTTCGGTTCCAAATCGATTTGTAAAGAGATCGGTTCATCCTGTCTGGAACCATGGAACTCGCGTTCCCTAACACTTTCGACTTCCCTCCGACGCTTTAGTGTTCACTGCTATCTAAGTTTAAATTTTGTCTACTTTGGACTCATCTTTAAATTAGAGTATATCTGAAAATTTTTGTTGAAGTATGTCTAGGAATTATGGCCTGTAGGGAATCCCAGATTTTACAATTAAAATAAAATGTCTCAGATTCAACAGGGAGTGCTGAAGATTCTATTGCTATTACTTCTCCATATATATATATATATATATATATATATATATATATATATATATAGATATATATAAAATCAAGGCGAGAGAAATTGCGCATCTTACATTTCATCTAATTTATATTTCTTTTTTTGTGAGTCAAGAAATTTCTTTCCTCAAATAACGAGTCATCTCACCGTCCTTTCTATAGTTATAAGTGCAATTTGCTCTTTTGATACTTATCGTGTCAGACCCAAAGGACTAGGAACAGAAATATCCATCATCATCATAGGTATTATGCCATTATTGGCAGGTCACACTGGCTGCAGCTCAGAAGCTTCCATGCTAAATGGTATTCCTCGTCTTCACGTACGATTTCTCTGGTTTGATATCGTACATTAATTGCAACCCTTTTCTCCTCTCCCTCTCTTCCCTGCCACCATACCCTCAGTTCCTCCTTATCCAATATCTCAACCATTTTGTCTTCTTCTTCTCAATAATATCTAAAACTGCTCTTTTCTCCCCCGCCATTCCGAACATCTCACTTGTTTTCCGCTCGATGCAACTAATTCTTTCCGTTCTTCTCCATACCCACATTTGAAAATCTTTCAGTCGTTTTTCATCGCTTTTGCGTAATGTCCATGTTTCTGAGCCATGCAGCAGAATACTTCACATGATTTATTTTATGAGTCTTTTTCTCAACTTTTTATTCTAAGTGTCAAAATAAAATTCTCCCTAAAGGCTTCTTTCGCAGTTCCTATCCTTGCTTTTATTTCAAGTTCACACTTCATATCATCACTAATAATACTACCCAGGTATCGAAAACTAATGACCTGTTCTATTTTCTCTACTCCTACTTCTATATTTAACACCAACCCCTTCGTTCCAATCACTATTGCTTTTGTCTTTCTAACATTTATTTTCATTCCATATTCTTCACAGCTCTTCGTCAAGTTTTCTAACATTTTATAGATTTTCTCTTGAGATTTTGCAACAAACGTCATATCATCTGCAAACTGTATACACCTAATTACTCTACCTCCTACTGGAATTCCGACTTCATTTTGTAAGTTCTTTTTTACCTATCTCTTGTAGATAAATATTAACTAATGTATGGGAGAGAATTTCCTTCCCAATTCTAACACTTACTTGTTGGTTTATATATAAGTTTCTTATGAGTCTTCGATCTCTGCACTCCAAGCCAATCTTAGTTCAAATTATATGCATGCATTAGTAGACTTAACACGCATCTTACGGTTTGTGTCACATACTGATTGACCGAAAAAAATTCTGTTTCTTAAGTAAGTAATACTGGAAGTAAAAATAAATAAATAAATCCTGTAGTGGCTTCGACCGTTTTCTCCGTGGATCTGCCACTGCGAGAATATTAATTGTATAGTTTTATATGTGAAATATTAATTGTATAGTTTTATATGTGAAATATCAATTGTATAGTTTTATATGTAAAATATTAATTGTATAGTATTATATGTGAAATATTAATTGTATAGTTTTATATGTGAAATATTTTCAGTTTCGAACTTAAAACACTAAATGAATTGCAACTTTATTTATTTTTTCAAGACAGGATTCTACATTTAGAGATAAATCTTTTGTTTCTGATCGAGCAGAGTATTTTTTTTCAATAGGAGTGAGAAGTTTGTTTTCTACAGCTTTTTCGAACTCCGTCATTTTTTAAAGAAAGGAAGGTGTAGACTTTTTAATTTCCTATACGTCTTGTTACTAATTTTATATACATATACCCTCACCGACAAGAATTATATAGAACAAATGAACGAATAGGGAACGTGTCCCTGTCTCTTCTCCAGGCACAACTAAGAGATAAGATTTGTCCTCGAACTGTTCTTCTTGCTGGGTTATGATTGACGTATAAAAATATATATATAGCAAACGAAAACTAATGTCTCTGTTTATTTTCTATTTTAAAAGAAAAAGTAAAGGAAAAACTTTCCTGATACAAGGAATCCATTATTTTATTATATTCCGGTGTGTTTCAAGCCCATCTTCATCTCAGGTTCTTTCTTTTGCTTTCGACACTTTTTATCGCCATTTTCAGCTTTTCAAAACTCTTTTCAGAAGTCTTACATCCCACCCAAATGGTTCTCATTATTGTTTCTAAGAAGTGACAAAGTTGAAAAAAGAGGGAATATCACAGATTTTTTTTGGGAACCTTTTCCCTTCTAACAACAATGATTACGTCACTTTTCCTCTTCTTAAAGAACACACCTTCTTCCCCTCCCTCTTTTTTGTTAGTCGTCGCTTTGTTTATTTGTTTGTCTAAAAGTCTATTCTTAACATAGAGTATTGTTGTGTGAAAAAAAAAATATTAATAAGAAAAACTTAAGGAGACATCCAGCAGGAAATTAAATCTCTACAAAAATGTAATAGAAACAAGATAAGCCTTGACGGTTGTCCTCACTTGTGAGAATTCCATTTTACGTTATTTTCTTTTCGGTTTCTTTCTTTCTTTTTTGTTCCTTGCGACATTTTCAGATACTTTCAGAAATATCTTTCAATTCTCCCCCCTTTTATTTTAAAACTTTTTTCATATTCTGTTTTTGATATGTCAGTCGTATCCTACCTACTAATATTATCAATAGTTTTTTTTTTTTTTACTTTTTTAATTATAATTTTCTGTTTGTTGAGAAGTTTTTCGAGAACAACGTGTTCGAAAGTGTTTGGTCCAAATTTGGAGATGATCGAATTGGTGAATAGAAAAAATATGTCAATACGGAATTTCTCCGTACATTCATATCACCAAATATTATATCACATTAAATATTTATATGTCAGACTTATTACAAAGTATAATAGCTATTCGTAGTTGTCATATTTTCAAACTTTTTTTTTTAATGAAGCAAGCAAGTTTCTTTTCACTATATGAAACTAAGGTATATTTCCAAATTACGTGAAGTCAACGCTGAAACTGGAATTATTATCACGTATTCTGCCTTTTGGCAAGTCCTGGGACTAATGATTTTCAACGAAATTTTAAAAAATCGTTACTGACTTTCTATGTCTGTGTGTGTGTGTCTTATTTGCAAATTTTTCAAATTTGAGCTGTCCACTCGGTACAGTATCAAAATTATCTCAAAGAAGTGCTGGAATTTTCCCCGTCACTCTTACCATTCCCGAGATATTGGCCCAAAAAGTTCCGATTTTGGGAGATTTAAGGAGTCACATCTCGAGAACCGTAAATCATAAAGAGATTATACCTATTGGCGTTGATCAAGACCTAACAGGATGGTGAACATTTTGGTACCAAATACTAACTGGTAACCACTGACCAGGGGCACCGTTCTCCAGATATTGGCCAAAAGTGTTCGGATTTCGGAAGATTTAAGGAGATATCTCGGGAATCGTAAGTCATAGAGAGATGATATTGGTGTTGATCAATACCAATATTGATTCAATACTTATTGCGTCATTAGTTATTGATTTAATAATTGCTGAGTCAATAACTAATGACGTAATAAGTATTGAATCAATAACTAATGACGCAATAAGTATTGAATCAATAACTAATGACGCAATAAGTATTGAATCAAATGACGCAATCAGTATTGAATCAATAACTAATGACGCAATAAGTATTGAATCAAATGACGCAATAGGTATTGAATCAATAACTAATGACGCAATAAGTATTGAATCAAATGACGCAATAAGTATTGAATCAAATGACGCAATAAGTATGGAATCAATAACTAATGACGCAATAAGTATTGAATCAATAACTAATGACGCAATAAGTATTGAATCAAAAACTAATGACGCAATAAGTATTGAATCAAATGACGCAATCAGTATTGAATCAATAACTAATGACGAAATAAGTATTGAATCAATAACTAATGACGCAATAAGTATTGAATCAATAACTAGTATTGGTGTTGAAAAAATTAATTCCTTTTAAGTTCGTTCTGAGCATTCTCAACTGTTTTTTACTGTTTTAAGATGGAAACTGAAAATATTTCACATATAAAAAACTATGTAACTAATATTCTTGCAGTGGCAGATCCACGGAGAATGAGACCCAGACCTCCAAAAGTTTATTTATTTTTACTTCAAATACTAATTAATTAAGAAACAGAAATATGGGCTTTTATGTCAATCCAGTATGTGACACGTACCTTAAACTGCATGGTAGGTCTACTAACGCATGTAAATAATTTGCACTAAGATTGGGTTGGACTCAAAAGATCGAAGACTCATAAGAAACTTATATATGAACCAACAAGTAAGTGTTAGAATAAGGAAGGAAATAAAAGAAGGAACCAGGAGCGAATCCAGGACGGACTTCTGGAGGGGGTCGGTGGGTTGTAATACTCCTACTAAGAGATACTTTTAAGAGCTCCAAACTCGGGGATGGGCTTTATTTATATATATAAAATAAGAAAGTTTCCTCTTCTGGAGAGGGGGGATTGCCCTGATCGACCCCTGGATCCGTCCGTGGAAGGAACTGCAATTAGGAATGGAAGATCGACAATGATATTGTCTCTCGCCTACATTATTTAATATCTATTTAGAAGAGATAGTGAAAAAGAGCCTAGAAAATGAACAAGGCATTACAGTAGAAGGTATGATGATTAAGTGTATATGGTTGCAGATGATATGGCGCTTGTTGCAGAATCTAACAGAAAACCAATAACGTGTTAGAAAACGTGAGTAATGGTTGTAAAGAATATGGGATGAAAATAAATGTTAGAAAGACAAAAGTTATAGTGATTGGAACGAAGAGATCGGTGTCAAATATAGAAGTAGGAGGGAAGAAAATAGAACACGTGACTAGTTTTCGATACCCGGGTAGTATTATTCGTGATGATATGAAGTGTAAACGTGAAATAAAAGCAACGATAGGAACAGCGAAAGAAGCCTTTAGGAGGAAGAAAAGTCTGTTTTGTGGGACCTTGAATAGAGAGTTAGAAAAAAAAACCTCATATGGAGTGCTTCATATGGAGTATTGTGCTGTGTTAGTCAGAAATATGGACATTACGCGAAAGCGATGAAAAACGACTGGAAGCTCTCCAAATGTGGGTGTGGAGAAGAATGGATAGAATTAGTTGGATCGAGTGGAAAACGAATGAGAGAGTGTTCGGAATGGTGAGGGAGAAAAGAATTTTCGATATTATTAAGAAGAGGAAGAGAAACTGGTTGGAACTTTGGCTAAGAAGGAACTACATCGCGAGGGACGTGCTAGAGGGTATGGTGGCAGGTAAGAGAGGGAAGAGGCGAATGGAATTACAATTAATGAACTATATCAAAACAGAGAAATCGCACGAGATGGCGAAAAGGTTGCCGAAGATCGTGAAGCATGGAAGCTTCTAGTCGCAGCAAGTGACCTGACTATAATGGCACAATACCAATGATGATGATGGATATTTCTGTTCCTAGTAGCTTGGGTGTGACACGAAAAGCTCAAAGGAGAAAATGTATCATCCTTTATCCTTTGCAGTTAAAAGTACAAGCAGGACGGTGAGATTTCTCAAATTCTATTTAAAAAAAGGAAAAAAGAAAAAAATTCGTTGTGTCACAGAAAATTAATAAAAAATAAGATGAAATAAAAGAGCCCATTTTTTAAATTTTAAAAGTAGAGAAGTTTTGATTTAAAAAGTGGAGAAGTAAGAGCACCCTCTGCAGAGGTGGGGCCGCGGTGGCTCAGTGGTAGAGCATTCACCTCTGGTGCATGGAGTCCCGGGTTCAAACCCTGCTCCCGCCAAGTGAACTTTGTGGTGGACAAACACCGTGTGCGTGGGGTTTCTCGGGGTTCTCCCGTTTCCTCCCACTTTCTTCATTCCACCATTTCATTCATTTCTCATAATCACCGTCTCCTTTAGCCTAACCGGCATAACCCTGGGACGTAAAACTCAAAGATTTCACCCTCTGCAGAGAAAATGGAGAATCTTAAGCATACCCTGCCGGATCTGGACATTTTAGTTGAATTACCGAATCTGGGATTCCCTAAAGACCATAATTCCCAGACATACTCCAACAGAGTTCTCAGATATACTCAAGGGCGCCCATGAAGGGGAGGGGAAAAGGGGGGGCGCTCGCCCCCTAACAGGAAATTATACTTGGGAATATCGAAAACCCAATAGAATTTTTACATTAGTTACAGCAAAATTTGAAACTATATTTGAAATGTCGCTTATACTTGCTTCCCCTGGAAACCACAACATGGGCGCCCTTGGATATACTCTAACTTAAAGATGAGTCCAAAGTAGGCAAAAGGTAAGCTCAAATAGCAGTGAACACTAAAACGTCGGAGGGAAGTCGAAAGTGTTAGGAAACGCCAGTTCCTCGATTCCAGGTAGGATTAACCGAACTGTTTCCAAATGGACTTGGAACAGAAGAAACTGAAATTAGTTAAATGGAAAAGGATTGACAGCTCTTTCATTCTAAAATGAATTGACGGACCGTACAGGTGAGCATCTGAAACAAACAGTGCGCAATTTCGCTACCCTAAAATTTGGAGAATTACTGTAAAATACTGGACATTAATTTGGTATAAATAATAGTTACGTTAGTTAACTCGCTATTGTAGGCATTATAAAAATGTTTGTTTCTTAGACCAACAACAAATATCTTTTCACTACGCAAATCAGAAACCTTAGCAGTAGTAAGATATCTACACTAGGGTATAAGTAATTCTTCCAATTCATTCAACATGCCGATTATTTAATTAACGGAAGAAATTAAGAATCTTGCTGGAAAATTATTTTATAGTTCATCCAGTACGAACTTGACAAGTTTTTACCCATTGTTATAAATTAAATGATAAAGGAAATTACTTATACTTATTTTTAATCAATATAAAAGTATTATTATTGCTTAGTAGTCTATCCTCATGCCTTTCTCAAACGAAACCGATCGATGTCCAACTATTGCAATGTCTTCTCGAGAAAGTATAATAAAAGGTTTTTGATTGGATTTGATCTTAGGGCCCCTTCCAGCAACGAGGCTGTATGAGATGTGGAACTAAGCTTAATGTGGGACTCGAACCTCATGAGCTCCCACCGGGAATCGTACCCGAATTTTAGGGGGCCGCGGTGGCTCAGTGGTAGAGCGTTCACCTCTGGTGCTTGGGGTCCCGGGTTTGATCCCAGCCCCCGCCAAGTGGACTTTGTGGTGGACAAACACCGTGTGCGTGGGTTTTCTCGGGGTTCTCCCGTTTCCTCCCACTTTCTTCATTCCACCATTTTATTCATTATTCATCATCACCGCCTCATTTAGCTTCACCGGCATAATCGTGGGACGTAAAACTCAAAAAAAAATTTCGAACCCGAATTTCCATGCCAAAGGCATGTACGCCAACCGCTTAGCCATGAGGAACCCTGAGAGGGGTTTTCCTATGTTTTCTTCATTCCCACCAGACATATGCCGGGATGGTAGCTAACATAATGGTCCCAGGCCACTTCCTTCACTCCCCACTCCTTTCTTTCTCTCCAATTCCCCGGGCAGTGTTCGTAATTTGAGGGAAATTTTGTAGGGAAACTTAGCAAAATAGGAAAAAGGCAAGGTTGTGATATAATGTGAAAATCCAGAAAAATTCTCGCGTTAATTGATTGACCTATAAAAATGCTTAAAATTATCCCTGTTCTTCAGAAATAAACAGCTACAATAGCAATAGTTTGTGTGTGTGTGTGTTCAAAGTAGCATAATTTACACACATTTTTGACAATGTCTTTGTGTGTGCCTTTTTTGTAAATAAACAGTAAAATATATAAAAAGAAGAAGAAACAAAAGCAAATGAATAAAATGAATGTGGTTCACACTTCCTTTCATATAGTTAAAGAAATCGTATCACATAATTTGTGTCATAGAAATTGGACATTCAACAAACTAAGGAAAATTTGATAAGAAAATGGGAAATTTCGAGTCAATGGAGGGAAATTTTGTTATGAGAACCTACGAACACTTTCACCTTGCAATGTGATCACCGAAGGATCTCATCACTAATACGGGGCATTCGAACCTGTCCATAGCTGAATAAAAACCCACAAATTTAATTCCTAATTTCAATTCTGGAAATAATATTAAGTATTATAAATTGCAACGAACTATACGTGTCATCAAGAGGCAGCGAAGAAGAGAAAATTCTGTTTCAAGTTAAAGAGCCAATCAAAATCTGTAATATTTTAGTATGCAATTACCTACGAACCTTCAATATTTTTTGGTTATTACATAACACTGCACTGATTCAAATACTAATTCAAGCTGACCAATAAATTCTGTCATCTTAGTTGTTCCTGTTTAAAGGTGTGAAATAATTTTGCCCCCACCTCCTAGCAGGGGCAGATCCAGGACCGACTTCGGGGGGGGGGGGGCAGTGGGCTGTCATACTGCTACTTTTAAGGGCTCCAAACTTTGGGATAGATTTTATTTATATATATAAAATAAGAAAGTTTCCTCCCTGGATCCGCCCCTGCACCCTAGACTGCAATTCTAAAAGTATTGCCTTGAAAAACAAAATGAAGAACAAACAAACAAACAAAAAAAAAAGTTTAAAATTTTGCCATAATGTTTCTGCCATGGCAAAGCTGTACATGACTTATCGTGCTCTATCATTGAATGAAAATTTTAGAGCGAAATGAAAGCCTATGTAATTGTCTAAGGTGTATGCAGAAAGTTTAGGCTTTGACTATAAGTTAGTTGCCTTACAGATCAATTCAGTAACAGTCCACACGGATTCAGATGCCATTTGTTTTTGTCATGTTTTCGAATTTTTTCTAACGTTCACGAGCTTCCAGAAAATAATAATAATAATAATAATAAATTGACTTTCGAATGTATATTGCAAAGTATTAAATTGAAAAATACAGAGTGTTTAAAAATGAACATCGGAATTTGAAGGTTTTGTGGTATTTATTACATTGAACGTAGAATTATAAATGAAAGAGAACTCAAAATACTTTTTGCTACAATTGTTCAATGTAAGCACCATTTGTCACACGGCACACATTGAGTCGATAGCCGAGTTTTTCCGAAAGGTTGATCATGTATTTAGAATAATTGTTGCAATAACTAATTCAATCCTTTTTCTTAAATCTTTCAATTTCCTCAAAAGTCTTCACACAGACGTCACTGGTGTTGGTAATTCATGACTACTATAGAATATCCAAGTTTCAGAATCCTGTGATACTTCCGCAACAATTTTTATAGAGGTAGCTGGTGAGCACTTCAAATTATATGCCCGTAGCCAAACTGACTCTATAAAAATTGTTGTGTGAGTACCTTAGGATTCTGAAGCATGGATTTTGTTGGATAGGGCACATATTAGTTCCTAAGTGAAGTCTTAACCCAACTACGGTAGGTCCCATAGTTTAGTGTAGGAGCTATGGACCTTTACAGTTCATTTTCTCAGGTTTTCGACAGCCTTTAATTCCGAAAGGAAGCATTTGTGCACCTAGCTTGGTCTATATTTTCGTCTTATCTTAGTGTCAGGAATCACCTCCCAAGCATTGTCGGTATTATTTTGAAACACCTTGTAGATTAGTATGTTAAAATTACGTATAGAGCATAGCATGCGACTGACAGCTGAGCTACATACTTATTTCATAGGATATTTTTATTTTTCAGATATGAAATTCACCATATATTAAATAATGTACAAATTAATACTTAGAGGAAATTTAGTAGCTACATTAGAATTACTTATTAGGATTTATGTTAATTTCTGCTTCCAAAGTAATTTATCTTCTGTAAGTTGGCCACTTTGCAATATAGCCAATGGTGGACAACATAGACAGATTCAACTTTATTTCTTTATATAATGTTACAAATCGACACTTTATCTTTCCAGCAAGTAGACTTCGTAACTTAAGATCTGAAGGCAATTGATTGAGTGAAATTAATTGCCTTTTTCACAAACAAGAGTTAAGGTGTGAATCTTACTTTAAACACAAGGTACAGTCTCTTAGAGCCTCGGTGCTAAAGTTTAACCTTAAACGGGCCTGAGACAGAATATCTAACGGTGATAATGTCCAACTTACAAATCGGACAAGTCGTCCACAGAAACGGTCAAATCTCCCAATAGTCAAATAGGTCAGAGCGACCGATTGTCAAAAAGGTCAACACAGATATAAAAACGTCAGAACACTCAACAGCCAGAATGTCTAACAGAAGACGCTCCAGATCCCAGATCGTTCAATGGTCAAATCGGAACGCCCAAGAATCAAAACGGACAAATCGCCCAGAAAACAGTCCGAACGCCGAACAGTCACATTGTTCACCCAAACCATCAAATCATCCAAACAAACGAATTAAAAGAACCACCAAAATTATCAGAGCATCTAATGGCTAAAAAGGTCAGAAGGAATTTATTCTGATCATTTGAGCTTTTGATCATTAAGACTGTTTATGTGGGTGTTCTAATCATTTCGAAAATTCAGTGTTCTATCCTTTTCTTTGGGCAGTTTAATA
Source organism: Thermobia domestica (assembly GCF_964235325.1). NCBI lineage: Eukaryota > Metazoa > Arthropoda > Insecta > Zygentoma > Lepismatidae > Thermobia > Thermobia domestica. The sequence continues at coordinate 1,373,127 of NC_137457.1, read as the reverse complement.
CTTTTAATTGCAATGTGACCGTTGAGCACTTTGACCAGGTCTCGCCTTAAACTTTAATTCGAGGACACGGTGGCTAAATGGTAGAGCATTCACCTCTGATGGGAGGAGTTCTTGGTTCGATTCCAGCCAACTGAGTCTGTGATTTCCTCCTACACTCCCATACCATCAAATCTTTCATTAATGATATTCTTCTTGAGTCTACAGGACATAATCATGGGATGTAATACTAATACATTTCATTCAAGCTTTAATCAACCAATTAAAAGTTATATTGCCTATTATTACTGGTGAAAAACCCTTGGAGTAACCTAAGTCAAATAGCTGGTCTTCAGATTTCAACCCGAGAGTTTCTAATTTTGAAAAAATGAAATCTTTCAGTTTAACGTTCCATGATTATGCCCCCCCCCTTTAGGTTTAGGAAGAAGGATCATTAAAGTAAGTGGTGAAAGAATTGATGGAATTGTAATGTGAAAGGAAACGGGAAAACCCACGGACACGATGTTGTCCACCACAAATCACCTGACCAGGGACCCTAAGCACCAGAAGTAAGCCCTCAACTTTCTGATTTGCGAAACGAGAACGTTATAAATAAACTTCTTCCAGGAAAGTACTGATTAATCAAGCGACATTAATTCTTCGGTTGTAAGCTTGGAAATAGTTGAACTCCTGGCAACCGTGCAATGGTGTAACGAGTCATGTTTGGTAATCCGTGAGATGCTAGGTAGCTCTAATCTTGTTACGTCGACAGACGACATGTTTCCTTTTTTCTTTCATTCTCCTATTCCTGTTCCTTGGAGAGCGTTTATGCCGATTTAACTCTGAATAGCGGCTTCTGTGTCTCGGAAGGTGTTGGAATTCGTAGGCGTTCTCCGACCTATAAGATGCAACCTTTTATTACATTCATTGAACACATTCACATATGCTCTTACAATGTACCGATCTTTCCCTTTCTCTTGTCTCGTTATCGATGAAGCTTAACTCAGTACAATGTTTGATAGGTTCCTAGCTTTTCTGAACTTAGAAGTGTATCCAGCTCCTTGTTTATGTCTTCAATTGGTTTTAACAGGCTTTCCCCAACTGTACGCCGCGCAGTCTTTGTGTGCCTTCACTAGCCTACATGGGAACTACGAAATAATTGGAAAAGTATATCTGAAATTAAAATGAAAAAATGAAATGAAATGAAATCTTTGAGTTTAACGTCCTACGATGTCCTTTACACTAAGGAAGAAGGATGATTAAGGCAAGTGAATGACGGTAGAATGAGAATGTAGGATAAAATGAGGGTACCCCGAGAGAACCCACTGCCACGACGTCATCCACAACAAATTTATTTGGTCGAGGATAGAACGAAGAACCTGACGCACCAAAGGTGGGCGCTCTACCACTTTTTGTTGGTTTTTAAATCATTTATTGAACTGTAATGCCTATTACATCGTAGATACAGATGATACATTGCGTCAGACAATAAGACTATGAATCCTTACAAGCTCACTTTGAGAAAATTTGCAACGACAGACGATTCATTCAGACTGTTCCCAATAAGAGTCTGATTACGAGCATATTTCAAACACTAATAATATTCCTTCCACGATAGATTTCGAAGTAGAGGACAGACTATAATATATAGTATGCCCAATAGACAATTAACAGCATTGAGTTTTCTATATGGATACCACATATCTGTAGTCCGGCAAGGAAAGCATATGGTGGTCAAAATAGTGAGTTGGTTGACGAAGCAATCCTCATAATGATACCACTTAGCCACCGTAGACGTGGATTACTCCACCCTTCTCACATGCGTTGCTATACTTGTAGATCTCACCACAATTTAAATGCTTGCAGTGCTGTAGCGCCTTACTTTGCAACACTGAATAACAAATCTACACAACTTTTCGTAATTAATGAACAAACGAATAGTAACGTTTCGTTTAATATGTAAATTTGAAATATATAATAACCTGATATAGTGGTATTTCAAACAATACAATTTTAAGCTCTGTTGGTAACACTGTAAACCTGGTGGTGTCACAGGTGGTTTCAGGGTATGTTAAACAATATCCTTCTGCCAATATTTGCATGGTACAAAATTTCAACGCTTTCAGTGTGTTAGTTTCAAATGTACAATGTCATACAAAGATACACGATCCACTATATATATAGGCCTACTCATCGTTAAAAGTCTGAGCACAGTACGTCTTAGCAGAATTTTCTAAAAACAAATCATTCAAAATTCAATTTGTTAAATAAATATCATTGCTCATATAAAGAAATTAAAACGTATGGTCCTCCTTCCACTAAGACAAATTTATTAAGTGTTTGAGTTCAATGAGTTATCGATCCTCAGTCTTGATAAAGGCATGACAAATTCCAGCCATTAATTTATTAATTTATCCAACTTCTTCGAAGCTATGTGACTACAGTAGCTCTGAAGAGCCTTTCAAAAACTTTCAGTATTTGTTGGCATCTATTTACGGCTGTACTGTCAAATTCATGTTACAAGAGCTCGATGGGTAACAAATTCGGCGACTGTGACGAATATTCTATTTATTGGTGTTGAAAGCATCTTTGCATTGCGGATAATTACTGCATAGCTTGGAAAAACTGTTTGGGATAGTAATCCCTTTGTAGTACAAAGTTACTGCCCCAAATCCAAGTTCCTAATAGAATTCCATGGCTCACTTAAACGTTGTGAAACACGTTTCTTTCCATTATTTCATTAATTCGAACTAAATTATCAACTTGTAGTTTGTAAAACTTCTCCAAACATTGATGCTACCTTCTTCGTGAATATTCATGTAAGTACGAGTATTACGCGGTCATGATGGAAACGTTCTTCGGGACGATAACAAACGACCTTCTAGCATTGGAAGGTGAAAAGCTGGAATTTAGATTCTTCGATTCAAAATCAGCTCTTCCATCGTTCATCTTTCCAGTTCTTTATTTATTTATTTAATTATTTATTTATTTTTGGATTTCCGTTTGTAATGTCTCCTGCTTGAACAAATGGTTTCTTTATCGCAACCCTACGCCCATAGATCATAGATCTCAAGCACTGGGCCACCGTCCTATTTGATACCGAATGGAAATGGTTCTTCTATAGTTCTATTGGTTCTTTCGAAGCGATTAACACCTATTGTGTTTCCTTGTTAGCCAATGAACTTGCCCGGACATAGTAATGTCACTATAATTTAGACTACGTGAACGATTTTTTAAAGTTTTCATTATGGTAATAAATATAAGTGGAACTAGGGCCTCGAAAATTTCTAGATCTTGTTACTCGAAAATAAGCAAATATAATATATACACATGGTGTCAGGAAATAACTTCGGGATGTAAATCCTCGGACGAAAACATGAAAAAGCCTATAGACCAACCTTGGTGCACAGTTGCGTTACTTCAGATATATTGTCCACAGAAAATTGGTCGTAACGGTACAAGAAAGCAACAACTCGAGCAATATTTTGGAGTTTTCCGAAAACGCCCTAAAGTTTTGTTGTATTTGACAGCAACATAATATGATTTAATCTAAGAAATTTAAGCGAGAATGTTTTTAGTACGGTGACCCGTAACTTTCATTTTATGTTCTCGTGTAAGGATTAATTTCCTTAAGTAATTTGATGTCGTTTTCGAACACCCTGGGAACATACATAGCGAGACCTCAGGTCACGAACTTCATATCTATTCCAGTGTAGGGATGGATACGAGTGAGTTTTCTTTGAAACTCGACTCGACTCGAAGCAGACATTTTTTAGCTCGGCTCGAGTTCTTGGCTCGAAAAAAATCCTCCAACTCGACTCGAATTCAGGTCGAGTTTCGAGTCGAGTCGAGTCGTGTGTAGTTTCAATTACTATTTTTAAGTATCCAACATAGATAATAGGTCAATGATACTACTACTACTACTACTTATTATTATTATTATTATTATTATTATTATTATTATTATTATTATTATTATTATTATTATTATTATTATTATTATTATTATTATTATTATAACATCATGTATAACCAAGAAAGTAGGCGGGGTGTACCTGTATACTAAAAACTAGTTGACTTCCGATCTCGGTCGCCGAGAAGTCTTCAGGAGGCAAGGCCATTGTTCACGAGGATCTGGGTTTGAGTTCCGGAGAAGCAAGTATTCAGGCTCGAGCCAAAAATTGTTAAAAGTTATAGGGCGCCGGTCAAACATGTTCAAAACTGCTCGGCTCGGGTCTAGGGTTGTCAGTGGCTCGAGCGGCTTGGTTCATAGCTCATTCACTATCGAGCCGAACCGAGAAGTGAGCCAAGCCAACAGCTCACCCAACCGAGCCAACTCGAGCAATCGGCTCAGTTGAGCCGAGTCGAACCGAGGCGATGAACTCGTTTCAATGGAGCTGGCTCGAGCCGATGGCTCATCTCAGCTGAGTTGGTGACTCGTCTGAGCCGAGTCGATAGCTCATCCCAACCGAGCAAGCTCGGGCCAAAAGCTCAATTGTGCCAGTCGACGGCTCGTCTCAACCGACGGCTCGACGAGATACGAGTAATGTTCCTTGTCGTGAGCAACACTAAAAGTATTTCACACTACTGCTTACATTTCTCATGGCTTTCGCTTTCCAGTCTAATCAGACCATTATTTCAAAACGAGTTAAAACGAGCTGAACAAGCGAGCCATTTATCAAACTCGACTCACTCGAAACTCGACGTCAAAAACAGTGACTCGGCTCGGAACTCCACTCGAGAAAATTACCTTTGACTCGACTCTAAATTTGACTCGACTTTCGAGTCGAGTCGAGTTTTAGCTCGACTGGTGCTAAAATTATCCAAAATTATCCAAAGATCCAAAATTATTTTCCTATTGAAGTTCATAGAATTTGTATGTGTATGTTAAACAAACAATTGATTTAAACCAATAAAATAATATAAATGGTTCAGAACCAGAGTGAATTCAATTGATTCATATCTTTATTCACTTCTTATATTTATATGCAAATTAAATTAGGTCGCTAAATTTTTGACTCTGTGAACTAACTTGGAGGAATAAAGTATATCTTCTGTACTTTGTACTGATTTCACTTGTGCAGTTTTTTTTTCTCTTCTTGTAAAGTGATTCTTAAAATATTCACAAGTACAGTACATGCAAGATCAGTACAATATATCTTTATCAGGTGTTCTCCGTGGATGAGTCTGTAGAACTGTCACTTTTGTAATCAGGCAGGGGTCCCAGGTTTGAGCCCAGCTAGAGGACAATTTCTCTCCGATTCAAACCGAGTAATGGTTTGTAACCCACTTTAAACTGTAGGTCCCGTCCTTCATAACCCCCCTGTTACATAAGAACGGGTTAGAAAAAACTTATTTCTATCCATATGTAATCTAAATAAATTAAAAGTTTTGTAGCCATGGCCCCTTCTTTAAAAATAAAAAATGAATAACTGCAACTTGAGGGTGCTAATTCGACTGATCTCGGTCTCAATCTTAAGAAGTGACCGCAAACCGGTCTAACTCGAGGTCAAAGGTCAACTAACTGTTTTCGCTCAGAATCAAGACTTTCATTACAAAAATGTGTTTTATACTTCCCGCTTTATCCCAACTTAGGCTCTAGCCCAATCCATCTTATTCTCTTATCAACTTCTTAACTGTAACTGTGTGAACCAAATAACCTCTCAGATGTTTAAGATTTCTTATCCCTTATTACAAATCTAAAGTAGATTTTATTCATGCAAATAATCTTATGTATTAGCTTCCCTAACTCACTCCCTTGTCCAGACGCGCTACTCGGTTTGGCTTATTCAATCTTGAACAGTAATGAATGGGCAGATTAGTAAATAATTTGTAACACTAGTTTACATATGACCTCGAGTTTGACTTATTTTATTATTTAAAAAATAGAGGCCACGATTATCCAAAGATAAAGAAAATGCTTCAAAAACAAGTAGCAGTGCCAAGTGTATAACACGCAAAGGAGTTTGGTGTCTGTGGTACGATATTTTCACAATTAATATTGAAACTGTAAATTGTAGTAGATTTCTACCACTTCCGGTTTCAGTAGAGAGATTAGACTAGAGACGAAATATATTCTTGTTACGCCTAATTGATTGCAGAAAACCGCTTCTTATCTATTACAGTTTTTATTCTATAGCCATTAAAGTTAAAATCGGAAGTAGTTGATTTCCACATCTTTTGGAAGACAGAATATAGTAGTTATTTTTAGAAAGCTGAATAGAAAGCAAAAACCCGCTTCATTCCTGTTCTATGGAGATCACTATTGAAACCGAGGTTTCAATTGAAGACCACAAGAGAAGATGAAAGGTACACCTGAGACGCTTGAGAGCTGCTCGATTGGAAGAAACCGTTTTCATCTATTTTTAACCGTTTTTGCTATATATAGATCAATATTTATTGAAAGCAGAAATTATAGTTGATTTGAACCATTGTAGGTTGTAGTAGAGTTAATAATAGAGATTAAATATATTCTTACGAAGCAGAAAACCGGATCTCACTACATATTGCCATTTTCGATCTATGGTGATCAAAGGTCAAACCAGAAATGGTTTATTTAAATCACTTCCGGTTTGGGTAGGTGGTTTTAATGACAAATAAAATTCCTTACTCTTGACTATATTTTGACCAAATTTGGTGATGATCCATCAAGCAGTTTTTTAGTTTTTTCTTTTACTTTTTCTTTCTTTTTTTCACACACGTGCACACACGGGTATGGTAAATGTATAAAGGAGTAGGTAAACCAAATTCTAGTTATTCAAAAACCAAACAAGGAAAACTTGGTTTTTGCCACCCCTGCATACAATTAATCCATTCTAACCACAGAAGCGTCGCACTGTCTGTTTTCTATGATAAATAATATAAAATGAAATGAAACCTATCCTTCCAGAAAACAAAAGATAGGTAAATAAGAAACATTTAGACTTTTCTTCGTTGTATAGTTTTGAGTGGCAGAGAGGTGAAAGCTACTGCTTGGAAGAAGAATCCATCCGTTTCAAGAAAAAAAAAGATGTAGAAAAGCAATCGGAAACATATGTTCGATACTGAGGTTTCAAAGATCATTATCTTTGTTCTACCAAGTATTTTGTTGACACTTGAGTCACTCCAGTTTCCATTGAAAAGGCAAATTCAGGTAGTTGCCGTCTGGGGCGGGGAATGGTAAGGGAAACTGCTCAAGGCGTAAATGATTATGAAAATGGAGGGATAGACATGAGTTTCGTTGTTTAAATTGCCACAATGCATCCTTCCCCAGCATGTGTTCTTCAAAGAATGTCACCCGTAGTAATTTATGAAGTATGAAGTTGGTCTTTGAATCTTTACCTAAAATAGTGATTTCGTCATTACGGAAGTAATTATTACAATTAATCTAAGTCATTAAGTTTAAAATTGAGATAACCATCACCTTTGTATTGCTCTTTGGCATTCGTATAGAAAATTGCAAGTTTCTAGGTGCAGTATTTTGTAAGATATTTACGAATTAAATTTTACATGTTACCTTATGGAGATTCTGAAGCCTCTGATGATGGGTAGACACCCCCTTAAGAGAAGTTGTTATTTTTGGACGTTTCCGTGTAATACTTATATACCCTACCATTTTGTGATTATTATCTTTCAAGAGCCCGACACTAGAGGTCTGCACGGGCTGGGGCTGAGCCCACGGGCCGGACTTGGGCCTACAAAGCATAGATCACTTCGGGCTCGGGTCGGGTTCAGGTCGTAAATTTTTAAATGTATAACCATATTTCTCGGGCCTTTTCGGGCCTAACTTTGTAAACATACTGTCCAACATATTTATGGGACCGTTCTTACTGGTAAACCTTTAAACCCAACTGCGAACTTAATCCTCTAATTGCTATAAATAAGAATAAAACTTTGAGTTGATTATCAAGTTTCTGTAATTCAGGTTCATTTGATTATTACACAGGCTCGGGTCTATAGGCTAAAACATATCTCGGACTCGGGTTGGGCTTCTCATTATGACTCACGGACCGGGCCGAACCCGGGTTAAAAATTCCAGCCCGTGCAGGGCTCTACTCGACACACTACTCAGCCAGATCGCTGAGCAACTTTTCAAAGAGAATAACTCTCTTCTCTCAAAATAAACACTTGAATACAGGCTCCTACTATTAGTTAACAGTTTTCTTCCGTATTTTATAGTATTTGTATGTTCTTCATACTATTCAACTCTTTCACGAAGATCGCATATCAAAGATTTGCATCCAATTTTGTCCATACTACGACACGATTAAATAGCTCATACAAAAGTGAACGTTGAAGTAAGAAGATAACTATTGACAAGGGCTCACTAGTCGTCATTGAAACGATGTATCATCGAACAAATCGTAACGTTAGTTCATTAGTTATCTGTTTATTGCCAAAACAGCTTTCCTCAACAAATGTGTCTCGACGTCAACAAGACCGTGACACATCCCATCGGACACCATTTTTTTTGTTTTGTTTAAAAAACGGGTCCTATAAACAGGATTTTGTATGCAGTGTCTTTTATTTGGAAAATTCTGAAAAATCAATAGTGTGCTCGGACTTCTGATAATAACTGTATTTTGTATGTATACATATACAAGGTGGACCATTTGTATACGGCATGACTTGCTTATCACTATAATAAAAACAGTTGAAAATGCTCCAAGAGTATTACCAGAACAATCATAAAACGAAAAAAAGAAATACTTTGTTACACAGTCCTTACAAAACTAAATTGACTAGGAAACGTTATATCCTGATCATATTGCATACAGTTGCGTATTTACACTTATTGTAACCACAAAAACGAAAATCATACAGGAAAAACTAAGATCTGGCAAACCTAATAAATACGCTACTAGATGCGTTCCTAATGCAACGATCGTTTAGCATATACTCCATGTGTATATATATATATATATATATATATATATATATATATATATATATATATCCAGGATGTTTCAAAACAACGCCGATAACGTTTGGGAGCTAATTACTGATACCAAGATAAGACAGAAACTATAGACCAACCTGGGTGCACAAATGCTTCCTTTCGGAGTTATACGCTGCCGAAAACATGAAAATATGAATTTTAAAGGTCCATAGCTCCAAAATTATGGAACCTATCGCAGACGGGTCAAGACTTTATTTAGGAACTAGTATGTGTCCTATCCAAATATCCATGTTACAGAATCCTGTGGCACTTCCGCAACAATTTTTATAGAGGTAGTTGGTGAGTGCTTCAAATTATATGCCCGTAGCCAAACTGCCTCCATAAAAGTTGTTGCGTGAGTAACTTATAATTCTGAAACATGTATTTTTGTATAGTGCACATATTGGTTCCTAAGTGAAGTCTTGACCCGACTACGGTAGGTCACACAATTTTGAAACTATGGACCTTCAAAGTTCGTTTTTTCATGTTTTCGGCAGCCTATAACTCCCAAAGGAAGCATTTGTGCACCCAGGTTGGTCTATACTTTTCGTTTTATTTTGGTGTCAGGAAGGAATCACCTCCCAAACGTTGTCGATGTTATCTTGATACACACACACACACACACACACACACACACATATATATATATATATATATATATATATATATATATATATATATACTTCTCGCTATGTACTATCATTCTGCTTTATAGCGATGAGTATTGAGTCTAAAAATGACAAATTTCCAGCACTTTCGACTCGAATAGATGAAGGAAGGTCGAGGTGAAACGTATTTTTGAGACGGCGAATTGATATCCAAAAATCAGTTTGCACTACTATATTGCCCTATGAAGATTAACATTGAAACCGGAAGTTGTTGTAGACTTTTATCATACCCATGTTCTTGCTGAGAGATAGGAGCATAGATACAACCTGTTCTTAGCACACTGATTCTTAATTGAGGAGCTTGATGCAATAAGGGCGTAAGTACGAAACATGCAGTTGGAGAAAAACGATGTTGAAAATTTAAGTAGCGCTTTTTTCTTACATGAAACAACGTAATATGCAGCATGTTATTCCGATATTGAATTCAAATGTTACCAGGAGGCTAACAAACATGGAAAAAGCCACAAGACTCACTTGTCTTTCTTACATCAAGCTCCTCCATTGCTGTGATACGTGAAATCTATTGACAGTCGGACATTTCTGCTTAATACGACTTCTGGTACTTGAAATGAGAAGAATCTAGTACTTAAGCAGCGTTTTAAAAGCTTATGAAGAGTTTATCTTAAATGACTATCTTATATATAAAAGAGAACGCACAAATCCTTTGTTCCCTCATCACGCTAATACGGCTGAACCAATTTCTTTCATTTTTGGGGGGTTATTAGGATTTGGACCCTAGATGGTTTTTATCATATCACTTTAATTTTTAATTACCAGTGTCTTGAGATAATTGACCATTCAAGTGTCCATAACGTACAAATCCTTTGTTAGTTCATCATAGGTAAAAATAAACGTATTTATATGCAACCCGCATGACCGTGTCACTCGGCGGGTTAACATAAATGACAGGCGATATAATGTTAACATTTACTGCAATCTACTATGGTTTTTATCATATCACTTGAAAGCGAAAAAGTAAAAATTATCTAAGTAACAAAGTTTATTGCGTTCCGGGGTGACCCCAGCGAAGCGGGGTCAACGCTGCTAGTCTTATATATAAAAGAGAACGTACAAATCCTTTGTTCCCTCATCACGCTAATACGGCTGAACCAATTTCTTTCATTTTTGGGGGGTTATTAGGATTTGGACCCTAGATGGTTTTTATCATATCACTTTAATTTTCAATTACCAGTGTCTTGAGATAATTGACCATTCAAGTGTCCATAACGTACAAATCCTTTGTTAGTTCATCATAGGTAAAAATAAACGTATTTATATCCAACCCGCATGACCGTGTCACTCGGCGGGTTAACATAAATGACAGGCGATATAATGTTAACATTTACTGCAATTCATATCACTTGAAAGTGAAAAAGTAAAAATTATGTAAGTAACAAAGTTTATTGCGTTCCGGGGTGACCGCAGCGAAGCGGGGCGGGTTAACATAAATGACAGGCGATATAATGTTAACATTTACTGTAATCTTCTATGTTTTTTATCATATCAGTTGAAAGCGAAAAAGTAAAAATTATCTAAGTAACAAAGTTTATTGCGTTCCGGGGTGACCGCAGCGAAGCGGGGTGAACGCTGCTAGTCGTATATAATACCTTAAGTGAAACTTTCCATTCCACGTAATATTAAATCTAACTTGTAGTATAAGTAAAGAAATTGAACCAGACTTCGGAGACACAAGATCAGTTTGTAATTCTGTGATATTAATAAAAGAATACTAGTTTTACTTTACAAAAGCCAAGGAATAGATTAACATTTACTGTTTAGCACTGCCATCTTATTAGAATCGTGTGCTTACTACTTGTATATGAATAAAGGAACAAGTGTGTTATTGTTAGGAAAGGACCAAAAAAAGATATAATCCGTTAGTTAACAGTGTAACATGTTACATACGTATATAGTACATATATAACGATGTCTTGCAACAAAACAAAATGGTACCAGTACAGTATATGAGGGTTAAGTTCCAAAGTTGGGCGTCCGTTTCCAGCTAAATTTTTAAAATTTACTGGAAAGATATGGATAATTTGATCGTTTGTGTGATTGATAATATATAAGGGTCTCGAAAAATATGTTTATTTGTTATATATAAGCGGTAATAAACATGGGACTATACGCCGAGCGGAGGGAACTACTTGGCGCAAGCTAACCGAACAGTTGCATTGTGGGAAAGTAACGAGCATTTATGTTATCAACATGGCGAATGTACAAGGGCAATAAACTAACAGTTTAAAATTTGTGAAGCAATACGTTGATAACGAGCAAAATCTTTTAAAAGTCTTTGAAGAGCACGGATTAATGAACCTAATAACGTATTGCAGAAAATGTGGAAAGGAGATAAGAGCGAAAAAACGTGGTGAAAGCGGACGCCCAACTTCGGAATAAATGCCGTATATGAATCCATAGATGTTTAAAATTCACACAAAAAATATGTACTGTTATTTTAAAAGAACATTGTGTAAGTAATCAAAATGTAAGGCTATGAGGATCTTATCTCTGACATGTCTGATGACGCAGAAATACTTAACCAAGAGTGCAATGTTTTATGCATATTTTCATGTGTAAGGACTCCATTACGAAGTTAAGTCAAAACAAGGCAATGTGTTACGATGCCCCACCATGAAAGTGTCCGAGGATTAAGAAGGCCGTGTGTTATTTCATGAGGAGAGGACGTGTTCAACGGGGAGGAGGATTTTTTTGAAGTTAAACACTGAGGAGTAAGTAGTGGAAAGTAGGCAAATATAAAAGTAGAACGTTTTTTGTTAATTGCGATCATAAATGTTTAAAATTTATAGAAGAAATATCTAATATTATTTTATGCACTATCTTTGTTTATGCGCATACTCACTCCACTGCTAACGTGCCTGCTCTTTTCGTCCTGTTCTAACGCTGGTTAAGCATACTTCTTACTTTCAGGGGCACCTAGCAGAAGTTAGTATGTGTTTTCTTAACTTTCGTTTTTACCGAAAATTACCGCTGTATTTATACCCATAACTGTTAAGCCCTGGTAAAATAAATCTGCACCCAAGAATGCAAGAGTTCCATCAAAAGTAACATTTAAAGCGATTCAGAATAAGAATATTCTATTAAATTAAAACCAAAGAATCTTTCATTTCTTGCCTTAAACGATTCCCTAGGACGTTCGGACTGTTACTAACCTGGTGTATGCCCAAATAATTGCATACAGACTAATAATATACGTTCAAACTGATATCACCTAGGAATACCTACCTACGTGCTACCCTAGTACCTGATATCTTATTATATGCAATTATAAAGGTTATCAAGAAAGTTATGTCGCTCTTTCACCCACCACCGAATATGTTACTTAAGACGCACCTGAAAGATTAAAAGTAGTCCCCATCAGTATAGATGACCTGCTTCCAAAGTTCTGGAAGGCCATCGATTCCATCGCGGTAGAACTTGGTGGACCGTGAAGCGAAGAAGGTATCAAGAGCATTTTGCACCTCTAGAGATTTTAACTGGCGTCCTCTAAGGTGATTGTCCAAGAAATGGAACAGATGATAATCGGATGGTGTAATGTACGAGCAGTATGGCGGATGCAATGGTGCTCCCCATCCAAGGCGTAGAATGGTGTCCCAGGTCATCCTAGCCAGGTGAAACTTAGCGTTGTCCTGTAACAGGAGGACCCATTTGCCATTCAGAAGTTTTGAGTTTTTCTTGAACACGGCTCAACTGCTGACAGTACACAGTTGCATTGATGTTTTGACCAGCTGGTAGCAGTTCCCGAAGCACGATGCCGCGAGCAGTCTACCAAACACACAGGAGGACCTTCTTCTTGTGCAGTGCTGGTTTCAGCTGTTTTGGAAACGGTTCATGGGACGCTAACTATAGTACTCGCGCCGAGTCGTGAAGCTTGTCCTAGATCTACCGATTTCACCACCCAATAGAACGTGAGGGTGTGTTCCAGTCGTCAACTCTACCCATCAAATCTTGCCAGTGTCTTCTCTCGCGCTACACGGAAAACATCTCCCGAGAGGACAATGTTGTCGGATTAGCGTCAAGTTCCGTTTTGTTAATTCTTTTTTGTTGCGTTATATTTTCGTTGTTACTATTTGTGCCATTGTTACCATTTTAGAATAGTTGTTATAGTAGTTACTGTTGTGCAGTGTTATTATTGATAATTTTTAAATGCCTTTTTTATATACTGGTTTACTATGTCTTCAAAGTTTGGCAACATTGTTGGTGAATTTCAGCTGTTTGACGTTTTCCCAAGTGTGCGCTCGGGAAGCGGCTCCACGAATTGTACCGAAGTTTTCCGATGTGTTAGAGCTCAAGCAAAATATTTCTATGATTGGTTTAGAGCCCAAGCTTCACGACTCGGCGCGAGTACTATAATGATGACGGCGCTGTGGAGCTCCGCACAGGACCCACTTCTCACCACATGTCAACACGCTGTTACGAAATGTCTTCTTCCTCAGACGAGACAGCAAAGAAACACTGGTGTCTGTTCGCGTTGCCTTTTGGCCGGAGTCAAATAACGTGGAATCCATTGACCCAACTTGTAGAGCTTCCCAAGTTGATGGAGGTGCTGCTGAATGGTTTCTGCACTCACACTGAATGGACATTTCCACTTTTTTTTTATTGCTCAAAAAAAAACTTCAGAGCTAGCTGATTACGGAGAAACACTTCCTTTCGCTCATGCGATGATTCTAACTAGTCGAAATTTGCGATTGAATTCCGGTCTGGTACTCGTGCGCTTAAAACAACGACAGTAGTAGAAAATGGATCGATCTGGCTCAGACCTGGCTCAGTGTTTAACAACTCACAAGCCCCTGGGAAACTGACCACCGTGCACCGTGAGCCCAGGTCTTTTACGACCTCCATTTTAGGGGTGAATTCGTTCCCTTTTATGACCACTTTTTAGGGGGTGTATTCGTTCTCTTTTACGAGTCCATTTTAGGGGGTGAACTCGTTCCCTTTTATGAGCATATTTTTCAACCCCTACGAACACATAACAGAACATCAGACTACGTAACATAACGAACATACAGCAGAGCAGATTGAACTCGTACCCTTTTATGAACACTTTTTCAGGGGTGAATTCATTCTCTTTTATGAGCATATTTTTCAACCCCTATTTTAACATAGGAGATAACACATAAGATTACGAACACATAGAAGAACAGATAACACATAACACTACGTAACACACAGCAGAGCAGATAACACATAAGACTCGTTCCCTTTTACGACCTCCATTTTAGAGGGTGTACTCGTTCCCTTTTATGAGCACTTTTTCAACCCTTATTTTAACATAGGAGATAACACATAAGATTACGAACACATAGAAGAGAAGATAACACATAACACTACGTAACACACAGCACAACAGATAATACATAGCACAGCTAATAAAAGAGCATGGCGTATTTTCCAACCCCTATTTTAAGATAACAGAAATTACGAACACATAGAAGAGCAGATAACACATAACATAGCAAGGGTGAACTCGTTCTCTTTTATGATCATATTTTCCAACCCCTATTTCAACATGACAGAGACTACGAAACATGGCGGACATAGCACAGGGGGTGTATTCATTTTCTCCACCCCTAATTGAACATAGCAGAAATTACACTGAGAGTACGTAACACACAAAAACCTCCATTTTAAGGGTGGACTCGTTCTCTTTTATAATTACTTTTCCAACCCCTATTTTACCATAGCAGATTTTTCAACCCCTATTTTAAGACAATGAATACCTATGTAACATAGCGATTGGATACGCTCTTTGAACCGATTTGGATGAAACTAGGCATATGGGGGTTTTCGACCATGCTGAGTACGAATATCATACATATTTTTACCTGGGTCCTATAGTTTATGTGGCATACGCCCTTTTTATGACAATTTTAACCGATTTGGGTGAAACTCGATATATGAGGGTTTTCGGACATGCTGATTACAAATATCATACTTATTTTTATCTGGGTCTGATAGTTTATGTGGGATACGCCTTTGTATGACACTTAAAACCTAATAACTCGAAAACGGAGCCAAATATCGAAGTGGTGTTTCCACATTTAGCAATAGGTCATCAGGTACTACAAGTTCCAAAATTAGTGACCATCGAGGTCAAAGGTTAAAATACTTAAAACCTAATAACTCAGAAACTGCGCCACATATTGAGGTGCTGTTTCCAAATCTAATAACTGGTCATCACATACTACAAGTTCCAAAATAATGACCATCGAGGTCAAAGGTCAACATACTTAAAACCTAATTACTCGACAACTGAGACACATATTGAGATGCTGTTTCCAAATCTAGTAATTGGTCATCAACTACTACAAGTTCCAAAATTAGTCGCCATCGAGATCAAAGGTCAAAGTACTTAAAACCTAATAACTCGAAAATGGAACCACATACTCAGGTGCTGTTTCCACATTGAGTAATAGGTCATCAACTACTACAAGTTCCAAAATAGATACCATCGCGGTCAAAGGTCAAAACTCGAAAACGGAGCCAAATATCGAAGTGGTGTTTCCACATCTAGTAATTGGTCATCAGGTACTACATGTTCCAAAATAGTGACCATCGAGGTCAAAGGTCAACATACTTAAAACTTAATAACACGAAAACCAAGCCACATATTTAGATGCTGTTTCCACATTTAGTAATCGGCCACCAACTACTACAAGTTCCAAAATACTGATCATCGAGGTCAAAGGTCAACATACTTAAAACCTAATAACTCGTAAACGGAGCCACATACTGAGGTCGTGTTTCCAAATCTAGTAATTGGTCATCAACTACTACAAGTTCCAAAATAATGATCATCGAGGTCAAAGGTCAACATACTTAAAACCTAATAACTCGAAAACGGAGCCACATATTGAGATGACGTTTCCTCATTGAGTAATTGGTCATCAACCACTGCAAGTTCCAAAATAATGACCATCGAGGTCAAAGGTCAAAATACCCTAAACCTAATAACACGAAAACTGAGCCACATATTGAGGTGCTGTTTCCACATTTAGTAATAGTTCATCAATCACTGCAAGTTCCAAAATAATGACCATCGAGAGATTGTAAACGGAGCAACGGATAAATTTTGTACAAAGCAGAAAAAGTGAAGGAGGAATAAATTTGAGTGGCCTATTCAATTTTGTACGAACGAGAAATGCCATTTTAACTAGCTGAGAATTATATGTCTTCTTGTACTAATTAAATAAACGAAGGATTATTGTACCAATGAGAAATGTCATTTTTTCTAGACCATGTTCTAATATTTAAACAAACGAAGGGGTGAATTTGAGAGACCTATTCAATTTTGCACCAACGAGAAATAATTGCGTATTTTAAATAAACAATCGGATAAATTTAACCGGCTCAGAAGTTCAATACTATTTTGTACTCTTGAGTGAGCTTTCCAATTTTGTAGCAAGAAGGACCATTTTTTTAAAACTAACTCAGAATTTCATTTCGTTTTTGTAATACTCAAATTTGGATGAAGTGTTTAGTTTTGTACGAACCAGAAAAATTTGATTGGATTATTTCCTTAGGTACCAACTGGAAAAAGTGAAGGGCTATTATTTAAATAAACGAAGGAATAGAGTATTTAGTTTTTGTACCAACTAGAAAAAAAGAAGTGAAGTATTAATAAAATTTAGGTGGATTATTTTCTTTTGTACCAACTGGAAAAGAGAAGAAGAGCTACTGAAAGCTCATTATGTACTGTTTAAACAAATGAAAATTGACCATTATGTAACTTTTGAACTTACTGAAATGTTCTATTTTTGTATCAATCAGAAAAACCCGAAGAAGGATCATTTTTTAAACTAACTCAGAATTTTATACCATTTTGTACTACTCAAATAAACGAAAGAAAAGCAAAAAAAGTCATTTTTAACTAGCGCAGAATTTATGTAAGAATAATTTCGATGTTCTACTTTTTATACCAACGAGAAAAATGAACTAGCTGAATATACGAAAGAATAAATTTAAGTGATCTATTCAATTTTGTACCAATGAGAAATGGCTCAGCAAAAGGCGAAGAAGGACTATTTTAAACAATGGAGTATTTAGTTTTGCACCATTTTGGAGTATTCAAATAAACAAAGGAATTATAATTTGTGTCAACTCTAAAATCAATTAAACGAAGTAATGCATTTGAAAAACCGAAGTTGAGTATTTTATACCATTTTGTATTATTTCAACAAACAAAGGAATAAGCAAAAAAGGATCATTTTATATCATTTTAAACTAGTCTATTTAATTTTGTAGCAACCAAAGGATTTTCACAAAAGAACAAAATTGTACTAATCAGAAAAAGCGAAGAAGACCCATTTTAACTAACTGAGAATTTCTGTACCTTTTTGTACTATTTAAACAAACGATGGGATAAATTTCAGTGACCTGTTTTTTTGTACTAACCAGAAAAATCGAAGAAGGAACCTTTATAATAGCTCAATGAATGAAAGAACAAATTTGGGTGTTCTACTTTTTTATACCAAACAAGGAAGAACCATTTTGTACTACTCAAATAAACGAAAGAAAAGCAAAAAAAAGTCCTTTTAACTAGCGCAGAATTTATGTAAGAATAATTTCGATATTCTACTTTTTATACCAACGAGAAAAAATGAACTAGCTGAATATACGAAAGAATAAATTTAAGTGATCTATTCCATTTTGTACCAAGGAGAAATGCCATTTTTATCTAGCTTAGAATTTCTAGTGCATGTTGTATTATTTAAACAAAACGAACGGTTAAATTTGAGTGGTTATTCAATTTTGTAGCAAGAAGAAAAAGGAAAGAACTAACATTTTGTACTAATCAAATAAATGAAGGAATATTTAGTTTTGTACCAAGCAAAATAAGAAAAAGCAGTGAAGGACGAATAAAATTTGGATGGACTATTTTCTTATGTACCAACAAAAAAGAGAAACCGAAGGAGGAATAAATTTGGGTGACCTATTCAGTTTTGTACTACTAAAATAAACGAAGGAATAAAATTGAATGTTCTACAGAAGAAAACGGAGAAGGGTCATTTTATTTAATTTTGTAGTACTCAAATATACAAAGGTATAAATCTGTGTGACCCATTCAGTTTTGTACTAACCAGAAAATTTGTTGGCTTTTTTAGAAAGACCATTTTATCTTTTTGCGCTCTACAAATAAACGAAGGAACAAATTTGAAGGAGGCTCATTTTAACTAATCCTGCTGCGAGTAGATCAATGTGGCATTATTGTGACTTTCATTTTCAAAAGGATTAAACAAGAGGATCAACAATTAGAAACCCACTAGTACAGGGCGTCGATTCAGTAAAACTCGTTATTCTTTCTTCTACGGTCTTCGGCATGCATTTTAGACCAAGAGCAGCAAGATTAATATTCGATACTTGGAAATTGACCCAATAAGCATTTGTTAACTTTATCCATATCTTAGAATTTATGAGGTTACAGCTAGTAAAAGAAAACGAATAGATAATTTTGAATCAGTTCCATATGGGTAAATACTGTAGTAGTAGAAACGATAGTTTTTTTAATTAAGTAGAGATAAAGAGAGAGTGTGAAAAAATGGATAATTAAATTTTAAATTATTATTATTATTATTTTAGAGGTCAAAGGGAAGAATAAATGAATTTGAGTGGCATATGCCATTTTATTATATTATCGTGTGCTGTTTAAACAAATGTAGGGAAATGCACTACTCAAATAAACGAAGGAATTTAGTTTTGTACCGGGGAAAAAAGGAGTGAAGAATAAATAAAATTTGAATGGAATATTTTCTTTTGTACCAGCTGATAAAAGTTCAAGTTCAATTTTTGTTCTATGTAACACTAGCAGCGTTCACCCCGCTTCGCTGCGGTCACCCCGGAACGCAATAAACTTTGTTACTTAGATAATTTTTACTTTTTCGCTTTCAAGTGATATGATAAAAACCATAGAAGATTGCAGTAAATGTTAACATTATATCGCCTGTCATTTATGTTAACCCGCCCCGCTTCGCTGCGGTCACCCCGGAACGCAATAAACGTTGTTACTTAGATAATTTTTACTTTTTCGCTTTCAAGTGATATGATAAAAACCATAGTAGATTGCACTAATGTTAACATTATATCGCCTGTCATTTATGTTAACCCGCCGAGTGACACGGTCATGCGGGTTGCATATAAATACGTTTATTTTTACCTATGATGAACTAACAAAGGATTTGTACGTTATGGACACTTGAATGGTCAATTATCTCAAGACACTGGTAATTGAAAATTAAAGTGATATGATAAAAACCATCTAGGGTCCAAATCCTAATAACCCCCCAAAAATGAAAGAAATTGGTTCAGCCGTATTAGCGTGATGAGGGAACAAAGGATTTGTACGTTCTCTTTTATATATAAGATGGCTTGCCATGCCAACCCAGGTGCAGTAAAACAATTAATCGGATCAATACAAAAAGCATTTAAACATGTCTTTCTAAAATTCTCCAACACATCTGCTGTGAGAAGTACATCACATTTTAAATATAGATCCTGGTAGTCCCCTAAATTTTCACATTTAAACACACGCCAAATCAGTTTTGCATATTGATAATCAGTCTCGGAAATTTGTGTTCCATTCAATTTGCTACTAAACGCCTCTCTTCCAGGAAATTCAGTTTCTTTAAATGTATCTAAATTTGTTATGTATTCATAAAAATAAATCCCCTTACGGAGAATTAAAGGAAACTTTTCATTAGAAAAATATTGCTTTGTATAGACAAATTGCTCAGGTTTTAATTTTGACACCAAATTTTCGAGACTATACGGTAGGAATTTAAATAAGTCTACAAAACGTAACTCGATAGGTCTACCATTAAAATTAAAGTGCTTAGAGAATGTTATGTATTTCTCAGTGCTTTCAGCAATTACAAAAATATTTCCAGGGGTGCAACCTAATTCTTTCACAAATAAATGTGCATCATACCCAGACAAATTATGGAAGAAGACAGGGATAAAATTACTTTGACGCTTAATTTGTAAATTACACTTGTTGCACACCGTGGCAATAAATTGACCTGTTAAATGGTTATGATGTTTAACTTTTCTATTGTTACTCGTATATTTACTATCACAAACTGAGCACTCAGTGGATAGGTTAAACTCCTGTAACTGAGAACTATTTAATGGTATTAATGGTTTTTCTTGATCTAATATGTTTATGATTTTTCTTAATTCATTCTCCATAGCAGACATAAACTTCATCGATACATTTTCTTCCCGATAAATAACTAAATCTGATTTCATATAGTTGTTACTCCAACATACAATATAACCAAAACTGCATGGTATATGTTGGTGAATTTGTATTGTATGAGATCCACTTTGTTTATTTATAGGTTTTAATAAACTTTCCATATCTGCAATTATTATCACATCATTCTGTAATAACAATTTCAATTTTCGAAATTTTAAAACTTCTCCTTGTTTCGGTATGTTAATTTTGGTTGGAGTGTGTTCTTTACATAATTTGTCATGTTCATCTAATTTTGATTTGTTATAAAAAGATATTAAACATCGTCTACAAATAAATGTTTGATGACTACCTAACTGATGTCTGACTAAACCATTTAAATTTGTAATTAAACAATAATGAGAGTTTAAATATAATAAATCAATATGTTTACCTACAGCTGTGTTTTCGCTTATACGTAACGGGAAAATAGTTTCATGATCATAGTTAATGCCATATATATTAATGGAAATTTGTTCCTTAGGAAATACGGAATTATACATATGTTCAAATTTGCTTATTTGTTCTACTTCGACGGGAAACTTTATATTGGTTTTTTCAAATAATGGTAATAAAGTATTACTATATTGTATGTAATTATTCACACGATTTGTATTTTCTTTTACTGGATATAAAGCAGCTAGAATACTATACATAAAACTTCTATTATCGTTATTTTGAATATTTAAAACACATTTTGTGGATAAAATCCATTGACGCAATTTTACATAAGTTTTCTCTTTATGACTCTTCAATAACGCATTGATATTTTTTATTAGACAATAATGACTGTTGCAATTTTCTTCACAATACAGTAAATCTATACGTTTATCTACACATGTGTTTTCGCTTATACGTAACGGGAAAATAGTTTCATGATCATAGTTAATGCCATATATATTAATGGAAATTTGTTCCTTAGGAAATACAGAGTTATACATATGTTCAAATTTGCTTATGTGTTCTACTTCGACGAGAAACTTTATATTGTTTTTTTCAAATAATGGTAATAAAGTATTACTATATTGTATGTAATTATTCACACGATTTGGATGTTCTTTTGCGGGATGCAACGCAGCTAGAATGCAGTACATAAAACATCTATTATCGTTATTTTGAATATTTAAAACACAATTCTTTTTGGATAAAATCCATTGAGGTAAATTTATAAAAGAAGAAGCAGAAAAAGGATCATATTTACTGATTTTAATTTCTAAGTGATGATTTGGTTCAGAACATAAAGACCACCCTGATTTCTTAATTGCTCTATTTTCTTGTTCAACTAAAATTTTATTAAATAGTTTTTCTATTATAGAATTCACATCTGTACTCGGTAAAATAATTTCGTTACCACTATTTACAAAGAATCGACATGTTTCTAAATCTACTGGTTTTACAAAAGTTGTAGCCAACGAAAAATTTACTTTAAATGCTGAATTATCTTGTTCCTGTTTTAATATATCTAAACAGTCTTTTCTTTTATTCTTTAAAAAACATCCACTATCCTCATTTAAATCAGTATCACATTTTAAAATAAAATTTTTTAAATTATTATTAAATAGAGTATCAGAATTGATAATATTTGATTTGACCTTTTTTGTTGCCATTTTTTTTAAAAACTAACTCTTCAAAGTTACTATAATAATTTTGAACTGAGGTTTTATAATATAATATTAATAGTATTATTATAAAATGTCTTACTTACAAAAAAAAAACAAAACCACACTATTAATAAACCACACTAATAATATAAACGCACACACACAAAAATATCTGAACTTTACGCTTCACACGGTAAACATGAAGTGATTACAAAAAAACATGTCGGTCAGTCTTTTATACCTGTCTGACAGCATTACGTCATATTGCGCAATAGTATGAGTCATCCTCGGGAATTCCCCTCTTTTTTTATACCTTTGTGATTGATTACATTACGTTCAGGGATTCCTATCGTTGAATGACAAGTTATTGTCTGTTAAAGAGAAAACTAGGTCAATGTTTTTTCAAATCCGGATAAATGACGTAATGAGAATTATCTACATATGGCGGAAGTTATTATGTAACTGATAACAAAACACGGAAGTTTCGCATTCTTTAAATAATCATTTCTGCTATGTTCAAATATAGGATAAAACAAGTTCACTCCTTAAAAGAATCTTTGCTATAGGGTTCGATTGTATTATCTGTTATGTTCAAATAAGGGTTGAAAAATGAGAACGAGTACACCCTCCCTCCGTAGCTATGTATTATCTGTTGTGCTGTGTGTTCATAGTCTCAGTGTATTCTCTGTTATGTTAAAATAAGGGTTGGAAAAGGGAACGAGTTCACCCCCCTAAAAGACCATGGGTTCAAATAGGGTTGGAAAATATACCATACTCTAAATAAGGGTGGAACAAGTCTTATGTATCTGCTGTGTGTTCACCTCTGCTATGTTTCGTAGTCTCTGTCATGTTGAAATAGGGGTTGAAAACGAGTTCACCCTAAAAATGGACTATGCTCAAATAAGGGTGGAAAAATAGGCCCACTGCTATGTTACATTAAAACGAGTACACCCCTAAAATATGCTCGTAAGAGGTAACGAAGTTCAAATAAGGGTGGAATCCAAAACGAATACACCCCCATTCTCTGCTATGTTCATTATGGTCAAATACGGGTGGAATACACCCCCGTAGTCTTATGTAACTTCTTCTATGTTTTATGTATTCACTGCTATGTTCCAATAGAGGTTGAATATTATCTATTCTCTGCTGTCTTCAATTAAGGTTGAAAAATAAGTCATACTCTTTTACTAGTTCTGCTATGTTCAATTAGGGGTGGAGAAAATGAATACACCCCCTGTGCTATGTCCGCCATGTTTCGTAGTCTCTGTCATGTTGAAATAGGGGTTGGAAAATATGCTCATAAAAGAGAATGAATACACCCCTAAAATGGAGGTGGTTGTGTTTGTTATCTGCTCTGCTGTATGTTCATAGTCTCCATGTATTCTATGCTATGTTAAAATAGGGGTTGGAAAACGAGTTCACCCCTTAAAAAGTGGTCATAAAAGAGAATGAATACACCCTTGTGTGTTACGTATTCTTATGTATTATCTGTTCTGCTGTGTGTTACGTAGTGTCAGTGTAATTTCTGCTATGTTAAAATAGGGGTTGAAAAATATGCTCATAAAAGAGAATGAATACACCCCTTCTATGTTTCATATTCTTATCTGTTATCTGTTCTGCTGTGTGTTACGTAGTGTTATGTGTTATCTTCTCTTCGCTGTGTTCGTAATTAAAATAGGGGTTGAAAAATATGCTCATAAAAGGGAACGAGTACACCCCTTAAAATGTGCTCATAAAAGAGAATGAGTTCAATTTGCTCTTCTGTATGTTCGTTATGTTACGTAGTCTGATGTTCTGCTGTTTGTTCATAGGGGTTGGAAAATATGCTCATAAAAGGGAATGAGTTCACCCCCTAAAATGTGCTCGTAAAAGAGAACGAATACACCCCCTTAAAAGTGCTCATAAAAGGGAACGAATTCACCCCTAAAATGGAGGTCGTAAAAGACCGTGGGCTCACGGTGCACGGTGGTCAATTTCCCAGGGGCTTGTGAGTTGGCTAACGCTGATCCAGATCGATCCATTTTCTACTACTAACGACCATCATGTTTGTACGTCATAGGTCGGTATAGGAGAAAAGGTCTGCGCCGCTGACTAGTGAAACGGCTTAGCGAAATATGCGATGCATGTTTTTCAAATGTGTACGACGTTGCTAATAACACAAAGAATAAGGAAAGTAACAGAATATTAGGTTTATTTAAAAAGCGAGCTATTTATTTATTTATTACTAATTATTTGAATATACTTAAATATCTTAGGACAAAGTTGAAGAGTACTAATTTGCTATGTTATTCACATTGTTTGCAGCCTGAGGTAAGAAACTAATTAATATTCTCATGTTTCGGTCACCGACCGACCTTACAAAGCGAATTTTATTCATTCTTAAGGAAAAAATCAACAATATAAAAGCATAGTTATTTGATTAATTTCTTGTATGGAAGTTCATCCTGGATTCGATAGTTAGGCGCTCAGGGGGATGCCTAAGGAAATTAAACATAAAAAAAAACATTTCTCCAATTAAAAATAGTCTAAATTCTTTATTGAGTTCAACACAAGGACGCACAAACTTACGCTGATTATGTTTATGAGCATTCTGATAAGTTACCAGTGTTATTATCGAATTACTTTACACATTAGCAATATTATTTCATCATAATATATTCGCGTTTACTGTCGTTTTCTTTATCGAATGGAACATACTCGTAAATTGTTTATATTAGTCTATTTATAAATTGGCTGAAGTGTTTTGAGCACATGAGTTAACATTTAAACCAACAAATAAACAGATGTGGTCTCACAGTAATGATAACAAACTAGTTACAGTGGTTTATTACTGAATAAAATAAAATGAAATTTCTGCTTTTATGTTACACGAGTATGTTCTGTAGGCAAAGGGAGACGGATGATTAATGAGAGTGAATGGTTATAAAAGAATCGGTGGAATGGTCATGTGGGAAGAAACGTCTGAATGACGACAAAACCCACAGACATGATGTTGTCCCCCACAAAGTCATATGGCTTGAATTCGAATCAGGTCCTACTCCTCACACTAGTGATGAGCGCTCCACTATCGATCCACTGCGTCCTTTGATAATGAATGTTTGTGATATGTCATGACAAATAAAGAACACAATAATCTGTTCCAATGAGTGAAACAATAAAAGAGAAATCAATCTACTGGACGAAACTTATCAAAGGCTGCACTATTCAAACGTTTGCTTTTTTGATTTTTGTTTTAACTTGAGGACCTCAGACAAAACGCAATAATTTCATGATATAATCTTTTGCAAATGTACCATCATATACTAATCATTAATAATCTCAGAGCTGAATGCAGGCTTGTAGCCACCCCCAAAATGTAGGGAGGCCCGGTAGAAGTTAAAGGAGCTAATCCAACCATCTAATAGTTCATCATATTATAGTTTATTTGGCAGCCTACCTTGAAAATTTTAGGGGGTCAGTAAACATTTAGGGAGCTGCCTCCCGTGGATACGGTTCTGGCTGAAAGGGAGAAAAAATATAAATAAACTTATGTTTGTATACTTAGAACACTATTTCGTGTGAGGTTATTGGAAAGAAAATGCTGAAGTTGTAAAGTAACAACATAAGTAACACATAATGAATTTCTGTCAATATTCCTCTTGTTCAGGCTCGAAAAATCCTGTACGCCAGATAGTCAAGGCGCATGGAAATAAAGTCTGGCTTCTACATAAGTTAAATCAAAAATAAAATTATGAAGGCCTATGTATGAAATTGTATTATTATGGTGCCTAGGTTTGAGAACCGGCGCCTAGGTCACAAGAAAAATTCTCGAGCACCTATCTTGTTTATAATGGTCTTTCGGTAGCCTAACAATCTATCTGGCTCTATTCGCTACAGCTTTCTTCAGCTTCGAACCTCCACGGTGAGCACAATAGAAATATAGCAAAACAGTAAAGCGGTATATAATACGATTTTTGTAGCATTATTGTACCAATTGCTAATATGCAGAGTAAATAGTAGAAAAAATGAAAGGACGTAATAGGATATGAATATATTTAACAGGATTAAGACCTTTTTGGTGCAGAAAGTGTTTATTTGCAGCCGTAGTATATAATAGCATGGAGATTCACGACAAATCTTCAAAATAAAGAAAAGCTTTAATATGGTGGCCTAGATATTCTCAGTGCTTAGACTCCAATGTTTTGGGG